>NW_004955455.1:553861-558848 GCF_000276665.1 Chinchilla lanigera | reverse complement strand
CAAAACAGTTATCTATGAAACGTAGTTGGTAACAGGGTAGAAGGGACAAGAAGGGAAGTGGTTTCTGAAAGGTAAGAAAATAAAAGGCTCAAAGCTTCCACTCATGAGCCTCTCTGGGATGAGCAGTGCATGCTCCTGCACCACACCTGGGGTGGCACTAATGTGTTCCACCTGCACACCTCACCCGCAGAGCAGCTGGGGTGGGATGGAGGGTGGAGGGTGATCTGTCGACCGGAGTACTCAGAAGGGAGCATGGAGGCCTGCTAGGCTGAGCATTCCTGGATTAGGAACAGTCAGGGCTGGGGCCCTAGATCCCGGATGCAAGCACTAAGGTGAGGGCTGGGGAGGAAGTCACCACCCAGAGACCTGCCTGCAGCACAGACTGACCTCCTTCGCTTGGAGCTGCTCATTCCCAATGGTGGCACTGAGCAGGGGACGGAGGGAGCCGAAGAGCTGCCACCACGGCCAGTCCTTGACCACCAGGAACGCAGCCACATTCTTCTGAATGCACTGCGCAGCCAGCCGGCGAATCTGGAGGGGGTGGGATAGAGATATGAGATACCCCCCAACCCAGGACAGGATAAGGGGGGACAGGAGGTAGATGGAGGAAGCAGGTTTTGATCACACCTTCACATAAATCAATGCAAGGCATAAGGTAGCCGCTCACAGTGGGTCAGTGGGGCTGCCCAAAATATTTTGATTATTAATGTTCTCACCTTTTCCTGTTTTGCCAAGTGCATATACTTGAATTCACAAATGCACATACTCTGGAGGCATGCATAATGGAAAGATTCTATTCCAGGAGTCGTTGTCATTAATAATAACAACAATATCAAGGAAATAGCAGCTAGGATTCATTGACACATTTACCATTATCTCGTCTCACCTTTACCCACCTGCTAAGAGCTAGAGGTGAGACTGACACACAGATCCTGTCTGTCCTGAAAACACAACCATGTTGCTTTCTCCCCACTGTGCAAGCTGTAGAGGACAAATTCAGTCTCCAGAGATCACCCACAATAACTCAGAACTGCCACCTCAGCTTGTCCTTTGATCCCAAAGACTTTAGTGACCTGCTGACCCTTGAAAGTGATTTTCTCCAGAGCTGGGACAGGGTGAAATCATAAATTGGCCCAGGAGGGCTTGGACAAGCTCATGGATACCTAAACCAAAGCCGACACCCTTGGTAATTTGAGGTCATGTCCTAGAGACAAAGATCACATGTTGGGAAGCATCTCGGTGCTCCCTGGGCCGGCATCATTGGGATTGTCCTGGGAGATGCATAGCGCTTGTGCTCACCCTACACTCATGGGATCCATGTCAACACTACCTTCAGCTTCTTGAATTCCTGGCGAGACAGAAAGCCCTTGCACACCGCCTGGAACAGAACGATGTTCCGAGACACCAGCTTCTCTCGCTGCTTCTCCAGCCTGGAGACCACACCTGCCTTGAGGAAGACCTAGGAGAAGGGAAGGCTGCAGGTGACTCCTCTGCTCTGTAGGGTCATCAAGAGTGGCAGGAGCTTGCAACACAGACCCCACTTCGCTTGCATCCACTGCAATATTTGTTGGCAGCTGACCTCTGATGAGAGTCTAAATATCAAGGCATTTTGTCCCCTGGTGTCTCCCGTTTCCCTTCCTGCAGTCCCTGAATGCTCAGGGTGGTTCATGGACCGGCAGTGTGAACACCACCTAGGAGCAGGTTTGGAATGCAGAACATCAGACCCTCTCCTGACCTACTGGGTCAGAATGTGCATTTTAACCCAAGGATTAGGGAACCTATGTGCATCTTACTTTGAGAACCATGCCTAGGACAGATATTCCTGATCTCCTCTGTGCATGAGAATCACCTGGGGAGACTAAGAATGCAAGTTTCCAGGTCTCATCTCTGGCAAGGCCCAATCAGTGGGTTTGGGGCCAGGCAGCAGAATGTGCATTGTTTATTATAAGTGCCCTGGGTGATCAGAGACAGCAACATCTTTGTAAGGAGGGGCAGATACAGGAGAGAAGCAAAAGCAGCCCTCCTGGCTGGAGAAGGGGATGGTGGCTGGTGCCCCCATAGGGAGCTGCTCAAACAGCAGCAGAAAACAGCTCATGGTACCTGGCTGCTTGCCAGGCTGGGTTCATCAATAATGGATGATCGTGATCGCCTCAGCAGCGCTGTGATCAATGCCTGCTCAGCACCCTACAGAGCTGCCTGTGAACAGACCACAGGGACCAAGGAAGTGAGGGAACCCAGGGCTGCCTGTCAGCAAAAGATGAAGGCAGAGAGTCCTGGGGATTTGGGTTCAAAGTTTTTCTAAGGGAACCTGAAGCTTCTGGGCAGGTCTGTCCCAGCCAATGTGGATAGGGAACCTACAGTCCGGTCCATCTGCTCTCTCATCCTTGTAGGCAAAGGGAAAAATTCTAATGGTGGGGTTTGAGTGACAAAGCGACAAGTCACTTTTCAGATGACTCCATGACACGTCTAAGAACAGTCCTGTGTATTTCTTTGTCCATGTGGCTCAGAACCCCAAAGGTGTCAGTTTCTCTGAGGTGCTGGGTAGGTAGCTCTATCTCAATTGATAGAGCTCAATTCAGCTTCAGAACTAAACAAGCACTTAACGTATAGGGAAAGCACTTTATCTACACAACCCTACAGGCTAGTTATTGTGAGTCGTCCATTCTATGGCAGGAGAAACTAAAGCTAAGAAAAACATTTCCCTGCAATCCTCCACTAGCAAATAGCAACACCAGGATTTATTTCCTTCTGACTCCAGACAAACCCATAATTGGGTTTTTTAAAATTTAATTTTGTTTTAATTTTTGTCTTTTTGAGATAGGGTCTCACTATGCAGTTCAGGCTGGCCTTGAACTCACTTATGTGGCCCAGGCTGGCCTCAAACTCACAATGATCCTCCTGCCTCAACCTCCCAAGTGCTGGGATTACAGGCAGGCACCGCCATGCCTAGCTAAACCCATAACTATCACTGCATGTAATTAACATTTGGATGACAGCTACATTTTTCAAAGTCCTTCCTCTCTTGTCCCTTTTAATATTTCTTTTCTCTTTTGTTTTGGTACTGGGAATCAAACTCATGACCTTGTGCTTGCCAGGCAGGCAGTGTGCCACTGGGCTAAATCCCCAGCCTCCCTTTTAATACTTCAAACAGCCCTATGAGGTATCAGCTATGTAATTGACTGAAGTTCACATAGCCAGTGATCATCAAAGAGACAAGACTCGAACCCAGGACCTCCAGCTTATCTCTTGTAGCCATTCTCTCTGCTGACATAAGGCTCACTTATTAGGATACAAACATCTGCAGTTTGAGGTTCAATTGCAATTTAATTCCAGCTGGAACAAAGGGTCTCAATCGATTCTCCATTATCCTAAACCTATTTTCAGTAATGAAGATCACTGGGCCAATCTCATTGTGAGCCTTTTCTCAGTAGAGGAATGAAAAGGAGCACACCCAATTGGTACATACTCTGTTCTTCAACCCTCTACCGCTTTATAGAAAGAACACTTGCTATCAGCCAGGGCCAGCGAGACAATTAGCCTCATTGAAATAAAGACACGAGTGACTCATTACCTATCAGATTGCCTCAATAATGACTATATTAATTTCACAAGCTAGTGAGTCCCAAAAGCTGCTATAAAAAAAAAAATCAATGATCAAAATGATGACAACACCATTTCATATATTACCGTAGGTGGCGGGTGCTACCCAAACCACTATTGATTAAGTATGAAGCTTCCATTAAAAAGAGAATTGGAAATGACCATACACAAGATGGGAATAAATCATCACCTCTGCAGAATCTTATCTTGATTTTTCTCCCATTTGAGAGCATATTGCCCACCAGAAGTCCTATTTATATTGCATGTAGAATCCCCCACCTTTCTCAGAAATGTCACAGCCCATGGCCTAAGCCTTAATAAGATGCCAGAGGCTGAAAAATATCACAAAGAAAAATCTAAATTATTCACTTTGGATGGGTCTAGCTGCTTATCGGAGCCATACAGAGCATAGCATCCCAACATCCCTACCTTTAAGGAAGCCATAGGAGCCGCTGTCGTGCAAAGCTGTATTTCCTCTAAAAATGCTGAGAGCCAAGTTTTCTTAGCCCTTAATATGGCAATAGCTCCTATTTCTGGTGCTACCGAGGGGTTAGCTCCTCTTCTCCTGTTAGTTTTACAGATCAGAGAAGTTTAATGCTCTGAACACTAAGATGTTATCCTATTTGATGAGCATCTTGTCCCACTGACAAATACACTCATTTAGCAGTGAATCCATTGGACAACAATGTACTGATTCCCACACTAGGGAAGTAGAAAGTAGTGGGTCCCTTTCACAGATGAGGTAGCTGAGCCCCAGAGAAGTTGAACCACTCACTCAAAATTCACACAGGCAGGAAGTGGAGGAGCCTGGGTGTGGACCAGGTTCACCAGTCGCTTCTGCACTGACCTTCACAGATGTCCCATCTACTGAATAACATATCCTGCAGCACAGAGAATGCTGCGTCTGCCCCTAAGCTCTCTATCTATCATCCAGCGTGGCTTCCAAAGGGTAAACTGATCTTGATTTGCTCCTGGGAGTTTCTTGGGGAACATAATACAAAAGGTTGTTTGATGATGATGATGATGATGATGATGATATAATGATAATAGTAATAATAATAATAATAATAATAATAATAATAATAATAATAATAATAATAATGTTTTATTTTGGGGATGTTAAGGCTTATCAACTTCCACCTCCTGGCATTGTAAAACTATGTGTAACCACTTCTGTTTTCTTTCTGGCTCTGCAATTGCTGCCAGAGGTCACAGAGACTGAAAATTCTATTCAGGAAATAGCTGAGTAATTATCTAAACCAGTGTTCTCAGGATTGAGTGTGCACTGGGGTCATCTAGAAGGCTTGAAGCTGCACTGACTGCTAGGTCCCACCCCAGAGTCTCCAAATCACTGGGTCTTGGGGAGAGCCTGAGAATTTTTTTTTTT
>NW_004955455.1:431723-547721 GCF_000276665.1 Chinchilla lanigera | reverse complement strand
CGGGGTCTTTGTTCTCGCGTCCTGGCCTCCGGGATTGGGTGGGGCCTACCTGGCTCTGTGCGCGCTTTTCGGCTGGGAATCGTGGTGGTATGAGTCTGGCCCACACTCGGACCCAGGAGCCCTGCCACTCCCGGAGAACTTGCTGCCTCGAGCCTGAGAATTTGTGCTTCTTGAAAGCTCTCAGGGGACACTGATGCTACTGGTCCAAGGGCCACACTTTGAGAAAGAACTGCTGGTCTAGGAGGATGGATCGTGTGAAGGTAAAGAGCATTCCCTGATACAGGACCACATAGACCTGTGTGTAAGGAATGTATGATACATTGCCATTAATAATAGAGCCCTTGGCATACTGATAGACCCTGATATTTGGACCCATACAAGTTCTCACAGAGTCTGTGCTCTTGGCTCCCAGGAAGCCCTTGGAAAGGGGCTTATTTCCCAAAGGCACAGCCTCCTCCTGGGCAAAGCAGAAATGTCCTTGTTATCTCACAGCGGACCGTGAGGAACAAAATAAGAAAACACCCACACGGCACCTGGCTCGTGGAGGGACCACAGTAATGGACAGGTTTATTCTCTCTATTGGAAACATCTGCAAAGACCCAGACAAGCAACTCCAAGCAGGAGCAATCAGGTTGAGACCACGGTAGACTAACAGCCTAGACCACATACCTTAGCAGGACCTGGCAGCCAGAAGGGAGAGGCTGGTGTGCTCAGATAGGCTGAGAGGCAGCAGGCAGTGGGAATGACTCCCAGGAAAGTGACATGGCCCACTCCAAGAAGGACACGTGACCAAGAACACCATCAGGACAGGCTTCCTGAGAAGAGGACCCTACCCTAGTACCTCACCTAAGACCTGGAAGCAGGGATCCATCAACCATGGTATATTGGACGATGTTAATCAATCAATGAAAACTAGGTGAGAAGATGGATGGAATCCTTTTTCCTTTAGTCTGTTCCCTCTCCAGTTTGTATTTCTAAACTTTGCCCTTTTTCCCTGGCTCACTGCCTGGGTCTGGAGTTTGAAATCTCTCTGTCTCACTTCCCAAACTACAGCCCATGGAACACCAGCATCAGAAGATAGTGATGAGTACTCCACAGAAACAAAGGCTGAATGGGTTGAGAATCCCTAAATACCATGCTTCCCCTCCTGAAGGAGTGTGGTATATAAACATATTAGGAAAGTATTAAATTCTCTCTAAACATGTATGCATATTTACAAGAGCTTTGGCTCAGCACCAGTTTGGGAAAAAAAACTACCTCTCCACCCAAATAATCCTGCGCCCCTCTCACATCCCTTCTTTCTGCTCACATACTACTGCTGATCAGCTAGAACTACAGTGCGTCACAGCTGCTTACAAAGTACAAGGAACAGGCGCGGTGTGCGGAAGAGGGCCTAGCTCCTCTTTTCACATTTATGAGCTCTTCCTTAGGCACAAAAGGCCAGTTAGGTAGCAGCATGTTAATTTTCCCAAGTGTCCCTGGAGTGTAACCTCTAACCAATGCTGTTTCCTCCCACATTATGACATTTTAGCTTTACAACTTGTAAGACAGGCGGGGCAGAACATTATTCTCCTTGTTTTTAATTTGGAAAAAGGAGGCAATGGGTTATTGACAGACAGAATGTCATCAGAAAGACACTCTACTTACTTGGCTGTGCCCCATGGCCACCACCTTCTTCTCCAGGTCCAGGGTCTGAAGAAGCTCCTCCACCGCCTGGGGCAGACAGAGGGGGAAACTTAGAGGAAAAGATAGACACAAAGTAGGAGAATCCAAAAGGGAAGCTAAGGTCATCAAATGCTGCTGGGAGAGAGACAATGAGCCCACATGTCTATGAGCTTTGCCTAACAGCCCCAAATCACACAGGCATGTGCAAAAGAGGAGCTCAGACTGAGATACCAGTTCTTTCCATCCCCAAAGCAACCACAGGCTGGGCATGGTCGTACCCTCCGGGAGGCTGAGGCAGGAGAATGATAAGTTCATGTGCAGCCTAGGCAACTTAGCAACTTAGCAAGACCCTGTCTCTAAATAAAAAATAATAAAAAGGGCTGGATATGTACATCAGTTCAATGTCCTGTATCGCAAAAACAAAAACAAAACAAAATAGAAAACAAAATAACAACCTTTGGTAGGTTGTCCTTCCACCATGTCCATTTTATAGTGGAGAAAACAACAGCTACAAAGCAAAATGAAGAAGGTGGCTGCTATGGGAAACCACATGGTAGTTCCTCAAAAAAATTAAACAGAGAATACAGCAATCGTCCCTCTGTATATGTGCAATTGCCCCTTTGTATATGTGCCCAAAGGAAATAAAAGTAGGGACTCAGAGAAGGAAGGAAATTCTGACCCATGCTACATCATGGATGACCCTTGGGGGCATTATGCTAAGTGAAATAAAACAGTCACAAAAGGACAAACACAGTATGATTCCACTTACACAACTTGCCTAGAATAAGCAAACCCATAGAACATCCAGTAGAAGGGAGATGAGGAGTTAGCATTTAAAAAGTACAGTTTCAGTTTTCCAAAAAGAAGTTAGGAAAATATATGGTGTTAATGATTGTACCATGTTGTAAAAGTGCTTAATGCCACTTAAACATGGCTAAGATGGTAAACTTTATGTATATTTTAATGCTCATACAAAAATTTTATAAACCCCAGATGAAGGTAGTTCTTGAGGGTTAAAAGTTTACACAAAGGACAGAGCCAGATTCTGACCTAGGTCTGCCTGCCCCACTGTAGCATCTGCTCCTTGAACTGCTTCACCCACCTAGGGTGATTCTGGGGCACCCAAAGAAGTTCCCTTACTATGTCACCAAGTCCCCTTGGGACAGCCAACCAGCCCTCTGTGCTTCCTTCACTGTCCGTACCAGCTCCTGCCTCACTTACAAATATTTGCTCAATGAATGGCAATGCCAATAACTATATCTGCCTGACCAAGACTGTGGCAAGGAGAGTGTATGTTTATTCCTCATTTGTTTCCTCTGTTGCACTTCAACACTCTTCTACAAGAGGAGCTTGATAATTATTGCAATGAATGAATGCACGGCCAAATAAAGGAAGTGCAGTAGCAAGGGGTTAGACAGGGGCAGCCCCATGGAGGAACAACAAATTCACTCAAAGAGATTTCTAGATGCAGCAGTGACCAAATCACCAACCATTTCAATGGAATCTTCCTCGTGTCAAATAATCATACAGGCTGTGAAACAACCTCACCAGAGATGTGTACCTTCAGATAAACACAGGTCGTGCCTAGTTCCTTTGTGGCTGCCAACCCCCCTCCCACTTCCCCCTCATGTCGCCCCTCATTGGTCTCCCATTCACTGAAAATCGGGAAGTCTATTTTTCAGGATAAACTGTCAGAAACATAATTGCAACACTCAAGTAGCAAGAAACATGAGATGAGATTGGAGTCCTTGAGCAGATGAGATTCGATTCCTTGGGTCAACAGCATCACAGAACACTTCCTAAAACACCCCCCCCCAATTGCTTATTAAAAGTCTACTCCTAGACTGCAATTGGGGAGGTAGTTTTATTTTCTGACCTCTTGAGAGAACATTTTACCACACTCCTTCAAAATTTCAATGGCTTCACTTATTGCATTCTAGCCAAAAATGTTTCAAGGGAGTTGTAGGCGGCAGAAATGCATAAAACCAATGTATCCAAAATATAATGGTTTTTCTTTCTGCACAAGAAAAAATATAATAAAAATTGGCTGGAAATAAGGTAGATGGGAAAAAAAAGTGTAAGCCATGGCCAGTAAAATTTTCCTAAGTCTATCTTGGAGGTAAACTCTAGGGTAGATGTTGGGAGAAAAAGTATCAAAACCTGGAGTTGGATTTGCCTGAGTTTGGGTCTTGGTTTTATCACCCATAAACTGACCTCAGGCAAGTACTTCGCTTGAGCCTCAGACACCTCCCTAGAAGAAGGGAGAAATAATGCACTCTGTTCTTAATAGATTCTAAGGCTGTACTGCAGAGGGCTTTGCATAGAACAAGTGCTCAATAAATGTTTGAAGCTATTCCATGCCCATCATCACCTGTGTTGGACAAAACCTGGTAGAGATTCTGTAGAACACAGAAGCCTTTCTTTTCTTGGATACACCCCAAACACTCCCAAAGAGCATGGTCACCACAATAACTGAGGATTCTTCTCCACCTCTTTGTTTTCACAGAATCCTTAGGATGTCTGTGTAGCCAAGAATACCAGCCCTAATGGAGATACCGTATTCTGTTTTGTTGGCCTCATCTTGCAGATAAGCAAGCTCCAGTGCAAATGATGGAATAGGTAAATGCGGACATGATGCCATACATCTGACCCTTGTCCTTCCCTGCAACACGGTGATAATACCCTTTGCCTGGACCATACAGCACTTGGGAAGACTAATTGAGAATATATGAAAAGTACTTTGTAAATGACTTCGTGCTTAATTGCTGTTTTTGTTATCCTGATTGATAATATTAGAGTGAATGATATGAGATCACTCTTTGTTTAGGCCAAATATCAATTATTTCATTTTGCTCAACACAATGCAATCATTGTCCAGCAGCCATTTGGAAGGAAAAGACCTGGTACGAATGGGGGGTTATAGTAAGAAATATCTTCTTTGTCCTGGCCTGTACAGAATCAGCACGTCCATGGATCCAGATTGTCCAGATGATGGAGGTTTATCGCTCAACACAGGATATCACTTTGATGAGTAAGATATTTGCCATTTTGCTCCAAGGAAACAGTCTGTAGTCATTTTTTTCTAGGTCTGAGCACTGCTCTAAGGACTTTCACATAATAACTCTTTGTTTTCAAGTCTCTGCAATAGGTACTATTTCAACGCAATTTTTTTTTTTTGTTTGTTTGTTTGTTTTGGTTTTTCTCCGGTACCGGGAACCGAACTCACGACCTTGCGCTTGCCAGGCAGGCGCTGTGCCGCTGAGCTAAATCCCCAGCCCTATTTCAACGCAATTTTACAGGAAAAGAAATTGAGCCCAGTGCAAATAAATGACTTGGCAAAGGCCATGCGTCTAGCATATGTGACGGCAGGGGATGCAAAAGCAAAGATGGGACTTGCAAGCTTGCCCTCCACCCTCCAACACTGACATCCCACCCAGTGCCGACATCCACAGGCTGTGTCATCCTACGCACTCACCCCTCCTCTCTCTTCTCAGTTGCCTTTTCAGGAATATGAGGTAATCCCACCTGCGCCACAAGGGATGTAGTGGGATTGAGTGAGCTCATAAAGCAGCAGGTAAGAGTAAGACTTCCAGAATGGTGGAACAAGGAACTTAACAAATCCTCTCCCCTTTACCCAGAAATGACAAAAATGGATACTATTCCCCAAGGATCAAGTTCAAAATTCTGGAAATCGAACAAAGGGACTGAACGAATTGGGAAGCATTTATTCAAGAAAGACTACTGAACCTCAGGTAGGACGTGAGAGTTGGTGGTAATCATGATTGGAGGGGTCTCCCTTCCTCTTTCCTTCCCTCCACCCCAGTTCTGTCCCCGCAGAAACCCACCAGCATGAAGCAAATTGTGAAAGTTAGTGGCTTTGCTGCCAGAAGGGGTTTACGTGTATCGTGGAAGGGATAGAATCAGCCCTTACCTGGGAGCATAATTGGAAATGGTCACAACCTTGGCAGCAAACAAATGGGGGAGGTCAATGGCATTGCTAAGACTAAAGCAGTTGTCTTTGCTAAGGCAAACGATAGACCATGCACAAGCCTGAAAT
Organism: Chinchilla lanigera; assembly: GCF_000276665.1. NCBI lineage: Eukaryota > Metazoa > Chordata > Mammalia > Rodentia > Chinchillidae > Chinchilla > Chinchilla lanigera. The sequence continues at coordinate 541,999 of NW_004955455.1, read as the reverse complement.
TTAACAAGGAGATATAGGAAACAGGACAACCTCAGCAAGCTCATTAAGTTTGTAGTGATTGATAAACTGATGGTCAGTTTGTACAGAAATGACTAGCCAGGCTGAGTGAGCGTGGTCCTGGGATTTAAAGGGAGAACAGGAGGGGAGGATTGTATGCTGGTTTCCCTCGGAGGAGCTTTGGCTGTTCTCTTCGGCTGAACTCTGGTGTTTGCCAAGGAGGAGCTCTGGCCCTCTCCATCACCTTGAGCATGGTCTGCTGATCCCTGGTACAGACACTTCTGGATGGGAGCTCTGGTCTTTGCCTTTGCTTTGGGCAACATCTTATGGTCCTTGGTGCGGATTCTTTGGCTTCCAGCTTTGGTCTTTCAGCCTGGGGGAGCAGACTCTCTAGCTTCCAGCACCAACCCTTGGACTTTGCAGCACAGATCATTCAGTCTTTCATCATGGACTCCGTACCATCCTGGTGTGGACTTGCCATGGACATTCGTGGCATCCAGGTCCTCACATCTCCAGAGAACATATAGATCTCTTGCACTCTTCTACATCTGACTCTTGTAAACATTGACTAATACAACATTCCTATATATTTCTGGCTCAAGCTAAGCACAAAAATAAAAGAGACTGGAGAAGGACCTAGCTGTCTTTGAATATTCCTCTTTGAACATATGCAGAGGCAAAAGAGAGAGAAAAGCAAAAGCTAGAGCCCTGATCCATGCAGAGCTCCATCACAGAATGTAAACACTGCACAGATTCAAGGAGTCTCATCAGCACCCCTGCTGACCACCAAGATATGTGCACACAGGAGGGTGGTATCACTGGTGAGCCAGGCTTTAAAATGAAAAGAATTTTAAAAAACTGGTCAGAGATGTCAGCAGTTCCACACCAAAGGAAAGAGAGAGTCTAGAAACCTAGTTAAGACAGTTCCTAAATGATTAAGAAAAGATCAAAATCTAGCATTGCTACAGTGTTTTATCTAGGATGTCCAGTTTTCAACAAGAAGTACAGGACATGCCAAAGAAACCTAAAATTAGGACCTATACCTGGAGGAAAGAGAAGTAATAGAAATCCTGTCGGCGGGGTCAGAACTTGGACTCAGCAGGCAAAAATTTCAAAGCAGTTATTGTAAATATATTCAAAGAACTAAAGGGGCTGCTACTCAGAGAGTTCACGGCAGTATAGTCTGGAGGTGTAGCTTAGTGGTAGAGTATGTACCTAGCACGCACAAGACCCTGGGTCAATTCCCAGCAAATGCACACATGCATGCACGCACATGCACACACATGCAGTGTAATAATGACATAAAATATAATAAAATGAAAACAAGTTATTTTAAAATCCAAGTGGAAATGCTTCACATGAAGAGTAAAATAATGGAAATGATAAATTCACTGAAGAGGCTTAACAGGAAAACCGACACCTGTCAATGAGTTTGCGAATTTAAAGACAGATCAATAGAAACTTCCCAATTGAAAGAACAAAGATAAATAGGAATAATGTAAAGTGAACATAGCCTCAGAGACATGCATGGATGGCAATGTCAAGGCTACTAATATTTATAGAGGAGGAGCCTCAGAAGGAGAGGAGAAAGGGACAGAAAATAACATGAGACACTGAAAAACTTCCCAAATTTGACCCACTCCCCAAAAATATTAATTATTCATCACAAGCCAATGAATTCCAAATAGGTAAACACAAAGAGATGCACCCAATGTGCACCATAGGCAAAACGCTGAAGGAAAACACAGTGAAAATCTTGAAAGCAGCAAGAGAGAATAACTCACTCTGTAAAGGGAAACAGCAAAACAATTCATGGCTAAACTTATCAACACTGAAGTCCAGAATGCAGTGACAATACATATTAAACATGTTGAGAGGGGCAAAAAAATCTTGTCAGTCAAGAGTTGTATACATGGCAAAACTCTCCTTCAAACATAAAGATGAAATAAAGGCTTTCCCAGGCAAACAAAGATGAAGAGAACTTCTTGCTAGTAGATCTATCTTCGGTACTTATAGTAAAGGATGAAAGAAATGGTAGTGGAGATAATTTCAATCCTTAAAGAATTAAGGAGCACCAGAAAATATGAATATGTAAGAAATTTAAAAGATAGAAGATTAAATAAAACTATAAGGCTGTATCATTGGGTTTATAATATGTACATATATATTTGTGATACATATTATAATAATGCCACCAAGATGGCAGGGGGAAATGGAGTTATATTGGAACAAAGATTTTGTATCCTGCCAGAATTACTGTTAATCTGAAGTAGATTGTTATGAATCATGATATACATTGTAAGCTCTAGAACAGTGCTGGCAAACCTATGGCATACATGCTGCAGTGGGCATGCAGAGCCCTCTCTGTCAGCATGTGACTCGAGTCCCCCCAGCCAAGGTTTGACAAACGATCAGCATGCATACAACAGCAAAGATCACATTAACTGTCCAAAAGCACACCAAATGCAAAATTTTACCTTTCAATAAAAAGCTGTTTGTATCGCTGAAAGCTCTGTCACAGTGTGTTACTGTTTGTGTCTAGATGTCCCCCTAAAGCCTCATGCAGTCATGGGGAAAAGGGCTTTTTGTTTTGTGTTGGTACCGGGAATCAAACTCGGGACCTTATGCTTGCCAGGCAGGCGCTTATGCCACTGAGCTATATCTCCAGCCCTGGGGCAGGGCTTTTTGGAGGTGGCTGAATCTAGAGTCTGTGATTGGTTCATTGTCTAGGCTGGGATTGGGGCTGTGAGTGCTACACTAGCCCTAGGGCAGGTAGCCTGCATACAATATAAGGGAGGAAAAGAGGCTCTCTCCTCTTTTTTGCTCTTGTTGCTTTTGGAATCTTCCATGTACTGTTTTTCCTTAGCCATGCCACCCTGCCTTGGAGCCAGCTGATTACAGACTGAAACCTTGCAAACTGTAAGCTAAATAAACCTTTCCTTCCATAATTTTGTGTGTCAGGTATCTTGTCTCAGCAATGGGAGAAAAGTAACTAACACTGTGTTTTCTTTTAAGACATAGGATGCTAATGTATGGTTGTTTTTTCTAAACTAAAACATCAATATTCTGATTTAATTATAATGTTGGCACTATCTGATAAATAAGTGGGTTTTGGGTTGCAGTTCGGGCACTTGGTCTCTAAAAGGTTTGCCATCACTGCCCTAGGGCAATCACAAGAACAGGGCACTCAAGTGGTCCACTGGAAAATATCTAGTTTACACAAAATAAAGCAGTGAAGGAGGAGAAGGATAAAAAACAGATTAGCACATAGAAATCAAAGAATAAAATAATGGGTATAATCACATTAAATATAAATGGATTGAACATGTTAATAAAATGGCTGAGACTGACAGCCTGGATTTGAATAAAATGACAACTCTATTGTTTACAAGACATACAGTTTATACTCAAAGACAAATTTTACAAAGGGGGTAAATGAAACAAGATAAATCATGTAAACACTAAACATAAGAGTGTTGGGGTAGCTGTATTATCAAACAAAACTAAATTTAAAACAAAAGTCATCAGTGAACACAAAAGGAGACATTGAAGTAATAAAGGGATAAATCCATCAGAAGGTACAGCAATAATAAATAATGTGTACATCTAAACAGAGAGCCCAAAACATGTAAAGCAAACATTAATATAATTAATGGATAGACAATTCAATGCTAGCAGTTGGAGCAGCTGGAGGTTTTAATACATGATTCTTCTCAAATGATGTAACAATTATATACAGAAATTGTGCTCTAAAATTGTGCGAGAGATTTCTCTATAACGTCCAAGAAGGATGCACTCAAAAGCATATGGGCTGACATCTCACATTAGGCTGTATGTGCTGGACAGGCAGTGGAAGACTGCAGGAAAAGTGAAGAGCCACTCTTGTGGCTCAGTGGAAGAAGATGCTCTCCTTGTGAATCACTGGCCCCTATCAGTACAGCAGATTCCACCATGAAACCCACATGCACAGTGCTCATCTGTTGAGAACCTACTTTGTCCTAGACGTTTTGCGATGGCTATTACATCTGCCTACGTTCAAAAAGAGCAGAAAGAGATGGGGTAAAGACACAATCTGAACCCAACCCTTCTGACCCGAAGCCATGTACTTTAACTAATGAACCTCTCACTCACACACTGAATTAATCTTTCCCTAACGATGGAGAGAATCTGTTACTTAACTATATATGCTTTGGACTATAATAGAAGGCCTAGAACAAGGTAGAAACTATACACACACACACACACACACACACACACACACACACACTGACCCCTGGACTGGATAACACTGATTAGAAAATATGTACAGTAATTGAAATCGTAGATCCAAACTGGAAGGGCACAGCACAGTGAGCAAGAAAAGTGGTGAAGAAATTCTACATTCAGCACCTGCAGAGTGGACAGCTCCCCCTCCAGGCGGAGCCTCCTAGGGACCTCTGCCCAACAGAGAGGACTCTAGGGATGAATTCAGAGGAAACTGAGAGCATCTACCAGACTTCGAGAAAGAGCAACAGTGGCTGCCTTTGAGAAGATGAATTGAAAGCTCTTAATTATGTTCTTCAGATCAAGTCCCCAGGGAAAGAGATTTTGTTGGCTAAAATCAATCAGTACCGTAGACAATCTGAGGGGAAGAAGGCAGGCCCGAGGGTTTCCTTGCACCACATCAATCAGAGACTTGGCAATTCTTGCTCCAGCAGAGTCTGGGAGGCAGCCAAGGGGAGCTGAAAGAGCTCCTTCACTGACCACCGTGAGTCCACCATGATAGTCGCTCTGAGTGGGCTTCAGCATTGGTTAAGGCATAATCTTAACCAGATGGGGTAGCCTGGGAGAGAGGAATGCTACCCACAATAGAGAGAAAAGGAGGACAATTTGGGAAGCCCGAGAATGTTCCTAGGTGCTAAAAGCTACAGGAACATCTTGAGCAGCTAGAAGTCAGCACAGGACACTGCTTCCCAAAAAGGACCATGGAATGGACCAAGAGGATTTTACTTCCTTCATGGTTTTCCTGCAGCCAGCCAAGGTCTTTGATTCCGCACCTCCACTGAAGAGCCTTCAGAGAGCCATCACTCAGTATGGAAAGTGCTTGCTCTAGTGTATTTTGCCTCGGGACTGTGCCCTGTTCATCCTGAAATAGATACTTGGTTCGTGTTGTCTCAAGTCATAGCTTTCTAACCTTTCACATTATGCACAGTACTTTTCTGAAGCACAGGTACACATATGAGGTAAAAGGCATATGCTATTTTTGTTACAAAAACACAAAGTACACAGCAGGTGCCCAGAGAATGAGAGTACTTCACTGCGAAAGAGTCATGGCATAGAAAGACACCACATGTTAGGCATGAGGGACACGTCACCAAGCCCAGTTTACACCCTGCCAATGAATTCCCTTTGCTGCCGCCTAGTGGCTGATGGCAATATTGACCTTTTCTAGCTGTCAAACTTGTCTTCCTAAATCCTAAGGTCTTAACTGCTTTGCACACAGAGGCCGCTGGTTTGCCCACCCGAGCACGTGTTCATGTATAATTCATGGCATATTGCATTGCCTAGTGAATGAATATTTATCAGCTTTTTCATAAGAAGCAGAATGGTGTTTCCTTTCTTTGCTACTAAAATTCTATGCTGTGGCAAATGAAATTTGTGAGCAAATAAAAAAAGAATATGAAAAAACAAAAACTGCTAACCAAGTCCATTCCGCTTGTAATTTTCCATTTTCCTGGGGCCTCCAGTGTATACTGAGAAGGTTTCAGCTTGGCTGCAACACAGACCTGCTGACTCATCCAGAATAGAAACACTGCCATATGCTACACCCATTGCCCCCGCGGAAAACGCCCCCACACCCAACTCCAGCCCCATTTTCAATTGCAGAGGAACCCAAGACCTTTTCGATGGGTCCACTGCACACCCTCTGCAAGGACATCAGGTTTGGAGGAACCAAAAATAAAGAGCCCCCAGGAATGATTGGCAGAGTCGTTGATGACAGCAAGCCAAGCAGAATGTCATGGCTTTCTAAACTAACCCATCACCCTGAGAGGGGATGGCGCTGCATCATGACCCTTCTCACTGTGAGCTGGTCCTGCCTAGTCTGCTGGAGGTGGCTTGTGCCCTGGCATGGAGAAGAGCCAAGGGACCTGATTACCATGACTGTGCTTCCTTCTCTAGCTTTGTAATCCACTGACTGATTGAGGACTACAGTGCTGATGATCTCAAGCACACACGAACTCACTCCTGTAGAGGTGAGGCTTCAACAAGTATAAAGTCTGCATGGTACAGTTGCCATTACCCTGGATTTAAAAGATGCCGGTGATGTTGGTGGAGTAGTTAATATCTATTGAGCCTGTGCTACATGCCAGGTCCTCTGTACAGCACATCACCTGTACCAAAACATGACATCTTCAGGACACCCTGTGGAGGCACGCATTATGGATGGTCCCACTGTACAGATGGGAAAACTGAGACAGAAGAAAGAAGTAACTTGCATAAGCTCATGCTGCCCAAGCTGGTAGTCAAATACATTTCTATTTGACTTGAGAACTATTTTTTTTCAACTACCAACCCCTGAAATCCAGGCAGTGAAGTTCAGGGAACAAACCCACAAATGCCTGGTTGTGTGGCCTCAGGAGTGTGGCTTCATTTCTAAGAGCTTCCATTTTGTCATTTGTAAAAAGCAAGCACATAATAGCTCTTCTTTTGCAGGGCTGCTGCAATGCAACTGGGCAATTGGGCTTTACAAATTCTAACAAGCTCTGTAATTATTGATAAGCCCATAGCCATTCTCAATAGAAACACTTATTGTAAAGACTTTGGCACCAGGAACAAAGACAAGAGATCGTGACTGTATAGCAGAGTTGGAGAAAGGAGACACACAGGAGCAAAATATACAGGTGAGTACTGTATATCCACACAAGTACAAATAATTGAGCTTGGCAATACTGGTCAAGCCAATTTGGTCATCCTGTGGTACCTTTTAGCTGGGACCATTATTAGATTCGCTAGGAGCCAGAAAACATATAGGGTGTCTACATAATTCCCAATAAGGACAGAGGCTACACAAACATTAAAACAAAGAGCAGCATATATGAGTCAGACCTTCATAGCTGGATGTCACCAGCTATGCAAGATTGGAGAAGACAGTTAAGGGGAAAGGCTGCTGCAAGGTCCCTGAAGCAAACATTCATTACAGTCCCTAAGTGGAGAATATCTCCCATGCACTTTGGGCTCCGAAGCCCTGTTCGTGTGTACCATCCCCAGGGTCAATAGGGGCCTCAGGAAATGGTGGTTTTTCACCTTGCTGCAATCCCTTTTAGCTGAGACAGGCTGTTCTCATCATCCTGGTCTCATTTTCCTCTTGTACTTCCTCACACACAGTTCTGGAAGGGCGACTGTGGTAGGTGAATGGATGGTCCCCAGGGACATGGCGGGGAGGGTGCCATCTGGAGCAGAGGTCTGAGCCAAACCTCACCCCTTAGGATCACCCCAAAGCCTCACTCTCAGGTCCCACCCGATCCAGATCTCCCTTAGGGTAGTCCCATATGAAACAGGAGCTCAGCAGAAGCATCCAGAGACCCCACCTCCTTGCACCAGCTTCACATACCTTCCTCTCATCTATTCCCTCAGGGGCTGACGCGAGCTTCTTCAGCAGCACAGGGTCTAGCACCTGAAAACGCCGGCGGAACTGAGCGAGCCCCATGTGGTCAGCGTAGCCTAGGAAAGGGAAGCAGGCAAAAGTCATCACAGAGGCCAAAACAGAAGAGCCATCCCAGTGCTCTGGATCCCCAGGAAGGAGTTCAGAGTCCTGCTCGCAAACTGACTACTAACTTGTGTAGACTCCCATGCCAATACCTCAGCTAATTTTGCTAATTCAACAGATTAAATCTGACAGGCATTTCTCAAACGTGTTCTCCAATATCCAAACCTCATTCAATGCACTATTGACATTTTGAAAAGGCTAAACTCTTCTCTGCCTCTCAGAAGGTCACAGTGCACATCAATACCCAAGTCAAAGGCTCTGAGAAGTCCTGTGGTGGAGCTGCCTGGACAGTCTTGATTTTCTTAAACCTGTTCACCGGTGGCAAATTTTTTCCCCACCGCTTTTCCTACTCTTTAGAATGCCTGAGAGGGATGCTGCACTGTGAGGTAGCTGAGGGCTTTGTAAGTCTATCACATGGGTGGACACAGCTGTGTTCTGAAGTGTGGGAAATGACAGAGAAGAAGGACTTGAAAAGCTACGAGCGCCAGCCTTTGAAGGAGCCAGAAGAGTTTTCCCGCTGGAAAACTTGTCATGGAAGGAAGTTACACAGAGGGAGCTGTGAAGATAAGACTCAGAGTGAGGAGACAAACTTGACCCCAGAGCCACACCAACACCCACCATCTACGGAGCACTTACATGCGCAAGACACTAGGGTGCAACCTCCTCGTGTTTTAGACACTCCTGGAATGTTCTTATTATGAATATGGAAATCGAGGCCCAGAGAGTTAAGTACACCTGGTCACACAGGTGGGAACTGTCCCAGCCCAGATTCAAACTCAGGCAGAGAAAAATAATCTAGTGGAGAGTAACCAAAGATGAGCAGAGACTGGGCCACCAAGAAGTATGAACTCAGATTCTGCGTATCAAGGTTGGAGCCTCTTCCTCGGTGTAAGGGACATGGCAGAGCCTCCGTTGCTGCAGAAAGATCCTATAAGCAGCCAGACTGGAGAAGGTCTGGTGGAATCTAACTCTGATTTTGAGACTCTGCAATAAGCCAAGTCCATAAATAAGGAAGAAGAGCAATGGGGGATGTGGTGAGACAATCTAAGACGTCTCCCTGGGAGAGGAGGAGGGTCTCAAGCCAGCTCTGGAAAATGCGGACAGCACAAAGACAGGGATGCAGGAGGTTACAAGCCCGCATTGTTCTTTGAGGTCAGGCTGCTGGGTTCATATCACATCTCTGTCCTTATTATCCCTGTAACTAGGGACAAAAGAGGCCACCGCCAGGTGATTTAATTTCTTCATCTGACAAATGAGAATAACAGGATGTATCCTCACACCCATGGTCACTGTAAAGGTGACATCTGATGACAGTATGGGTGAAAGTGGCTAAGGTGTGCTACGTGCGTTCCACTGCCAGCTACTTTCCTAAGCTTAATTCCTTTATTAAACCACCCAGCGCTGGCAACTACAGGAACGGAAAGGGAGCATGCACTAGGGACTTGCCTGGGGTCACACAGCTGGTGAGTCTGAGCTGTGTCCTGTAGGCTGTACCGCAGGTAATGTTTCATGAACATTTACTACACAGTCATCCCTTGGTATCTGCACAGCCTCCCATATACTTTAAGCCATCTCTAGATAACTTATGATAGCTAATACGATGTAAATGTTGTATAAACAGTTGTTTACTATACTATGTAAGAAGCAATCAATGACAAGGGGAAAGTCTGTGCATTTCACTACAGATGTAATCTTCTTTCAGACACTCTTGATCCTAGGCTAGTTGTACCCACAGATGTGGAACCCACAGATTGGGAAAACTGACGGTATGTCAGACACTATCCTAAGAGCTTTGTAAGAACGACCTCATCTAATATATGTAGCAACAAGTCCCTGCCAGACAGTAGGCACTCAGTAAATAGCATGCATCTGTATGCATTATGCATGCACATATAGATGTATATGTGATATAGGCATGAATTCAAATTCATAAATATTTAATGCATATACCTATGTATGCATGTAAATATATCTTATGTGGGTGAAAGACAGAAATGACTTAGAATAAGGAAAAAAAGAGGAAACAAACCAGGTCTGGGAGGCAGAAATTGGAAAGCTCTACCATGAAACGTCAACCTTTTACGGAATGGAAAAGCTCACACTAGCTGAGCTGGGCCACATTTACAGAGGGGGCAACGCCCACAGTGAGGAAGGAGATACCCCAACCCGAGCATCACGCTGGGGTGCTAATGGGACAGCAGACCAGGGAGCCTGCAAAGGCCCAGTGCTTCCTGCCTGCTAGCTGGGTGGAATCGATTAACTGCGGGGGCCAAGCTGCCGGCTGTGACCATCTCATTCTTCCCCCGTGACATTATCTGTCTCTCTCTGCCTGTGTCTGCACAAGTGGGCGGGAAAATCAATGATGTGCCCAGGGGAGTTCGAGTCTCAGCTGTGCTTCCAGCCGCTCCCAGCTTCTCTGTCAAATACTTCGTGCCAGGGTTCCATGATTAACCTGGTGGGGGAGATGGTGCGGCAACCACAAGCTGGGGTGTTAGTGACCACAGAGGCATTAAACCAACAGCTGCCCGCCTGCAACTCCCACCAGCCCCAGCCACACCATCCTCTGCAGAGGGACTGGCTGTGCTGGACCATTTCTACCAGCTGAGAAGGGGGAATCATGCGGCAGCCTTTGAGGCTGAGAGGCAGAGAAAGTGGGGAGGTTTAAGAACAAACACAACTCTCAAGATCAAGTAATGGTGGGAACTACAGTATATGCCTGCTTAGTCAGCTACAGACCTGACACCTTCCCTCCTCTGGTTAAAGCCCCTGAAGCCTCTAACCCCCATCATCTCTCCAAATGACCCGGTGAAATCTAAGTGCCCAACAAAAGCACCCACTTCCCTCCCTGGTGGTGGCACCAGCCCCCTGCCACAATTCCTCATGCATTTTGAACACCACTCCTGAAAATCCAGGTTCTTTTACACCTCCATGCCTTGGTACCTGCTGATTCTTCTGCCTAATGTTCCCTCTCCCTCCTAACTCCTAGGAGGAGCTGCTTCTTATGCTGCAAGACCCATTTAAGGTCTTATATCCTCTAGGAGGCTTCCCCAGCCTCCCAAGAACATAAGCCCCCTCCTCTAGATGTCTGCGTTTCTGCTGCATCCCTGGGTGATGTATGCCTTCCTCATATTACTACTTCCTGTGATCACAGTGATCTTCCAAACTAAATCCAGCACCTCAAACATCAAATACTCATTGTGGAAAGTCTGCTTTCTGCCCAAGAGAGATGAAGATGACTCAGCCCTAGCCTTTGAGGAGCATGTGAGCAATTCCAAAAATCACACGGATGGTGGTCCAAGTCCAGGCCATACCATGGCCCAGCAGTGTGACCTTGGGCAAGTCCCTTGCCTTCTCTGGGCTGAATGCAGTCTCTCCCTCACAGGGGTGTAAACAGCTCCTGGTACACAGTAAGTACTCAGGTCCCTTGGCTGTCACTGGTAGACAAGCAGGTCTCAGGTTCAGAGGGCAGGTTCCCAGTTGTCTCTTACCTGCCCTGTGCAGACGTAGTGCCTCCAGGATGTGAGAGCCTGCAAGCTGGACTCTCAGTGCCGGGATGTCTGGGGCCAGGGGTTTGCCTGCCCCAGGCTGGTCTCCAGGCAATGGCGGTGGCAAAGACCCTTGCTCACCCTTGTCCACTGCAGGAGTTGGCACCAGACAATGGATAAAGTGCAGTTGAGACCGTCTCACCAAGCTGATCAGTGCATCCTAGGGTCAAGTACAGAGATTAGGGTTTTCTGTCAAAGAGAGGCGTGCAGGGTCCCAGACACTCCCCACACATGCATTCAGCCTGGTCTGGGCATCTCTGGGGACCCCCAAGTCCTATACCAAGGTCACCTCACCTCCACCTTGATATGTACTCACAAGAAATGGGATTTTACAACACCCCCAAGTGAGATAGATGGAGAGAGTGAGGCGGGGAGAGCCCAGTGAGTGACCCCAGGGCACACAGCCCACCCATAGAAAAGCTGGCACTAGGACCCAGGACTTAGGCTGAGGGCTTCTCCATTGCGATACGCTAGGAGGATTTCTTCCAAAACATATTCTTCCCACGTTTCAGCCTGTTCTCATTTGGGTTCAGCCTGACTATTGGACCAATTGAATGCTCTCATTTGGTACTGTTCCAGATCTAGGTGACATATCCACATCCAGTCCTGGATCCTGCTGCCTCTGTCCTAAAAGAGACAGCCTCCTGGTGGGAGAGGCAATGTAGACAGTCTGGTATTCATCACCCTAGCCAAGAGGGCATGGGTGACTCCTGGGCATGCCCTATGCCCCTCAGCAATGCCAAGCAGCTGAGACCGGGGCCTCAGATTTGGCTCGACTATTTCCCAGGCCATGGCCATGATCAAGTTTATCTGTGCCCTGGGGCATCAGATGTGTATTTGCCAGTTTGCTGGGGAGGCCAGAGGGGACTAGGGTCGATGCCCCTCCTCCAGAGGACCTGAGGATCTGTGGCCTGGAAGGCCGGGCCCCACTCACCATCTGCAGCTTGATCTGGGAGCACGGAGCTCTCCTCCTGGCCGAGGCAAGGCTGCTGGCAAATGTCCTCTTCACCACATGGCTCCTGTGCAGGGCCTGCTGGGAGGTGCCCTCCAGGCCTGCCACAGCCTGGCACACGGGTGGCAGCTTGGCACGGCCTTGGAATAAGCTTCGCAGCTCCTCTCTGGTGTAGAAGAGAAAAGAGAAAAGGCTCAAGGGCTCTTGAGGAGCCCTTGCCCTGGGTGGTGGAAGAAAGTATTATGCCCCTGGCTTCCTGCTCTTATTTGCTCATGGTTCCTTCTGCCAGTGGAGACTTCTCTTAAGGAAGAGTGCCAGCTCCTCCCTCCGCCCCTCCCTCCCACCAACAAGCGCTCTGTCCTTCCTGACCACCAGCTTTGCCCTTCTGCAGCAATCCTACTAAACCGGTCAGTAGGGCACTGCCGTCTTTGTTGTCCCTAGAACCAGTCTAGTACACTGTAGGCCCTTACTGTACATCTCATGAGGGAATGAATGGTGCTGCAGGACTAATGCCAGAAAAATGCCCAGTCTTGTGCCAAGATGAGAGCTAAGACCTTCCCTTAGCATCCCTGCAATGGACAGGCTCTGACATGGCAAGGGCAGCCAGCTCCTTAATAAAGGTCTGCTCTGATCAACCCAAGCTGGTCTGGCCTCTTGTTTGGGCAAAAAAGGACAAAGCAAGCTAGAAGACCCTTTTTTCCCTAGGAGGAGTCAGACCCAGAGAAGGACTGGTGCCCCACTCCCCACCTCCCTTGAAGCACTCAGGCATCTTTCATCATTCCCCCAAAATCCACGTCTCACCCTCAGCCCCAGCCCTGAAGACATTTTATTCATCTTCCCCAGTGCCTGACCAAACTACTCGGGAAATAAGCACTCTCCAAGGAGCCCAGAGTGGGTTAAATGTGTAGCACACGCTCATTAACAAAGACTTGGCCACATAGACACTAAATGCAAAGTCTGGGCGGGATGCTGAAGGAGCACATAGGAAGTGAGGGCTCCCCTGTGGAGAAGCTGAGGCCACCCATGGACGGAGGTGTGAGTGCCCCCGCCCCACTGACCCAGAGAGACTGTTTCACAGCCGTAGCCCTGATCTCTATGGGTGGATTGCTGTAGCGGCGTGGTTGAATTGAAACCAGTTTTCAGTTTATCATGTGACCTTGGCCAAGTCACCTGTTCATTCCTAGGGGCCTCGGGCCCTCAAGAATAAAACAAAAGACTTTGGGGCAGAAACAATGATTCTGAAACTTAAGTGTACTTAAGAACCTTACTTCCAGAAAGCTCCCCAGCAATGCAAGTCCCTGGGGTCCACCCTAGTGGATCAAGGTGGGGTCCAGGAGTCAGAACGCCGAGCACGCACTCCTGGGGGACCTGGGGCTCTTGGCTACAGTGCCACATTCTCCTAAGAAGTGCTGTTTATTCTCTGGAATCACTAAGGTTTGGCTCTACAGGATCACATGTAATGCATTCCAGTGGGATTGACTCCCAAATGCACTGTGCTCTTCTGCGACTCCCATGGAGCTGAGACTTCATACACGGCTCACCTGGGAATGTCACCTGGTCTGTGAAGTTTTGGTTTTTTTTTAAGTTTTGCTTTATGCTTCCCTAACTCAGTGTCCCTCACTCAGACTGAGCCAAAGGATTTTAAAGCAGGAAGGAAATTTACAAGATGGGCATTGAGAGCTTTGTAAGAACCGGGCTCCTTAATAAGCTATCTGCTACCTTATATCACCCAAGCCTCATAGCAAACATCCAAGCTGGGGGTCATCATGCCCATTTCCCAGCTGATGAAACTGAGGCCCAAGTCATGTAGCTGGAAAGAGACAGAAGCAGAATTTGTACATTTGCTTGACTCCAATGTGATGCTATAGCTACTGAATCTTTTGTCTGTTCCAATTTTTATTTTATGCTGGAGGGAGTAAAAATAATCCAGAGGAAAGAGACTACCCAGACTACCCACAGTCGCTCAGGTGCCCTGGTACCTTGTTATCCTTTGTGAGCTTGCTAACCTTCCTTTTACCCACCCCTGCCTTGATTCCCGGCAGAAGCTGTGTTCCCAAGTCCTCCTAGATTTGGAGTTTCCAATTAACTGTGTCTATAGAAACCTGAGAACTTTTCCAAGGATCATGTAGACTCAAGTTGTACTACAGCTGTACTGCACTTTCTGTGTGACTAAAGGCAAGCTTATGTTGAGACCTCCACTTTCACATCTATAAAATGGGGCTAAGGTACAATTTTGCTTTGTAAGATATTTAAAAAGCACTGATGTTGAGGCCAGGCCCATAGAGGGCAGTCAGTAGACCTTCCTTCCTCACTCTTCCACCCTTCTGCCCACACAGGACACCCACCTCCTCTTCTTGTTTCCAAGTTTCACTCCTGCAGGTTTCTAGCACTGAACTTGGGAAGTATGCTAGGCTTACACACACAGGAAACAAGCATTTTCCATTAACTTTGAAGTGATAGCACGATCACTGCCTGCTCTTCTGGGACCAGAGGCCAGGGAACGTGCGAACTTTTTATAATGCTACAAAACGTGTCATTTCAGTTTTACAACCCCCTGAGTTCTAGGAGGTCCATAAAAGTTGTTCTAGTCACATCTCTCAGATACTTAATGAAAGGCAAAAGTCAAAATAAGAAGTCACAGATTTTTTAGCTTTTATGCCACCTCCCCAGACAACCGGCTTTTCTCCTCAGCTAGATTTGCTCTGGGCCCCGGCAAGACACCTCTACCGCTCCAGTTCAAGTCACAGTTCTTTACTCCACTATGGGGGATGGGGTCCCTGAACAGCCTCTATGTACCGACTGCTGTGGCTTAGAGGTCTCAGGAGGGGTGGAACTGCAGCAACCCAAATGGCCCCGCCCCATCCCCAGTTCTGGCCTGGCTCACCTCCTTGACTGCTGCAGGACCTGGGGGGCACCCAGGGCCGAGAGATTGGGCTTGGCTCTGTGCAGCCAGCCGGTGAGGTCATAGCGTACAGGGTCCTGTCCGAGCTGGTGGAAAATCTCGCACTGGAGGGGCTGCTCACAGGTCCGCAGAGCAGAGGTCCCTGAAAGCACACACAGTGGCATGAACGGTGGAGACTCTCAGCAATCAGCTGGCGTCCCCAAGAACAGTCTCCATTTTCATGTCTTTCCAGGTAGCTAAAGCTATGGGGGTGTGGGGTCGCTCAGCTATGGTAGCTAAAGCTACCAGTTCAAGATGCCTACATTTCTCTTGCAATAGTGAATTGAACACATTATTTCCAAAGTGAGTTTTATTCCTCCTTGCTTTCTGAAACCCAGGATACCTGACCCAAGCATTATTACTACACACACTCTTCATGAGTTTTGTTATGTGTATCCATGTATCACCTAGGCTATGATTTACTTAATGTTTTTTAAGTCAATATTTTCATAAGTACATTCATTTAAAAGGTACCATGCTATTGCAGGTTTGATATACAAGCTAGATTTATTTTCTAATATGTATGGAAATAAATAGTTATTAAATATTTTTGAAATATTGACTCATACACCACCTAAAATTGTCTTGAATATTATCAACCACATAAAAGTACAGCACACTCTTAGGAGGTGCTGCCACACACTTGATTGCAAGACTCAGGGTGAGAAGAACAAATGGGCCTGTGCTTCTAGGTAGAGAAAATCTAGTTCCTTGCCATTTATCGTGCTGTTCAAGTGGCCAAGCTATTTAAGTTGCTGAGCCTCAGCTTCCTCCTTTGTAAAAAGGAGATTAAATAATACAAACTTCCCATGGTAGCATAAGGTTCCTTTAGGATAATGTGTGTAACATACTTTCATATGCTGTCTGGCACACAGTATGCACTCAGCAGTAGTGACTGTCATGGTTATTGACTGCATTTAACTTTATAGTGATACTCTGAAATAACACAGCGTTGGGCCAGGGATGCAGCTCAATGGCACAAGTGTCTGCCTGAAATAACACAGTGTTTACCTCCATATCCCTAATGCCAGCATCACGCCTAGCACATGCAGAGTCTAGAAGTGCGTGTGGAATGAATGAATGAATGGATGAATGAATGAGCGAACGAACTGCTGGTTATTAATTATATTGCTCTAACCATCATGATGCTCCCAGGTTACTTTTCCACATTTGGCAGAGTTGTCCTCTCCGTAAACCACCCCAGACTGATTATTAGTAGGAAGGTGGTACTGAATGATTCCTGTACCTCTTCTGCATGACCTTCCTTAGTTTTCTTCCCTGCTACTGTCAATGTACCCACATGCATCAGGGTCTTGAGTCTTCCCCTGAAGACCTAATCTGCTACCTCTAAATTGTAACGATCTTAGAAACCAGGAACCTGCCTTTCTTGGAACTCCTTGTAAAATACACCCAGTCAGTGAACCTGCAGGCTTCCATGAGGAAAAGGCATGGATTCTGCCACCGGTCTGGCTGCACAGAGGCCCTTTGTGCCCACTGCCTGGGTCACCTTTAAGTTCTAGATAGCAGAAGTTGTCATCAAGGTACATTTCCAGTTAAGCGAAATGCCGCTGCATCAAGAGCCTCCTGTGAGCCCTTCAGGGCTGTGTTGTTTCTGGCCTCATAGGAGTCACCTTCCAATAGGAAACAATAGAATCCCATAAGAAGCAAGGAAGCAAGGTGCACACCAGGCTCTGGCACATATGGTGTCACTGTCCCTGCACAGGTATCTATTTATGAGGCTGCCATCCCTCCAGCAGGTTGGAAGCAACTTGAGAGCAAGAAGTGGGGTTCATCTGTCATAAAGCTTCTCAACTAGCACAGAGCTGGGCTCTAAGTAGGATCTTTCTGTGGAAAGGGGGAATACAGAAAAAAAAAAAAAAAAGATGTTCATGTTTGCTAAGCCCCAGGCAGGATGCCCACTCCGCTGGAAGTCTAACTCAAGGGATATCACTCCGCCTTCATGCTGGCCAGTGATACGACCATCCCTGGTCTGGTTTCTAGAAGATGACACTGAACTTCAGAAAAATGAGGCAAGGCTGGGCGCAGTGGCGCATGCCTGGAATCCCAGCCCTTCAGGGGCTGAGATAGGAGGATTTCCATGAGTTTGAGGCCATCCTGGACTACATAGCAAGACCCTGCCTCAAAATTTAAAAAGAAAGAAAGATGAGGCAACTCTGCTAAAGATGCAGAACTCATCAAAATGGGACCAGGCTACAGATACGAGTCAGCAGGCATTAAAGCTTGCCTCTGCCTAGAGTGGTGGCCAAGTCCAGGCGGTACCACATTTCTTAGGAACTGTGTTGGGAATCATGTTGCAGGGTCTAGGGCTGCTCATTCCTCTCATTCATTTCTTTCTCCTGGAGTTGGTTTTCACACCACAATTTTATCCATCAAAGCATTTTGCAGGAAGCCTTAGGTTTTTAGGACACACATGAAGACTTCCAGAAGATAGATACTTATCTAGCACAGTTTCAGCCTCTGTGCCTCACCCAGGAGCCTGAACCCCTCAGTCAAGTCACCCACGGCCCCAGCAGGTCACCTCTGCAGTTTTGAATGCTAATCATTGGCTTTCTCTGGGCCTAGGGTGCTGGCAGCTCCCTAATGAGCTCACTTGCCAATATGAGGACGCTCAGTAAACGTACATTAGGCGAGGCTAAGGGGCAGAAAGAGCAAGCCCTGATTAGCCAGAACGCCCTAAGCGTCCTGGTTGATTGAATGTTCTCATTAACTCAGAGCTAATCCTCAAGCTTTAGAGGGAAAGAACCTTTTTAAACAAAATATCTGAGTTAATATGACTGCCTTAGTTTGAGACAAAGAAGGTAACAGAATCTCTTCCTGGGAACTGAGAGTCTTATAGCGTCCTTCTTGGGGTGCTTCATGGAAGAAGGAGAGGAGGCCACAAATGTAGCTGAGTCCCTTTCTGCCCCAGCCACACCATCCAAGATGCCTTCTGTTGCCAACCTGCTTTCTGCCTCTTTTGCATAAGTTAGAATTCAGACAACATTCCATTTGAGAATTCCACTTCATTTGGAACTCTTCTATGTTAAGTATTCTTTGTGCACCTTATCCTGCTACGGGTGTTCTAGGTGCTGCATGGCAGAGGTCACCAGCCCAGCCTGTCCTCATGGAGCTGTCATTCCTCTAAAGGAATACAGCTGGTGAGCAAGTGTGGGATGCCCAATGGTTACCACTTCAACAGAGAAGAGGAAAGCAGGGGAGGGAGATAAGGGTGCAGATGAGGGGGGTTATTTATTATTTTGTGCAAGGTGGCCAGAAAGGCCCCAAGACTAGAAGAAGATAAGAAAGCCCATCATGCTAGAATGTGGTGGAAGAGTATTGTAGGTGGAAAAGAATGCCAGTATGTGATCCTCGAAGTAGCAATAGGATTTGCATGTTAGATGAGCTACAGAGACAGTGCAATTATATATCAGCCCATCTTTCATTACTATAACAAAACACTGGAGGTAGACTCCTTTATAAAGAAAAGAGGTTTGCTCACAGATTTGAAGTCCAGAAGTCCAACAGCATGCTGCAGATTCTTGTGAGGTCCCTCCTGGCTGCGTCCCATCATGGTGGGAGTATATCTGTATAGCCTCCCTCTCTCCTCTTATAAAGTCACCGGGATTCCATCATGGAGACCCCAGCCTAATGATCTAAACTACTCTGACATTTTCAGAGGACCCATTTCTAAACACCACTCGGATTAAGTTTCAACCTTTAAATACCATGAACATAAGATTTGGGGGATTAAATTCTTATGTGAATTTGAAGGGGAGACCTCGTCAACTACATTCATCTTCTTAGGCTGTCAAAAGCCAGGTCACCTCAAGGGGGACTGCCCTAAGAAGCCCCCTGGGCCATACCCTGACCGTAAAGGTGACCACTAGAGGTCGGACTGCCCTCTGAAGCGAAGGCCCCAGAGCTCGGACCCCTCCTATCAGCCGGTCCAACAGGAACGAAGGGGCCCAGGGCATACTCTGCCTTCTCCCTCTGGTCAAACCGTTATCTTCAAGGAGGAGCCCCACATAATCATGACTATAGAGGAAAAATTAAACAGCCTATTGCTGGACACTGGCACTCGTCTCTCGGTCTTTCTTTTCAATCCTGGCCTTCCTTCCAGCCATCACACCTCAGTGAAAGGAGTCACTGATGAGAAGTAATCCGTTATTTTTCACAACCCTTAGGCTGTAACTACGTGTTAGATCTTTCTTGCACATCTTTGTTTTCCTGAGAAACCACTTTGAAGATACCAACATGTATTACAGCAGCCATTAATAATTTCCTACCAATCTGTCCATAACTCTGTAAAGTTTCTATTGTTCCTATGCTATTTTGTAAATGGATGCATGTTTATTACTATGTGTTTTCAATAAAAAAAAAAAGAATTTGAAGGGGACAAATTATATTCAAACCACAGTAGACTTGAACACAGCAAGCAAGCAGAGGGGACGGAAAGAAGGCAGATATCCCCTGAAGGCTTGCTATGTTGTGGACACAGATGTGGGCCAGATAGAAATGTGCCCTGCCCTTGGTGAGCTCACAAGGTAATGAGGGAGAATGATGACAAACAAGCAAGGCAAATAACTGGAATATTCCAGAGCCTGCAAAGAGTTCTGAAGGATATAAACAAGGAGTTGAAATGGGGTGAGGGGCTGCCCATGAGTTAGCTTCAGACAAGGAGGGAGAAGGTCTCTGGGGGTAACTCTGTGCAGGATTGGGAGGAAGGTGTCTGTAATGGTTGATACATTGTGTCAACTTGAGAAGTGTAGAAGCTTAACTAAGTAACTCTGCAGTTCTACATTCTAGGGTGTAAAGGACGTGCCCTTAGACCTCTAGGATTTTATTCATTGTGTCAACTTGAGAAATTTAGAAGTTTAACTATGTGACTCAGCAGAGGGCCAGGGTCCTTACTTTGTAAACATCCTGAGCCTGTGCAAGAGGACATGGTGTGAGTGCTATACTCTCCTGAGGAAGAGGGAGTAGCCTGCTTACAGTATAAGGGAAGAAAAGCAGCTTGCTCATCCCCTCTTTTGCTCTTGCTGCTTTTGCTGTCTTCTGCTCCTTGAACTGTTGTCCCTGTTCCCTGACACCCTGCCTTGGAGTCAGCTGATTATTGACTTAAACCTCTATGAACTGTGAGCTAAATAAACCTTTCCCTCTTTAACTTTGGGTGTCTGGTATTTTGTCTCAGTAAAGAGAGAAAAGTAACTAAGATTGTGCCTACATGGTCTTTGCACCCCTCAGTTCATTGGTCCTTATAGCAGCTCCAGAGGTAATTTTTCTGATTGCCATTTTACAGAGCAAAGGGGACTCCCCAGAAGTCACTCATGTTGCAGTTCAGCAGTGGATTGGGGACCTGGCCCAGACGGACCAAAATCTGGGCTTTTCACAGGACCACCTCCAGATTTCTTTGGAATCTGAATGAGGCTCCTCCTCTGTTCCCCATCCTTAAGCCCATCAAATGCAGAGCCAACAGCCACTTTTGCAACTTGGAGAGAGGAGGGGTAGTGGGCCTGCCCAGCCTTTGGGGCAAGACCAACTATGGGGCTCTTGGAAGCTGCTTGGTCCCTGAAAGGCCCTGGAAATCTTCCTCAGTGGGTCACAGTGTCTCATCCAGACAAAGGCTTCAACAATAGACCACCCTATATCCATCCCACTTTGTCAGCTGGCAATGGGGCAGATACACTTCAGATCCCAGAGCCTAGGAGGAGGGAATTTAGTCACCACCAGGGTCATGTCCAATGCCGGGACTCCATACCCTGAAGGGTCCAGGACCACAGTGTGGCTTTTCTGGGCAGTGGACATCTAAGCTTCCATGGGCCTCTTCTTCCATAAAGTCAGTGCACATGTGTTTGTGTTGAGTGAAAGTTGTATGTCTGTAAATTCTATTGTGCAGCTGCATTGGTACAAGGACAAATATTATTTATATTACTGATATATAAGTATACACACACGTATTTGACCCACATTTTTTCTTAAGCTTTTTAACAGAAGTTAACACATTTTTGTGAGCCTCCCAAACCATGGACCCCAGGCACTGTGCCTCACACCACATGTCAGAAAAGTCAGCTCCGGGCCTGTCACATGCACAGTCAAGCTCTCTAGGAGCAATTTGGGTACCAGTGCCCTGAGCTTGCTGCTGGAGCTATCTAATGCTATGACTGCTGCTACTTAGAACACCCTGTCTTGATGTGGACACAGGAATCTACTATGAATGTCCCACAGAGGTCTTGGCTGGTCACCATTGGCTGGTCACCAAAAGATGGTCACCACAGAACATTCACCATAGATTGGTCAACATAAGATGATTACCATAGCATGGAGTGTCACCACAGAATAGGATAGGCACCACAGAATGCCACCATAAAACTGTCCCCATAGAACAGTCATCATATAGACTGAGCACCATAGGCTAGTCACCAAAAGATGGTCACCACAAAATGGTCACCATAAGAATGTCACCATGGAATGGATGTCATAGGAATACCAGTATGGAATGGCCACAAGAGGTAGTCAAGCTGATCACCATAGCATTGTCACTGTAGGACAGTCATCATAGGTTGGCCAACACAGAATAGTTACTATAGGTTGATCACCACAGAATGGTCCCCATACTGCAGTCACCATGGGCTAGTGACCATATGATAACATAGTCACCCAGGCTGGTCCCCACAGGCTGGCTACCATAGGATAACCACCAGAGGCTGGCCACCATGGAATGGCCACCACAGGATGGTGGCCAAGGACTGGTCATCATAGGATGATTACCATGAATGGTTGATCACCATAGGCTGGGTAACTCTACTGGCACTACCTCACTAGGCAGCAGATCTTTTCCCAGTTTCTCATAAACCACTCCAGCTGGGGGTATTCATCCCAAATACACCATCAAGATTGTACTTACCTAGGTCACCAATGATGCCTACACATCAAATCAACAATGATGCCTCAGCCCACACCTCCAGGACCCTCTGCAGCACCGACTATAGTACATCCCTCCCCCTGTGGCTTGCAGAATGCCCTGTCCCACTGGCCTCCCTCCTCCCTCCTGGCCCTTCTTTCTTAAGCTCCTGCCTTGGCCCTGACTCCCTGACACTGAAATGTCCCAGGGTTGAGTCCTTGGACATCTTCTTTGTTGCCCTCAGTGGCCTCAACCAAAATTAAGGTCCTCAGTCTCCTTCATACAGACTGAGCTGCCTAGATACCAATCTCCTTTTCTACCCCACCCATCCCATGGAGGTGAGTTGTTTGTTTTGATCAATGATGTATCTCCCAGGCAAGGACAGTGGCTGCTCACAATAGGTGCTCCATAAATATTTGCTGAATAATCCCATGAATGAGTGAGCCCACATTTGTCCTGGTACCCAAAGCTATCTGGGACTGATAAGGTCTGAAAGCATATTTACCTTCCTTAATGCCTGGTGGTGCGGGAATCACAAAAGTTAATCCAGACAAGCCTGGTCTGGGATCTGCCTTCTAACACTCCTCCTCTGGCCTGACCTTGGACAAGCATCTCTACCTCTCCGGAGATGTTTCCTCATCTTGGCAACAAGAATATCTACCTCGAGACCTGCAAAAGAATCCTACCTGACCACGCAGCTAAAGCTCTGAGCATGCCACCCTACATGGAGTGTGTACAGCATTCCTTTAACTCCTCGTATGACAGAGGAATACTCCTCGTCACATTTAACACCCTGTCCTCCCCAGTAACCTTGCAGCAGCCTATAGCTGATGACAGAGCTCTACACACATGTGACTCCCTCCATCACTGTAGGAGAAATTCTGCAGAAAGAGGAGCTAGGGTGACTCCCTTCCTCATTTTAAAAACATATCAACTAAGACTGTTCAGCATCACACAGGAAAAGGAAGGAACACTGGACTTGAACTTGGGCTGACAGATGTCAAATCCCATGATCTCACTGTTCCAGCTCAATGCCTCAATCTGCTTTCGTTTCCCCTACCCATCACCAAATGCCATGCATGGACTTCACCTGTCAAACTCCTCCAGACTCTGCGCACCTCCCTGGGGCAGGCCATCCTCTCCTGCACTGATCAGCTGCCTTCCCATCATGCCTTCACTGTGCAGCCTGGGTCAGCTCCCCAGACCACTAATCTGACTGTGCTTCCCACTGCCTAACATCCTTCCTGGCTTCTCACTGCTCTAGGGCAACGGTGATAAAACTATGGCATGTGTGCTGCAGTGGGTTGTTTGTATCATTGAGAGATCTGAATGGTCTGCTATAGGGTTAAGAGCAAAGTTTGTGCATATCCCACAAGGGTTCCTGCCATCAGAGCCCAAATGACATCTCCACCATGTTTTACATTGTGTTCCCTTGCTTGCTGTTGGATGTATATGCGTGTGTGTCCCCTGAGTTACCGGAGGAATCAGATCTGCCCAATGCAACGCTTCAGAGCCCAACCTCTGCCTAACAGCACTTACAAGTGCTTACCTGAGAGCCTGACCACTGTCTTTTCCACACAAGGATAGGTACCATATCAGGCCAGAACAGGGCTATATAGAACAGGACCCAGTCCACTGTAGCTGCTAATGTGTTTGTTACATATATAAATGAATAAACGCATGAATGAAAGCATATGCAGTCTCTGTGCAGCCCTTCTTAGGACCTTTCCTATCTTTCATGGACAGATTCCAGCACCCAAGCTGGACTCAGCCCCCTCCCCCATACCCTTGCTCCCTTACCTTTGGCCCCAGCTCCCTTCTTCTCAAAGGCTGCACGTAGACGCTCAAGCACCATGCTGTCATGGGAACCCTCTATCTGGACCTCCTCATCCAAGACCCAGAAAAGGCCCCTGGCATCCTCAGTACCTCCTCCAGCCGGTAAGTGGACCTGGTGGAAGACCCAGGACACATTAAGGGGCCCTGATACCAACAGAAGCCAGCTGTGGGCTTTCTTCACACCAGCTGGAAATGAGGCAGGAGCCAAGCACTAGCCATCAGCCTAGATCTAGGTTCCCGCTCACCCCAACCCCTTCAAGGTTGAAGCCACAAAATTATAGCAACCTCTCTGCTGTAAGGGGGTCTGAGTCCTACTTCTGTCTTTAATTCCTGTGTGGCCTTGGGCAACTTACTTTATCTCTCTGGGCCTCATTTCCTTCTATGCAACATGGATAGTGGAAATACCTTCCTCAGAGGGCTGTACTAAGGATTTAGTGAGGGGAAATCTTCTGTAAATTGTCTCTTTCTAGATACACACAGATAGTTGGTCTATTTGTGTATTGCCAAATGGCAAGGGATTGATTCCCTCCTCATCCTATTTTCTTAGAACTCTTTGTATTTTTCCAAATTAAAATCTTGGAGAATGAATTTAAAAATAAAACCAGCACTCAAAGAATATTTTTGGAAGAGAAAGTGAACTTGATTCAATAGCACAGACATGGAATTTTAAATCTATGCACTATCTTCAGCAACCACCCAAGTAACTCTATAATTTTGCTTATGGGAAACTGAAAGCCCTGGGGAGTTTCAAGGGCTTATCCAAGGACCCACAAGGAATGGCTCAACCAAAAAGAATACTGAGTTGTTATGGAGGAAATGGGATGTGGACAATGACCAACCATTCCAGTGTTCCCTGGGACCCAGGTCTGCCCATATGTGCAGCTTTCAGAGCTAAGGATGGGAGAGTCCCGTTCACACCAGGACAGTTGCTCACCTAGTTGGGAATATGGTCCATACCCCTCAGGGTTCCAGAGAAGGAAAGGGACACATCTACGGTTACACAGTGAGTCCAGAAGCAGAACTACAACTGGACCCCAGGTAGCCCAGGCCTGTACCTTGGCTTTCTATGTTAGGGCTGAGACAGACAGCTGGGCAAAGTAGCCACTTGAAACCACAGCCCGGTGGCCTTGAAGCCTACACCATCCTTCCCAGCTAACTGTATTGAGTGTCTCTTTGGACCTGACCCTTCCAAGGCCAGGCACAGGTGAAGAAGTGGACAGGAGGAAGATGAGCCAGAGAGCTGCTGACAAGAAGCACAAACATGGCAGGCACAGGGGCTTGCAAAGGAGGGGGCTTTGCAAGAACAAAGCAGCTCACTGTGTGTCAAGAGGAGGCTTGGAGACCAACTCTGGTCAGTGAGACAAGGAATGAGAAAGGTGACCTGCTGTGTCCAGTGGCAAAGGAAGGCCAATTGTGGAATATGACTGTGTGCCACAGTCCATGCCAGGAGCTATGTGAGCAGTGTCTCATTGACAGGCACCACCCAGGGAAAAGATCACTCCCATTTTGGAGATGAGAAAATGGAGGCTCAGAGAGGCCAAGCAATGTGCCTGAGGTCATCAAAAGTGGACTCCACAGCCCAAGCACTTTCACACCAAAATGCAAAGGGCAAATAAAAAATAGAAGTGAAAGGAAAGGGCCAAGTGTCTATGACAAGGTTAATCCAAGGTCAGTAAGTGGATTCTAGGGATGGGAAGAGTGAGGTAAAGACTCGGGCATCCCACAAAATATAAAGCCCATCTGTCCTCAAGAGCTACCCCTTCCTAAGCCCTCCACTGCCCAGCCTTCCTGTCTGCCAAGCCAGCATCTTTATCTGAAGGTGCCTACACTTCCCAGGTCAAAATAGCTGGAGGACCCTGAGAGTCCTCAGTTCAGACCACAGGCCCCCAGTCTGCTTCCTAAAACTGACTCAGACATAAAGCTGAGCAGTGGCTCTCACCCTAAGTCCATTTCTATCCCAAACCAATCAACACAGGACCCAGGAAGAGGGGAGGCATCCCAGGTGTGCATCTCTAACAAATGCTGGGGGATTCCAGGCAGTGCGGGCAGGGTAAAGACTTCCGTAGCTTAAAGACTCACATCTTCCAATATCTTACTGAAAATATCACATCTGGGAACCTTGGTTCCCTAGGTCCCTTGTTACCTGGGAGGGATTCTGATCCATAACTGCCACCGTGGTCCCTGGGGAAGACTCTGGGAGGTCACAGGGCACAGGAATGCCTTCCTAAAAAAAAAATCACAGGACGTAAAAGTTAGCTCCTTCAGTGAGCTGAGTCAGGCAGAAAACTTCTCAGGAAGAAAAAGAAATAAGGACTTTCATTATTACTGTGATGGTTAACCTTGATTTTCAACTTGACTGGCCTGAGAGACACCTAGGAGATTAGAGAAGAACACTTCTGGCTGTGTCTGGGTGGGTCATGAGGGCATGACCCTGGAGACTATATCTGCCCCTGGCCCCTTCCTCCTAACCTCTTCCCCATTTCCCCATTTCCTGTCTGCAATGAGGTGAGCAGCTTTCCTCCGCCGTGATGTTTCCACCTTGGATCCAGTCAATTATGGACAGATACCTCTGAAAACATAAGCCAAATAAATCTCTCCCCATTTAAGTTGCAAGTGTCGGGTATTTTGTTCCAGCAAGGGTAAAGCTGACTAATACAACTTTTCAACCTTTCTCTTAAAAAACATTTTTTAAATTTGTAGTGAAAAATGAATGCATAAATAAATAAATTTGTAGTGTAACAAGTGTAACATTAATTTTGCCACTTTAATCATTTCTAAAGGTATGTATTGGTGATATTAAGTGCATGTACAGTACATGAAATCTTCACCACCTGCCACCTGCACAGCTTTTTAAAAATGGAAATGTATTAATTGTACATATTAATGAGGTTCAGTGTGATACTGCAGCACATGCATACAGTGTGCACTGAGCTTTTCATGTTGTGAAATCAAAACTCTACCCATTAAACAATTCCTTCATTCTTCCCTCACAACATCCCAATCCCAGTAACTAGTTTAGTTTCTGTCTCTGTGAATTTGACTGCGCTAAGTATCTCATAGATACCGTATTTACCCTTTGGTGACTGGCTTACATCATCCAAGCTTCTTCCACGTTGTAGGTGTCAGAACTGCCTTTTGGAAGACTGAATAATACCTCACCAAATGTACATACTACATTTATGTTATGTGGTTTTCTGCTGATGGAGATGTGGATTACATTCACCTTTCAGCTATTGAGAATAGTGTTGCTAGGAACTGGGGTGTGCAAATATCTCTTCAAGACCTCACTTTCAGCTCTTTGGGGTATATATGCAGAACTAGAATTGCTAGATCATTAGTAATTCTATTTTTAACTCTGAAGAACTGCCCTACTGTTACATGTAGTGGCTTCACTGGTTTCCATTCTCAACAATTATGGGCAGGGCTTCCAATTATCCCATGTCTTCAACACTTGAGGCTTTCGGGACGTGTGTGTGTGTTTTGTTGTGACAGTAGCCATCCTAATGGGTATGAGGTGGTGTCTCCCTGCGGCTCTGATTTGCATTTCCTTTGTGATTAGTGATGTCAAGCATCTTTCCATGTATTTAGTGACCATTTGCATGTATCTTTTGGAGAAATCTCTACATGCATCAATTGCCACTTTGACATTATTTTGTTTTCATTACCTCTTAGCCTTTATGTGAGCATAAGTATGGTAGATCAACATTCCAGTACTTCCTGATATTGCTCATCATGCCCGGTGTTATGGTTTGTGTCTAAATGTTCCCCACAAAACCTCATGCAATCATAGGTGGGGCTTTTTCAGAGGTGGCTGGATCTAGAGTGTGTGATGCTGGGACTGATTCATGGTACAATGCTAGGCTCGAGGGCACTAGGATTAAGGATGTGAGTGCTACCCACCCTAAGTAGCCTGGATAAGATAAAAGGAGCAGAAAGACACTGTTAAGTTCCCTTACTTGCTTGCTTTTGCTGTCTTCTGCTTACCATGAACTGGTTCTCCTCTGTAATCCCCTTCTCCCTAACCACCCAACCTTGGAACCAGGTGATTATGGACCGAAACCTCTACAAACTGTGGTATAAATAAACCCTTTCCTCTTTAACTTTGGGTGTTGGGTA
The DNA here is from genome assembly GCF_000276665.1 of Chinchilla lanigera. NCBI lineage: Eukaryota > Metazoa > Chordata > Mammalia > Rodentia > Chinchillidae > Chinchilla > Chinchilla lanigera. Next base: position 513,964 of record NW_004955455.1, on the reverse strand, counting down.
TTTTGTCTCAGCAACAAGAGGAAAGTAACTAAGACACAGGGTCATCGGCAATCATGCAAGAGCTTCATCAGAAACTAGTAATTCAGGGCCAAGGATATAGCTCAGTGGCATAAGCACCTGCCTGGCAAGTGCAAGTCCTGAGTTCGATTCCCTGTACCAAAAAAAAAAAAAAGTTAAGAAACTAGTAATTCAGGGGAGGGGACAAAAAGGGAGGAGGAGTAATTGGGAGGATATGATCACAGTATGTCATACACACGTATGAAAATTCACAACAAAACTCCTCATTCTGTAAAATTAATATGTACTAATTAAAAAGAAAACTGATAATTCAGTACAAACCTTTTAAATATTTGCAAAGCACCTAATAAATCCTAGGCTGAGTGCCCCATGCTGGAAGAAGCAAGCAGAAATATGGGTAATAACAGCTGCCATTAAATGTAACAAGAAATACCTGACAGTGCTGTGTTTCTTAGATGTTCATCACAATGTTGTTTGTATCTTAAACTCGAAAATCACCCAGAGGTCAGAAAAAGAGCTGATAACCACTGAAATGCACGTTTGCTACAATTCGTAAATGGAGCAGAGAAATATAATTTAAGGCCATGAGAAAAGCAGCAGACAACGAAATCCTGTGTACAGAGGATAGGAAATCCATACAAAGGACAAAATACGGAAACATGATTGCTGTGAAGTCCTGAGAGCAGTAACAATGGTTGCCTCCAGGTAGCGAGGCTGAAGGAAACTTTTTCTTTTTATTTATACGAACTTTCTAGCTTTCAGTAAAAACATCCTGCATTATTTTGATACTAAGAAATAAGTGAAACATTATAGGAAAACTGCTACTTTATATTGAATCCTAACATTGACCAGGTACTCTCTGTCCTACTTCATTAAATGCTCAAAACAGCTACTTATAGGAATGTGGTAATAATTTTTCTAAAAGCAGCTTCGCTCTCTGCATCAGATCCCTGTGCCAATGTTCCTTGCAGACTGACATTGCAGCTTTTCTGTTAAGAAGTGGAGCCAGTTTCCTTCCTCCCTCAGTCGGGGCTCAGCCTTGGACTTACGCTGCCCAGTCAGAGTCTGCAGAAGTGACCCCGTGGCAGCTCCAAGTCAAGGCCTCAAGGTGCTCTGCACACTTCTGCTGATAGTCCTGGAACTCCCTCCAGCACCACGAGACTCACCTGGGCTGGCTTGCTGGAGGCTGAGGCATCAGGGAGCGTGGACAGGCTCTAAAATCATATCCAGAGGACCTCCAGATACATGAAACAGCCCAGCAGGGTCACCAGAGCCACCTTCCCAACTTACACCTGACCCCAGACTCAGGAGCCGACCCAGCCAAGACCAGAAGAGCTGCCTAGACTGCCCAGAGACTTGTGAGCAACAATAAAAAAGCTTTTTAAAGCCACCGTATTTGGGGGTAGCTTATGGAAAATGGTAACTAATACAGAAGTATTATCTCTATTTTCCATGTAAAGAAATGAATGGTCAGAGAGAGGGAGTGACTTTCCTAACGCCACACAGGCCAATAAGTAAAAGGTAGGATCAGATGCCACTAACATCATTTGCTACAGATTTATCCATGACATTGATTTCATTTTGACTGCTACCTGGGCTCCAGCCAGAGAAATAACCATAATTTCAATATTCATTTTCTTGTGGAAGAATGATAATATGGGTATTTCTAATACATATTTTTCCATTAACATCTACTTGAGTCAAAGTGGTCACCTTCAAAAATGGAGGAGATATGGGTTTGGGGACCCAGGGTCCTACCAACGTCCTCACTGTCACCTGGCTGATGGGTGTATGCAAATGTTCATTTGGATAAATTCACTGAGCTGCACACTTGCAGCTTATATACTTTTCTGTGTGGTTATGACTTGAATGTGTCCACTCCAAAGCAGAGGTGTGGAATCTGCATGGCCAAAAAGCCCGTGTAATGATATTAAGAGGTGCAGCCTTCCCAAGGCGATTAGGTCACGAGGGCTTAAGGCCCTTAGAAAAGAGGATTCCTTCCGCATTTGGCTCTCTTGCCCTCCACTCTCCAGGACATTTTCTTCTAGGGGCAGCCCTGAGGTGCCGTCCTCAAAACAGAGAGCAGCCTCACCAGACACCACACCTGCCTGCACCTTGACCTTGGACTTTCAAGCCTCCAGAAGTGTCTGTTCTTTATACAGTAGCTGGTCGCAGGTATTTTGGTAAAGGCAGCACAAATCAGGCTAGGACGTGTATAAATGCTTGAACAATTTTCTAAACAAGGGAAGGGTTGAAAGAAGCACATTTGTACAGGTACCTGAATGTGTTCCTGTCTCCCATGCGTGCCCTTTCTGTAAAGTGCCCCAAGAAATGGACAGCTGGATCACAGGGCACGTGTGCCTTCAGCCACGGAGATTGCCACCTTGTGCTCCACGTGGGACTGTGGGCTGCTGTCTGCACCCAACCACAGGGCCTTCTGCACTAGGGAGAACGCAGAGAGGCTCTGAGCCTGGGTGTGGTGGGAGACGAGGGCTGGGTCATCCCAAAAAGGGGACAGCTTGAGAACAAAGGTTGGGGAAGTCCCAGACCCTGGGCACCCTGGGCTGGAGAGGCAGGAGGCAGTGGGTGGAGACCGGTCTGTGATCAAAAATGGAGCAACAGAAGGCTGCAAAGCCACAGATGAAATGGGACTGCTCTGTGATGATCTGCACAGGGGACATCGTGGGATGCTGAGGGTGAGCTCACCATCTCTGCCTCCAAACCCCGGTGAAGGTCCAACTCCAGCCTGCCCTTACCTCTTTGTATCGCTCTAGCACCGAGACGAAGGTCCGCTGATAGAAAAGCAGCTGCAGACGCTCGTGAACATAATTATGGCACAGCTCCTCGAAGGTGGCTGCTCGGTCCTTGCCCTGATGCCGGGGATTCTGAAAGCCTGGAGAATCTACAACCATGATGGAGGCCATGGAGAGATGCTGAGAGGAGAAGGATCTAGAGAAAAGAGAGAGAGGCCCCAACATGACATGGAATCCGAGAGCCCTTTGGATCAAGAATCCTTTTCCATGGCAGAGCTGGACAAACTCAAGCAGCATGCCAGGGGGTTTGGAGATCCAGTAGATCTGGTTTCAAAACCAAGCTCACTGCTTAGAAGCTGTGTGACCTTGGGCAAGTTACTTTACCTCTCTGAGCATGGGTTTCCCCAGCTGATAAACAATGACAGGAGTGAGTAGGCTGATCTCACAGGCTGCAGTAAGTACCAAAGGAGTTAAAAGTATAGAAAGTGCCTCTCATGACACATGGACACAGACAGTGTTCAGGAAATGTGATTTCTTTAGCAGGTGCAGAGAAGAGAAGAAATGATCAGCCAATGGTAGCCTGGAAAACTGGCTCCAAAGTTACAGCTAGCATTTCCTTTGCTTCCTCCAGTGGCACATGGAAGCAGGAAAATCATTTTGTTCAGGGTATCCATTTACAAAGTTCTTCCAAGCTATCACTTCCTAGAATTCTCCTGATGAGTCTGTCTGGGTGGACAGACCAGGGTCTATTCCCATGACAATGCACAAGTTAGAGACTTGGGTGTCAGTTACATGTGGGTTTCACCCCTCTCTCTGCAATGGGTTGTGTGTCTCTGGAGAGTTTCCCAACCTCTCTGAGCCTCAGCCATGAAAATGTTAATGATGAATAGGTCTGGGGGCAAAAGTCTGTAATCCCAGCTCTCTTAGAGATCCAGGCAGGAAGACTACAAAGTTCATGGCCAGCAGCAGCATGGGCAACTTAGCAAGTTAGTGACCTTGTCTCAAAGAACATTTTAAAAATGTTTAGAGATGTAGCTCAGTGAGAAGGCTCTGACTTCAATCCTCCTACTAAAAAAATTATTAATGATGGAGACCAGCTACAAGGGCTCCTGGGAGGACACTGGATAACTCATCTACCATTGTAAGCATGAAGGCTGCCATGTGGTCAGTGCTCAGAAAATGTCATCTGCATTATCATCATTAGCATGATCAGCTCACAGCTTGGAGAAGGCTTGGTGTGAACCTTGGTTCTCTGTTTTCTCTGCTGAGGCTTCCCATTTAATAAAGTGTGTGAAGATGGAGATGACACAGCTAACCTGGAGAAGGCAAGTACTTACTAGAGATTAAAATGAGAGTTTGTTATTGACAAGTCCATTTCACAGATGTGGCCCCTGAGAATCCAAGTTATAGAGCGGTTACCCTTGCAGACTAACAGGGGCTCTAGTAGCTGAGTTCATCTTCCACCTCTGCACCCCTCCAAGCACCCTCTCTGCTTCTGGATGCACCTGCCATCTCTGATGGCAATTACTCACCAGCAACAGACCAACAGGTCAATACCAGGTCCATACCAACTTGGAGACCCTGGCTTTCTATGGCTGTGGGCCAGCCTCATCCTTTAACAGGATTTCAGAGCCTAATTATGCTTCCTGCTCTCCCAGAGGAGGGAGCAAAGCCCTTGTCTATGTTCTCCAGTAACCCCACTGGAACCACTTAAAAGGTTTCCAAAGATGCACTCAGAAGATGCAAAATGAGGCCCCAGGTGCCCACAGCCCAGCAGGGGCACCTTGTAGACACAGTCACCCCAAAATTATATCCTGGCTGCTCCCTGTTCCCAGCAAGAAAAATGAGACAAATGAACAATATGAACAATCAGGGGGATTATTGTGGGAGACTCAAGGCATGAGGTGAGGGTGCAGCCTCCACGCCTCATCTCATCTGTTCAATGAGCTCAGGTTAGACTACAGGATATGAGGCAAATTAAACCATCAGAGTTGTCCCCAACCTTTACTGGGCACTTAAAAATTATCAGGCTTTATTATAAATATTTTTACTATCACTATTAGAAAGTCACTTTGATTCATATTTTTTTTAATCCTCACCTCTACCCTGGAGAATAGAGCTATTTTATAGGTGCATAAAGGAAGATCAGGGAGCTGAAAGGACGTACTCAGGTCACACAGCCAGTGTGAGTGGGCAGCCACGGTGGAATTTAAACCCAGAACTGCCCATTGATGATCCCCTTGCCTGTTCCAAAAATACAACTCCGTGGTTTGTGTCTTTCACTCTGAGTAACTATTTTGAAGATGATAGACAGTGTATTCACTATTGTTATTCTCTTATTTTGTTATGAAATTTTGTTCTATTTTTTCATAAAATAAAATTTTAAAAAAATGTGCTCCTTGGCAAAAGCGGAAAAAAATATCACTCTGCCAAACTGCTCCACTGCAAGAGACCCACTCCATGTGGGACAAAAGGTCACCGTTACCTGTTGATGAGCGAGACCACAGCTGCAAAGAGCTCTTGGTACAGGCCTGAGGCCATGCCCTCCACGCATTCCGTGCCGGTCATCTTGAACCCTGGAGATGGGGAAGAGGCAAGGTCAGGATCTTGTGGTCACAACAGTGCCCACGGTCCAGGACAGAACTGCAAAGCAGCAGGGGTCACTTGACTACAAAAATGTCCCTTCCCCAGGCACATCCCTCCCTTGTTGAAGTGATGTGATCTGGTTCCTAGGACAAAGTCCAAGTGTCTTATCACATAGCCTGGCCCTACTCCCCTCCAAGTTGCTCTCCTGTTCATTCTTCAGGTCTCAACTTAGAGACCTATCGTGTGGATGTGCAATGTTCCCCACAGGTCCGTGTGTTAAAGGCTTGGTCCCTAGTCCAGGGCACTACTGGCAGGAGATGCAACCTTCAAAAGGTGAGGCATAGCAGGAGGTCTCTGGCCATTGGGGTTGTGCCCTTGTAAGGACCAGTGGGACCCTGGTCTCTTGTGTAAAGTCCCTCCCTCCCCCACCTCATTTTCTGACCACCATGCAGTGAGAAGCTTCCTCTGCCATGTTCTCCCCTCAAGAAATGCTGCCTTGCCACAGACCCAAAAGCAACAGGGCCAAGCAACCAGGGACAAAAACCTTAAAATTGTAAGCCAAAATAAGCCTTTTCTCTTTTTAAATTGGTTTGTCTCAGGTATTTTGTTACAGTAATGGAAAGGTAATACAGTCACCTCCTCAGGGAAGTCTTCTGTGACTACCACCACCACCATTAGGCCAATTCCCAACTTCACTTGCTTTTATACAACCAACTGTAGCCAACTATTTACTTGTGTGATTATTTCATTAAACTGTGTCTCCCCCATGTGGCTGGGAGTGCCCTGAAGTTAGGGACTATCCTTGTGTTTTTTGGTGTTTAAATCCCCAGTGTCTGGCATGGTGTAAAAATACAGTAAATGTTTGCTGTTCCCACTTCCCAGAAGGAAACTTGGTAATTTTATATCAGAAGCTATAACTTATTCATATACTGGGGCTTAATAATTTCATTACTTGTCTTTTAGTCTAATAAAATATTCTGAGAAACAAAGATGCCTGCAGGCACAGGTTCTCCCAAGTGTTGATGAAATTGGCAAGATTACTCTTTTGAAACAACTTCAATGTCCTACAACAGCAAATGGGTAAGATAATTTGTAGTCTGTTTGTGCAAAGGAATGCTCCTAGTCAGGTATAGGCGAATACAAAGTGAGACTGGGAAAGTGCCCACCTACAATATTAGGAAAAATAGAAAAGCTTACAAAACTGTAACTATGGTCATGGTCTCCATTTTGCTTAAACATAAACATGCTTGTGTGCATTCCATTAAAATAGCCAACCTTGACTAGGCTGTATGGAATACAGCAGAGCGGGGAGTGGGAGGGTTAGATCATAAAAAGGCCTGACCCTTAAGTTTGAGTTGCATCTACAGAATCAGAAACCCAGCTTCCAAATCTGCACGCACTAGTGCCTACGGAAATCCTTCCACTTGTACATTCCAGGCAGCCCACTGCAGCCCCCAGAGCACTTCCCATCCCTCCTTTTGCTCCACCCCCACCCTGGGCTGTTGCTAGGCAACACACAGCTTCCCAGAATCTCTCCTAAGCCTGCAGGTCCCCTGCCTGTTTAATGTCTACCCCTGAGACCTGAGCCTGAGAGGCTGACTCAGACTCGCAAAGCCATATGTGTGTCTGTACATGTGTGTGGCATGTATGTCCATGTGCATGTTTGTGGTGCATGCATATGCACGTGTGTAGTGTGTGGCTGTGCATGTGTGTAATTACATGTTATGTCTCTGCATTGGTGTCATGTACTGTCATGTGCATGCATGTAATATGCATCCATGCCCGGGTGCTCTATGCATGTGTTTGTGCCGTGTGTACGTACAGAAGTGTACTGCGCACACCTGTGAGAAAAGAGGGGCAAGAAGACCACAGCTCACTCGAGAGCACAGACCTGGAGGAAACCATAAGAGGCCAATGGGGTTTTAGTGCCATCAGCAGCCCAGGTGAAGTCCCTGGAAAGTGGGGGCAGCTCTGAGGACCCAAGCGAGTTCCAAGAGTTTCCCCAAAAACCACAGCTCAGGGCAATCCCAATCCCTAATCCCAAATTCTGCTGTCTCAAAAAACGCTACTCTCGGAGAGTTCTCAAGAGGCTCCAAGGGTTCCCGGAGGTCCCTTTCCCCTCCTTGTGCAGCCAGGGTGTTTGGCTGGCAAGGCTGCAGCTTTGGGACACCACACACCACCCACACGGGTTCAGAGTCAAGTCCTCTCATTTCCCCCCGGGTCACTTAACAACCCCCTCACTCCTCCAGCCACTCAGACTGAGTCCCAGCAGCCATGCTTGGTCCCTCTCTTCTCTGCTCAGTTTGTAAACCAGACCCAGCAACCTCCCCCTCATCCCATCCCCACCACCTTGTTCCTAATCCAACACCACCCCTCCCGCCTGTGACTTTTATAGGCTCCCAACAGGGTCTCCCGTCTCCCACTCAGCCCAAAACCTTTGTCCAGGCTGAGCTTTATAAAGAAAAAGGCAAATCATGCCCTGCTCCTGCTCAAACCCCTCCATGGCTTCCCATCAGCCTAAGACACACATCCGGGAGAAGGTCCCCTCTGTCCTCCAGACTCCCCTCTGGTCACCCTCCTGACCTGGTCCAGCCACACCAACCTCATTTCTGTCCCACAGACAGAAAGTTCAGTCTTCCCTTCTAAGCAAGCACTCAACAAATACTTCCTTATTTTACAACAGAAACACCTCCATCCCATGGCACTGTCCATAGTGTCCCCCCAGCCTGCTACAGGGCCCCCTCCCAGGATCCAGCACCCTCATGATCACTGGGCAAAGCTGACGTGACTATGACCATCATGCAGTAGGAACATGGCCATGGCCCCCACGGTGGCTTCTTCACACCTGGCACAGAGGCACAGGGTAGGTATTCAGTAAACCCTGGATGGACAAGAGAAAGAATGTCGGTGCATCCCCAGGGGCTGACCCAGAGAGAGGCGGCAGCGTGATACCTGAGCTGGGCTCCTCATCCTTGAAGCCCCAGCGGCTCGGCCCAGATGTCACTTGCTCGATGATCTGCCGCAGGTGGTGCTTGAAAGTAGCTGTGTTCAGCTCCTCATACTCACAGCCCAGGACCTCGGCTGCATGGTTTGCCCACTCAAACCGCATAAACTGCTTCCGGCCCACTGCAAGAGGGACCAGGAAGAGGTGTGGCGGTGAGACCCCAGGCATAGGTGGGTGCACACCCAAGAATACCTCTAAGGGTCTTGCTGGCCCCCAAGCCACCCACCCTCACAGGGAACCTGACAAGGCAGAGCCCCTAGGTAGTGCCAGACTTCCCCAGAGGCACATTGCTCTACGTCCTCACCATCTGCATTTGCTCACTTTGTCAAAGCAATTAAAAGCACTGTGGGGACATGCTTTAAATGTGGGGTTGGGTAACGCTTGGTGACAATGTGATATTTCCACTTATTCATTTATCTACCCATCTCTCATTCACTCACGCAACTGCCCACCCAGCCTTCAGTTCACACCTCCAACCATCCACCCAACCTTCTGCTTATTACTATGCATCCACTAAGTGCCTACTATGTGACAGGCACTTTGCTAACCACTGGGAAACCAATGGTGAGCAAGACAGAACAAGGGACTGTTCTGGTGCCTCACTCAGTCTACTGAAGGAGTGAGACAATGACCAAGGGACTAAATAGAGAAATAAGATAACTGTGGGAGATAACAGCCCCCCCCCACACACACACACATAGCAAGAAGAAACTGGAGCAGCTAATAAGGTAAAGGGAAGCTGAGGGAGCTGTTATCTAGCTAGAGTGCTCCCAGAGGGGTCTGGAAAGGTGTGATCACTGAACTGGACTGGAAAGATGAGAAGGAACTGGCCACATCAAGAACCAGGGAAGTCAAAACAATTAAAGTTGGCACACAATAGCAATACTGGCATAGCCATATTTCCCAGAGCAATTCACAAGAACTAAGCTATGCAGTCAGCTTGGGTAGCTGTCAACAGATGAACGAATAAAGGAAACGTGGCATATAGACACGATGGAATAGTATAAGGAAGAATGAAATCATGTCATGTGCGGGAAAACAGACAGAAATGGAAATCATTATGTTAAGTCCAATAAGCCAGACTCAAAAAGTCAAATATCATGTTTCCTCTCAGATGAGCCATCTAGAGACAAAACTGCAAAGTCTTTTTTTAAAAGGAAAACTAAAGAGAAGAGGGAGGGGACTGGAGCAGTGGAGAGAAAAACAGAGGTGGGTAGTGGGTGGGAAACGATCAAGGAATGTTATGTGCATGTACGAATATGCCAAAATGAAACCCAGTGTTCTGCATAACTAGTATGCACTAATTTAAAAAAAAAAAAAAAAAGAGCCAGGGAAGTACTTTAGAGGAAGGAGAGGCAATGCAAAAGCCCTGAGGCAGAAGTGAGCGCGGTGTGTTCGAGGAACACCATGAAGGCCATGGTGGCTGGACCATAATGGGGGAGGAAGGCACCAGAGGAGGCTGCAGAAGCAATGGGGAGCCACACTATGGAAAGTTATATGGTCACGTAACATTAGCAAGAGAGACCTTGTACAACAAGGACAAGATTTATTATGATTGAATGTTAAGTGAAAAGTAGATGAGAAAACTAGACCATAGCACAGATGTAAGGTTAATCATTCATGAGGGTTATAAAAAGGATAAAAACAGAAATGTAGCCAAATATTAATTAAACCTGGATAAAGAGATTTGGTATTTTTCCATTTTCTACAGTGGTTGTGCACTAATTCTGTAATCCAAATAAAAATAAATGATTTATTAAAGTAAACAACAGTACCATCCTTTAAAAATACTCTCCCACAATTTAGCAATTACAAATTGTGCTACTATGAACATGGGTGCACATATATCACTGTGATATGATGTTTTCAGATCTTCTGGGGAGATACCCAGAAGGGGACTAGCTGGGTTGAATGGGACCTCTAGACCTAGTTTGCTGAGGAATCTCCAAACTGATTTCCCCAGTGGTTTCACCAGTCTGCATTCCCACCAGCAGTGAAGAAGGGTTCCTATTTCTCCACAGCTTCGTCAGTGTTTGTTATTGGTTGATTTCTTAACGATAGCCATTCTTGCTGGGGTGAGATGAAATCTCAGTGTTGTTTTAATTTGCATTCCTTGAAAGACTAACGATGTCGAACATTTTCTCATGTATTCATTTGCCATTTGTATTTCTTTATCTAAGAAGTGTGTATTCATCTCAGCTGCCCATAGTTGGATTGAGTCTTTGAATTTGGGGCAGGGACTGATGTCTTTTAATTCTTTGTATGTTCTAGATAGAAGACCTTTGTCCAAGGGACAGTCAGCTAAAATTTTTTCCCAGTTTGTGGGTTTTCTTTTCACTCTGCTGGTGATTTCTTTAGATGTGCAGAAACTTTTCAGTAGGATGAGATCCCAGTTGTCCATCCACTGAGGAATGGATAAAAAAAATTGTGGTACTTTTATATAATGTAATATTACTCAGTTATAAAGATAAACTCGAGGCTTTTATAGGTAAATGGTCACAAGTAGAGACCATACTCATAAGTGAAATAAACCAGGCCTTCATCTGTAAGCAACATATTGTCTCACTAGTGTAAGAATCTGAAAGAGTGAATAAAAATTAGGAAGTATGATAGACATTGTGAAATGAAAAGAAAATGCTCAAAAGAAAATAGCAACTGGGATGTGGGAAAAGAGAAAAGAAAGAAGGGATATATGTATGTATATACAGGATAGCTAACATAGATGTACTACTGACTTCTATCACTTTTCTGAAAGGAACAGTTAATGATTACTTATTTGATCAATCTTGCATGTATCTATTTTCCTGAGAAACCACTTTGAAGATATCAATACCTAATACAACAACCACTGTTAATTTCCTACCACTTTGTCTGTAACTCTATATTGTTTGTATTGTTCTTATGCTATTTGGTAAATGGAGGTCTGTTTGTTAATATGTTTTCCTGCTTTTATTTTAAAAATAAATTTTAAAAAATAAAAAATAAAAATACTCTCCCATCTCTTATCTTCCCTTAAGTGTGTTTCCTTCTTTGAAACAAGAATGATAGCTGTTCATAGAGATTTTTTAGTCCAACCCAAGAAAAGAGCGACCAACACTTTACAAAGATACCTAGAAGAAACAGTCTGGCTTTTGAGAAAAAAATTTGAAATCTGGCAAAATTATTTCATCTCAACACTATCCAAGCAGGAAGGCAATGGCCTGTCATGAAAGCTAGCACAAGTAACTGCAGCTTACTGAGGTCCACCAGTACACCACGGACTCAGCACTGGTTGCCACACAAGCATCATTTTACCCTCATTTCACTGATTATTCACTTTACAGATGATGAACTAAGACTCAGAGAAGTAATACAGCTAATAAAAAATCATGCCACTTTTGAAAATGATGAAGAAGATGATAATGGTGGTGATGGTGATGATTGATGATGATTGTGGTGATGGTGATGATGGTGGTGATGATGTTGGTGATGATGGTGATGACTGTGGTGATGGTGTGATGATGGTAGTGATGGAGATGATGATGTGGTGATGGTGGTGATGATGGTGATGGTGTGATGATGGTGGTGATAACGAGAGTAGTGATGGAGATGATGATGTGGTGATGGTGGTGTAGGTGTGATGGTGATGGCGGTGATGGTGATGGTGGTGACGATGGTGATGGTGTGATGATGGTGGTGATAATGAGAGTAGTGATGGTGGTGACAGGATAAGAATGATACTGATGTGGATGATTGATGGTGATGATAGTGAAACAGTAGCAATGATGATGGCAACAGTGGTAACTGATGACAGTGATGGTGATAATCATGGTGGCCACGGTAACTGACCATAATGATGATGGTGATGGTGACAATGGTGATGATAGTGGCAACTGAAGGTAGCAATAGTGCCGGTGATGGTGATGAGGATGATGTTGGAAGTGATGATGACAGCACTCATTGATGATGGCGGTGATGAGGAGGAGGAGGAGGAGGATGGTGATGATGACGAAGATGGTCGTGGCCATAAGGATGGTGATGAAAGTAGTAAAATTTATTGCCTTCATTTCATTCACCCTGGCCTCTTATTTAGCTCATGGCTTCTGGCGCTAGAGAGCTGGTGATAGACGTCCACATATGACATGTGGCAAAAACCCAATACATCATCATTGCAAACATTTGTTGTTATTATTGTTAAATCTTCACAAAAGTCTTAGAAAGCACTATTACCATCTGTACATTATCAGTGAGAAAACAGACTCGGAGAAGGCTCCAGAACACAGACTGTACTAAATGGAAGAACTACTGTTTCACCAAAACCAGTTCCTCCAATAACATCTTCAGGATATTTGTCATATCCTTATGACCCTGGATATACTTTCTTTTAAATGAACTTGCTTATCTCTTTCATGGAAATAAATACATTGTGCAAGGAAATGTTATTGCACTATCTTAAATGAGAATCCATTATCACCCATCACAATGGAAAATAAAAATAAATACAATACACGCACCAAAGTGCCATTAGACTCTAATTAGATGCATTACCTGTGAGCCCAAAGTCCTCTCTCTGTTAGAAGGGAGATAAGCAAGTACTAGAGAGAGGCCTTGAAGGCTGTTATCACTGAATGAGACCATCCTCTTCCTGGTGGGGACTGAAAGTCAATAAAATAGGAAGTGACTTTCTAGGTGGGTGTCTCCTGTCCGTCTCCTGTCCCACCACTCTCCACGGCTGCTCTGCAGTACAGTCTCCCACGCCCTACCTGCTGTGACTTCCTGACCACAGTGAGCTGGGAGAAGTCAGGAAGGGACTTGGTCATCGCTGTTTCTGGGAAGAGGCGCAGGCAGACTCCGCAAATCCTTCCTGCGTTAGGGGGTCAGCTGAGCGCTACTGAGAGGCACCCTGCTCATGAATCGGAGAGGGTACTCAGGAGGCGGGGCAGGAGTGTGTGTCCTCCGCCCAGGCCCCACAAGGCCTGGCTGGCACACAAAATCCCACCCCGTACATTCCTCTGTCTTTGCTCAGGCTGAGGCAGTGGCCAAAGTCTTCCCAGGGAGGCCGAAAACCCTGAGATGCCGCCCAAAGCAGTGAGAACTGGAACTGGGCTAGAACATGGGCAGTGGAACAAATATTTCCATCTGGCATTCTACTGGCCAGTCACATAGTCTTTTTGAGACTTTGTTTACCCATCTGTTAAACGGAATCATAAAACCCCTAAGACCTCTTTATAGTGCTGCCAGGAAGAGTGATATGATTACACGGCTGCAGGACACCCCCTGCAGTCTGTCCATCAGCAGGAAAAAACCGTGGGCAAGGGATCCCGCACAGGGGTGGAAGACACTGGGATGAGAGGGTTCTGAGCTGAGGCCACTCCCTCTCCCCTGAAAGGAGGACACATGTTGACTCAGCATCTGCCATAACGTACTCCAGAGCCAGGGACATCACAGTAGACCTCAGATGCCACCGAGGGCAGGGGCCCCAATGGCCAAGGGAGCAGGGTGCCCCGGGGAATGTCTGGGTCCTCCCACCCACACAGGTATCACGGGAGCACAGTGCATGACTAATGCCAGACACTGTGCTAAACAAAGGCTTCTGATGATGGCTACAAACTCATAAAACCCTCCAAGATAATCCACGTGGGGAACGCACTCTGCATATGGGGAACAGGCTCAGTTTACTCATCTGTTAAATGGAGTTTCTTCCCCAGGGCTGTACAGGAGACTGGCAGAGCCGGGATTTCTACCCCAGAATGGCTTCCCCAGAGTCTGTGCAGCAGACTGCTATTCTGCCTTCCTGCCCTGTAAGAGACCTGTGTGGTCCTAGCTTTATCTCCAGCCCTTGGAACACAGCCAACCACAGGAAGGCGCAATACACCTATGTAAAGTGAGTGATCAAATGAAGGAATGAGTCAGTGAACCAACGACGGCTGTTGCTGGTGCCCAGCCCCGGCCACGCTCCTTCCCTGCTCTGCCACAGTTTGGGCAAGAGAATCTGGGAGCTCCCTGGCCCCCGGGAACCAGCCAGGGAGACTCCCGCTGGACACTGGCTGTGCAGAAAGGTCCAACGGAAGATAAAACCAAGTGAGACAGATGGAGAGACAGAGGGAACAGCAGAAACAGGAACAGAAAAGGCAGAACTGGCTCCCAGCCACGGCAGAGGGTCACGCTCCAGCCACCGCTCTCCCCTCCACTCCCGGGAGGCAAGGAGGCCTCAGGACTGACCCAGGTTCAGTGCAGAGACCATTTCTGCGCGAGCATTCGGTCGCCAGCCACTCTTCTGGTTGCTGGGGGAAAGCAGGACCTGTAGCAGGTGGACACACAGACCTTGACTTCCTTCCCTCTCTCCCTCCCTCGTTCCCTATCCTGTGCTTCCTGGGCCTTGTCCTTGAACCTGTGTCTCAGCATCTGCCCCTAGCTCAGGCTCCAAGGGCAAGAGAGCCGCAGAGGCCGACCCCCCCGAGCATGACCACACTCACACGGGGGGCTGGGTCCACCCTCAGTCACGCAGGCCATGGGAAGGCTCTCTGGAAGGGAGCCCCTTGCATGCTGCTGTCCCCTTGCCTCTCTGCCTGGTCCTCAGGGGCCATCTCCACCAGTGCAGTGAGGCTGGGCCCCAGCCAATGTGATACCAAGGGCAGGCTGGAGTCAGGGAGGCTCAGGTGGCAGCAGGGTGTGGAGAAGGACGGGGCAGCACCTCCGCAAAGTGCCTCCAGTCATTCCATGGAATACTCATCAGAGGCACTAGTAAAAATGATCTGGTGTCATGTCAATTTGGTCAAGTCTTGGGGGCATAAGCTTCTTACCTGCAGGACTTCTCGGAAAGAATATCCAAGAAGAGAAGTTCTGTTAGGACTTATTTGACCAAAAAATAATGTTCCATGAGACAATAGTTTAGGAAAAAGCCCTCACCTACCTAGGTGACTCTGAACAAACGGCCTCACCTGAGTCACTTGCCATGGTCACTCTTTTAGTACGAGAAAGAGTGGGATTTGAATACAGAGAACGAGGGTAAAATGAGAGAGAGGGAAGTGGGGGGAGGGAGAGGGAGAGAGAAATAGAGAGTAATAGAGCTTTAGATTCTGCGGTGCTCAAATTCACCTGCAAAGGTAAATTTTCCCTTGATGCTCAGTGAGAAAGAGAGAGACAACAGAAACAGAGACAGAGACAGAGAGACAGGGAGAGAGAGAGACAGAGAGAGAGAAAGAGCTTAGCTGTTTT
The DNA here is from genome assembly GCF_000276665.1 of Chinchilla lanigera. Lineage (NCBI taxonomy): Eukaryota > Metazoa > Chordata > Mammalia > Rodentia > Chinchillidae > Chinchilla > Chinchilla lanigera. The sequence continues at coordinate 498,406 of NW_004955455.1, read as the reverse complement.
CTCTGTGCAACATGAGTTCAATTGCTATCAATTACTGTGGCCTCCTGCCTTTATTAATAACCAAGTTATTTCTCCTTCCAACAGCAGCTGGGCTGTTGCTGAATTACTCAACATGATGTGACTTATTTATAACGCTGGCGCATCTGGTTCCCATTTCCTCACCCAGAGATTTACAATCCAGGCCCTGTGAAGACAGAGGCCACCTGCAGGGGAGAGAGAAGCAGAAAAGTCTGGAGCTGCCGCAAGAGAAGGCACCACTCTGGAGAGAGCCGCCTGGGTCTGAATCCCACCTCCGCCGCTCAAAGCTGTGAGAGGGGCAGACATGAGGCCAGCTCCCTGAGCCTCGGTCTCCTCTTCTGCAGAGCAGGAGCAGCGCGGAACAGAATCCACCCCACGGAGTGGATGAAGACTCGGGAGCTTGTTTGTGCAGAGTGCTAAGCAGAGGACGTGCTCCCTTCAGGTCACTCTGCTGTGGTCACACTCTGAAACTTCCCACCTTAAAAATGATGAATGGATCGGAAAGAGAAACCCCAGAAGAAACGCAATTCGAATAGCTACAGCTTTCTGCCCAGGGCCGCGCACCAAAGTTCTCACACTGAGGCCCTGGGAAATGTCCCCCTCTTATTCCTGGAGGCCCAAACTGCTTCTCACGGCTCCTACCTGGTCCTGCTGCCCTCGGCGCCACACACAGCCCCGCACATCTGCACGGACTGCTCCCCCTGCCTGGCTTCGGAGAAAGTTACCCAGGTGTCTCAGCCCCCGCCCATCTGCAACTGGGTGCACCCGCTAAGGCCCCACCCATGGGCCATCTAGAAGTCACTGCGGAGTTATTCATAGTCCAACAGGAGCCACTGCCCGCTCCCAACGGCTGGAAAGCCAGCAGCAGCCCCCTCCCGGTGCTCCGCAGACTAAGCAGACCTTCTGGGAAAAGAAGGCTCGAAGGTGGGCAACCGCACACTAACCCGCATGCTTGCTTTCTTGCAGGATGCCTCAGAGCCTCGACCCTGTCAGTGTGTACTGGGAATTTACAAGAAGAAGGGAGTTGGGCGCAGGGGTGTCCAGAAGCCAGAGGGAAAAGGCCACCAGGAGGCCTCTCTGGGGTGGAAGTGGGGAACAGCTGAAAGAACCACAAGGTGAAACCCAAAGATGGTTTCAGTGGGGCTGTGAAATCTCCAGGGGAAGAGTTACCCCTTTGGGCCTCAATTTTCTCATCTGTAAAATGGAATGGCTCCTCTCCCACTGGGTCATTTTAGGTAAGGATGAAATAAGTCATTGGATGTGAAGCTGCCAGACAATGTCCCCAAGCAGATGGCCCAAGCTGAGGAGAAGTGTGGCCAGGGAGACCTCAGCTGAAGGTGTCACACAGATCAAAGGCCCCAAGTGAGACCAGAGAAAGGCCATGAGTGACTGGCCCAAGGTCTCACAGCTAGCAAGGGAGAAGCCGGGACCACAGCCAGGCCTGACGGGCCCTAGGCTGGGGCTTTTCCCACACTCAAACGTCCCTCACTACGGAAAGGGGCAACGACCTATCAAACTGTTCCCTCAGAGCTGAATGCGGTCGCCCCAGGACAGCCAGTCACAGCCAGCACGTCTGAGTTCCCACTACGCCTCTGACCCTGTGCCCAGCACTGAATCTCAGTAATGCCACCACCCTACAGAAAGAAACTGCTAATTCTACTTATTATGACCAAGGACCAAGCAACCCAATGCAGTGTAAAGAATACAGGACAGGCTTTAAAGACAGAGCCCCTTGGCCCCACACTGGGCACCTTCCCTTCCTAAGTCCCAGACCTTATTTCACTTCTCTGGAACTCTGTTTAGTCATCCACACAATGGGTACAGCCTACTGCACAGGGTTATGAGGATGGATCATGTAAATCATATCTAGCACAGACTGACTTCTTGGTGAATATGAGCAGATAACAATTCCATGATCATCATCATTGTCATTACTAGTATTGTTATGCTTTGCCTCAGACCAGTGGGTCTAGGATGTAAGCCTTCCCTATTTCTCCTCCAATAAGAAGTTAGTGGCATCTCTGGTGATCCCAGCAAGCGGGAAGCCCTAGAAAGCCTCTAGTGTTCCCCATTAAGTAAGGTATATAACCCAAGCCTCAGTTTCCTAATCTGTAAAATGGGGTAACAGCACCTGCTCCAGGGTATGTTGAAACAGCTGAAGCTCCTACAACAGTGCCTGGTACATGGGATCACTGAATAAATGTCAGCCGCCACTGTGACTTGGGGGAAACAGGGACCTCCCAGCACAGGAGTGGCTGGGCACTCTGAAGCCCAGGTCTCCCTCATGACCCACCTTCCCCTCTCCCTCCACCCACCCAGGATACCTGGGTGGTCAGCAGCTCTGCCATGGAGCAGTGGCCACTTCAGGGAGTTCATGTTTAAAAAAAATTATAATTGTGTACATCCCAGAGCGGCCATTCCAGCTTAATGAATGAATTCAATATGCTCAGAAAACGCAGAATAAACCCTCGCCTGTGCCCAGAACAGGCTGGGCTGCAGCAGCTGCCGGGCAGGGAGCCAAGCGGCCAGCTGGGCGGGGTGGAGGCTGTGTGAGCAGAGCGGCCTGAGCGGGTCCTCAGGCAGGATGGGCCTAGGGCGGGGCCTGGGCCCTGGGCTGTGATGTCCCTGCGATGCCAGGCCCAGGGCAGCTTCACCCTGAGCAGGAGCTCTGCCTGCACTCCGTGGCGTGGGCCCTCAGGTCTCGTCTCACTGGTGGGGCAGGCAGGCCGCAGCCAGGCGTCAGCACAGCGCAGACGCCCGCCATGTGACACCACGCAGCCCGCGGCTCCCTCCCTGACTTCTGTTTCTGACACTCGGCTTGAGAGGCTGCGCCTGGGGACCCTCGGGTGCCCTGACCGCTCCCCACACCAGGGTCCCCTGTCTAGAATTCCTGCCGCCCCCAACGCATCAGGGCACTTGCTGGTTCTTTGCTTCCCGAGTGAGTAGAAACTGCCGTGGAACATGAGGACGGAGCACAGGGCAGGAAGGGCACTGCCAGCCTGTCAGGCGGAAGGCGCAGAGGAGAAGACGAGGGGAGGAGGGAAGGAAGGAGACAGGGAAGAGTGGCAAGGAAGGAAGGGGAAGAGCAGGAACCAAAGAGGAAAGGACAAGGGCAGAGGAGGAACCAAGCCAGATGCAGAGTCCCGGAGCACGAGCCAGGAGAGTGGAGTCTCGTCCCACCTCCTCCATAGCCTTGCTGTGTGACCCGGGCTGCTCTCCTCCCCTCTCTGGGCCCTGCCCTGTACAAAGAGCTTGGTCCAAGCCCTTTCCAGCACTCACTGTCCAGCAGTGTGGGAGGTTCTTGGGACCACAGGGCCCGGTGACTCTGCCTCGTGCAGCCACGTGGAGAGGTCACTACCAGCAGAGCCCAGGGTGGCCTGGGCTTGGAGGCCAGAGCTTGCCCTCTGCACAGGGTGGCCATCCAGCCTGGTCCCCACCGTCCTGTGCCTCCTGGCTTGAGAACTCTTGCTGTGCTTTAGTTCAGAGTTTGAAGAATGAGGACCCCAGGCTCATCAGCTCCCCTGGGGAGGGCAAGGCCTGGCTTCCCTGCCCTCCACACTCCTCCTCTTTCAGCATGAAGCTGTACACTGCAGCCTGGGACTGCTCGGAAGAGGTAGGGAGGACGGGAGCCCCTCCAGTGGTGGCAGAGTGCTGAGAGGCAGGGCCCTGGCCAGGTGTCTCTGAGCCCTGTGGGTGTCATGGAGGGAAACTGGGCTCAGGGAAGTGGAGCAGGCCCTGCATCCCTCTGCAGAGAGGACAGAGGCAGCATCTCCAGGTTGGACATGGCAGGTCCATGTGCCAGAGGTCAAGCCTGCCTCTGTCCCTGATGACACAGTACAGGCAGGCAGGAGGGCTGGCTCTGGGTCACTTCAAGCTGTGTGATGCTGAGTTCCTGACTTCACCTCTCCGAGCTTTGGTTTCCCTGGCTACAAATAGAAATGATAACACAGCACCTCCCATAGGCGTGTGAGGGCTGGATGAGCCCACCCACCCACAGGCACACCCAGGGAACTGGGCTGCGTGCATGGACGAGTTGAACACCAGAGGCATGCTTTACCTAGCGGTCCCACTGCAGGAACCCACGCCACGGAATGCCCACCTGTGTACACAGCCGTCTGTGTACAAGGATGTGCAGGGTCACACTATTTATGATATCAAAACAGCAGGAAACCTTATGATGCTCACTAACTAGAAAACTGTTAGGTAACTGAGGCCCATCCATGCCAGACAATCCTCTTCGGCCAGCAAAGGGAATTAGGGATTTCACCATAAGCCAGTGAGGAAAGATTCAAAGACAAGCAACGGTGTGATGTGGGACAAGCACAGGACATAAAAACAGTAATGATGAGAAGCAACTGCGTTAAAGGCAGCAACCAACCCACCGACCCTGCATCGGCCGTGTGTGGCAGGCAGCTCCATGCAGCTTTGAGGGCCAGTATTGTAGCTCCGGTGACAATAACACACTGTGACAGCATCCTGGTTGTGATCAGTGCTGTGGTCGTGAATGATGACACTACCAGGGGACACTGTGGGAGGGTCCAGGGGACTCTCAGTATGGTGTTTGCAACTGCCCATGAGTTTATAATCACTTCAAATCCAAAGTTCAAGGAAAAAGTTGTCTGCGGGTTAACTCTGTTACAGCATTTGCTTAGCACAGGGGAGGTCCTGGAGCCAGGCATGGTGGCACATGCTGTAATCCCAGCGCTCTGAGAGGACACAAGCTTGAAGCCAGCTGGGGCACCTTGTCAACTTAGCAAGCTGGATGGGTGGATGGGTGGATAGATAGCTGGATAAATGGATGGATGGATGGATGGATGGTTGGAAGGATAAATGGATGGATGGATGGATGGATGGATGGATGGATGGATGGATGGATGGATAAATGGATGGATGGATGGATGGATGGTTGGAAGGATAAATGGATGGATGTATGGATGGATGTATGGATGGATGGATGGATGGATGGATGGATGGATGGATAAATGGATGGATAGATGGATGGATGGATGGATGGATGGATGGATGGATGTAGTTCAGCATGAACACCCTGCATTTGATGCCCAGTACCACAAAAAAAAATCAAGGAAATACTAAAACAACCTGTTGGGCAGTGAACCTATGCTGTAGGAGCCAGTAATCATGGATTGTCAGCATCATATGTATGGTGCAGAGAGGGAAGGTGTCTCAGTCTTAGGTCATTGGTTGTAACAATGGTCCACATGGGATACTGGTATCGGGGAAGCTGGGGAGAGGACAGGAGAGAGATGTGGGAACTCCGTACTTGCTTCTCAATATTTCTATAAAATCAAAACTACTCAGAATCGTACAGTCTGTTAAATTTTTGAAAAGCCTGAAGGAAAGATGCACCTTAAACTGTTCACAGTGATCCCTCATTATGGACGATGGGATCCGAGGCATAAGGACAGCCTTTCTTTCTTCTTTCTTTCTTTCTTTCTTACCTTCTATTTTATTTCATATTCTTTTGTACTGTTTCCATTTTTTACAGAAAGACAACATGAAAGCATTCCTCATGCAGCTGCTTTACAGCAAGGGGAACAGGTACGCTCCATGGCAACAGCATCGCTGTCACCGTTGTCACAGGCCTCTGTTTCAGGGTCTCACCCCAGCGTGGAGAGCATCTGGCCACCTCCCCCATCCCTGGGTGGGTTGACCTTGCTGGTGATGGTGGCCCAGCAAAAAGACCTTGTCTCTGCTGGTGCTGTGTCTCCTAGCAGCGGGCACTCTGGCTCCCCAAGCTCCAGCCCCACTCACTCAGCGCCTGACATCTTTATCACAGCAGGCGGAGCTGCTGGAGGAAGGGCAGCCTCCTGTACCACCCCATTACGGCCCACATCAGCTTATATATGGGTTGCCTGTGCATGTATTAGGCAGCAGGTCAACAAGAAGTAGCTAGAAAACCCTTTGAAAGACAAATAAATTAAGCACCCCACTGGCATTTGGAGAAAAAAAGAACATAAAGCAACATGACCATGGAAACAGGCATCACTCATCCTGGGTGCCATTTTGGATTCTGAACTTTATTGTCATTTTGAGAAGCAATGTGGGATGGTGGAAATCCTGACTTTCTGGGAAAAGAGTACAACATCTTCTACAGCTGCAGGGCCACAGGGACGGGCAGGGTTAAAGACCAGCCCAAGAAGCCTTCCCTCCTAAGTCTTGCCAGGAAACTCCCATAGACACTGGGTTTCCCACTGATAAATAATAAAAAGAATAACAAGAACAGCAGAGCTTTTAATATTCAGACTAAATAATGGAAGCCTTACAAGAATGCTGGGAGGTAAGCATTATTATCATGTCATTTTACAGGTGAGAACAGTGAGCCTCAGAGGTCAGGGAAGTTGCCAAGATCATGCAAATGAACCAAGATTGAATACTGGTCACCTGTAGCTTCAATTCTGCGCTCTCCTCCATTCTGCTTAGCAGGACAACCTCCCATACCGTGGGCTGTGTGGGGACTGAAGGATCGAATGGAGACTGGATGTAGCTGGAAAGGGGCTCTTAAGAGAAAGCAGAGATCTGAGCACCCAGAATGCCCCTGGGCCCAGCCAGCCTCGTAGAGATGCAGAGGAAATCTGGAGGCAGACAGGCCCCACATTCGGCCTTCACGCCAGCATGCTGACTTTGACCAGGACGTGTATCGGCTCCTGAGCCGTGGCATCCTACCCCACAAAATGGTGCCTCTGTCGCTACCTGTCAGGGTTGCTGTAGGAATTTGGAGTCAATCCCTGGAAAGTCACCCCCCGCCCTGGACTCCAGAGAGAGCCGGAGGACCCTGGGGGAGCTGCTCATGGAGGTTACACCAGGAAGAGCGCTGGCTGGATTTTAATCTCACGCGGTCAAGAGGCCCAAGACACAGAAATTGTTTCTTGCTGCAGAGTACGGACAGCATCCTAGATCTGCTCTTTCATGGCAAGACAGTCCTTGTGGGGGCATCTGAGGATGGTGGGGATCCTGGTAATAAACACAAGGGGCAAAAGTCTGCAGAGCATCCTCTCTCCACCTCAGCAGGGAGTTGGGAAGCACTGGTGTGGAGATCTACAAGCTTTGTAAGTCACAGTTCACGGTGCCTCACTCCCACTAAGATGCCTCGAAAGGCCTTGGCATGTCACCTCTCCGTTCATCGGCATGGCAGATGCTTCAGTCACTGCTTTTTTAATCCCATTTTACAGGAAAGGAAACTGAGGCCCAAAAAGCTTAAGTTACTTGTTCAAGGCCACCTTGGCAAATATGGCCACACTGATAACACCCACCTTACACGCTCTAGAAACTCTCTTCTTCCCATCCAGGGGTGGAGTGTGATTCCCTTCGCCCCTGAAGCTTGTAACAATAGCACACAGCACAAGTGACATAGCTCAGAAAAGGCGATGCAGCTTCCACTGTCCTCACGGGAAAAGCCTGTGGGGTCGTGAAGCCCCCCTGACATGAGCCAGCCCGACCAGCCCCTCTGGAGAGACCAGGTGCAGAGAGGAGATGCCACGCTGGCCGTGGCTACGCCTGGCTCCCACCACCATCTAACTGCAGCCACAGGGGAGACCCCAGAGAGGACACTGCAGGGGCCCCCAAAGCACAGGTGCCCAGCAGCCTAGGGAAAGAACGCATGGCCGTGGTTTAAGCCACGGAGGTGGGGCTCGTGTGCCACACGGCAGGGAACTGAAGGCTGCAGAGCAAGCGTGTGCTGAGTGTTTGCTTCACCTTGAGCGAGGTCTGTGCCACCGGGACTGTGTCCCCACCCTGCCTGCTCTGTCCTTATTCCTTGGGACCTTCTGCTAAGCTGTGGAAAGAGCACTGGACTGAGAGTCCAGAGCTCAGTCTGGCTCTGACCTTGCCCTCCACTGGCACAGAAGTGTCCTTGTGTGCCCTTTAGGAAGGGAGCATCGCTGCGCAACGTGGCTTCTTCAGTCACCAGAGGGACTGAACTCCCACACCCACATGCCCCAGGGCAGCTTCAGTGCCAAGGCCAGAGCAGACTGCAGGAGCGCTCTGCGCAGGAGAGAGAGCCCAGCCTGCTGAGCGCCTGTGCCGTGCAAAGCGCTGCGTGGTCACTGTCTGACTATAGCATGGAGGCGGAGGGTGACTGGGTTATTGTCATTCTGCAGACAAGGAAACTGAGGCCGAGGGTGGCAAAACAGTCATTCATTCAGGGTTTGTCACACAGCTGGGAGCTCAGGGAGCTGGACCTAAATGCGTCCTGTTCAATTCCAGGCCCAGGCCCCCGTCCCCCAGCCCTGTCCTTACTGAGTAGGTGCCATCAGAGCCCCTGCTCACCGCCATTCCAAACTCACAGCACTGCTACTGTGCCAGGGGCCACTTCCTGCCAAAGGGGAGCAGCACAAGCTTGGGGAGGGGGCTGCTGTCTGAGGCTTGAGGGGTGGCCCTGGTGACCAGCACGGCAGCCAGCCTCACGTGCCCTGGTGTCCCCCATACACAGTGTGCTGCTGGCCCTCAGAGCCCCTCCCACTGCCTTCCTGAGGCACCACCAGCAACAGCGAAGCCCAGAGGCAAAAGGAGATGAGGACGCATCATAGAGGGGTGGAGAGGTGCAGCCCTCTGCCACCATGAGGGCAGGCTGCCTGAGAGCCAAAGGCCCCGCCCTTTCAAACAAATGTCATTGTCATCAACCAGCTCACCCTGGGAGCCAGCAGGCCAGCCAAACAGAGGGAGGCTCGTGGGAGTCGAGTGGTCCTTACTTGGTGCTTTTTGTCTGTCTGTCCTGCTGCCTGGCCCTCCCTTACCTGCCAAGGTGACAGGCTCACTTCTCATCTTACTTCTGCTCCACGGCCACCTCCCCACCTTTCAGAGCCACTGAGAAGTGTGTCAGCACACATTTACTGAGCACATACTCTGTACAGGGTCCCGTGCTAGACTGCAGGCTGCAGCAATAAGCAGAACCAGGTGGGGCTCTGTGTAAGAACAGTGCGGTGCCAGAGGAGATGACTGGTGATTCGTAACCAATAATCAATAATCTTCACAAAAAGGAAAAGCGGCCAGAAACTGCTCTGGACATCTGAGCAGGGACCCCAGGCCCCACCCAGAGCCAGGGGACTGACACGAGGGGAACTGGGAAGGAACCAAGAGCTGAGGGCTCAGCAAGGGGAAGGGGTCAGGGGACAGCGATGACCCCGCGCACCAGACCTCTCAGGCACAGCAAGGGAGGGAAGCTGGAGACAGCGCAGTGCACAGCACAAGGCTGCACACGAGGCTGGAGCAGTGAGCGGGGCAAGGCCAGGCGGGAGGTGCTCCCGGCTACCTGTGTGGCCATGCAAAGCCCTGCTGAAAAGCGCAACCCGGCAGAGCAGCGAGGCACCTGGCCGGGGTGGGAGCCGACCATGGGTGGGAAGAATGGGGTCTGGGGAGGCCAGGTGCCTGCTAGAAAATGCCTGGTGGCTTCTGGGACAGGGGTGGTGATCAACTGGATGAGCTGACTGGGCAACAAGCTCCCCGGGAGACAGCCAGCCTCCCGCTGTGGCTCTGAGGAAAAAGCCCCCCGTGCTATGTTTTCGTGGCCCAGCCTGACAGGCCCCAGAGACGATCTGTTCCCCAACCACAAACTGCTGCCCTTTGCAGGCCATGGTGGAACAAGGTGGCCTTTGAGCCTGACATACCTGAGCTCCAATCCAAGCCTACGGGCCCTGAGCAAGCTTTCTCTCCTGGAGGAGCCTCCGTTTCTCCAGCTGCAGCACGGGGCTGAGTTCATTAAAGACAGGGAACGGCACAGCATATGCTAAAGGCCAGGGGCAGGGCTGGCAGGGTAGGGTGCTTCCCACATGGCTGCCAGCCCTATCCCCACAGACAGCTGGGCACCGGGAGGCCAGTCTAGGAGCTACATGCGAGCCGCAAGGGGAACAACCATCGCAGGGGCCAGAGTGACAAAGTATCTCCTTGTTCCTCCCAGCCTTGGGCCCCTCCCTCACCTACCTCCTCTGAGCAGCAAGGACTCATGGGACCCACAGTGATGCCCACCATGCCAGTCTCACACATCCCTCTACCGGCATGGCCAGACAGCATCTGACCAAGCTCGGCTGCCTCCTCCTTGCTGCCTGGGCTTGTGGGGCAAAGCGAGTTCACCGCTGACCACCAGGCTGAGCAGAAGGATAGCTGCTCTAGACAGCCACGAAGCCTGCATGGGGGTGCCTACCCGAGATCGCCCATCCCCGGCCAAAAGCATAGCCCACCTAGGGCAGAGCCCTTAGAGTTCAGGAATGCTCCCTCCAAAAGAGCCCTGGCTATGAGCACAGTAGGCAAAAAGGGCCCTGCTCCCCGCCAAAGCCTGAGAGCATTAGGATCAGACACCCTGAGCTCTGACACTTCCCAGGTGTGTGCCCTTGGGGAAGTCATGCCACCTCTCTGAGCCAAGATTGCCTCGTGAATAGTAAACGACAGACAAAGGCCCCCTGAAGACATGGCTCTGAGTATTTTTTGAGGTCTGGAGTGCAGCCTCTAACTCAGCACAGAAAGTGAGTACTAGGGGATCGCTGCTGTCTTACCTCCCCCGTAGCCTTAGGGGCCTTTGTAAAGCTGTGACTCATCTTCAAGCAAGATGGGAGCCCTGAGCAGGATGGGAACAAGAGAGTGACAGGGTCTGGGTTGGGGCCAAAAAGGGCCATGCCACTGCCTAGGCAGAAAAACTGCATGAGGTTCAAAGAAAAATCAAATACTCAGGAGGCAGAGGCAGGAGAATCACACATTCAAGCCCAGCCTGAGCTCACAGCAAGACCCTGTCTCAAAATTTAAAAAAATATATACGTAAAGCTAGGGATCCAGCTCAGTGGTACAGTGCTCACTTAGCATGCAGAAGGCCCTGGCTTCCATCCCCAGCACCACAAAAAATAAAAATAAAACCAAATACAGGAGGCTATGTAGCTACTTTTCTTTCTTTTTATTTGAATTAACCTTTCTCAAAGTCAAGAAGACAGAGTTTCCTTGGAGGCTTTCCTCTAGATAAATTTGTGTGTGTGTGTGTGTGTGTGTGTGTGTGTGTGTGTGTGTGTGTATGTGTGTGTCTTGCCAGGGGCTGAGTGTGAAAGCCGCAGAGTTTGGAGCCTCCGGCTGGTGGCAGGGGAGCACTGGGAGGGCACAGCTGGAAGCTTCGCCCTGTGCAGCTTACCTGCACGGCTGCCTGAGTTGTGTCCATGGTAATAACCAGCAAAGGCGAAGAGCATCTTTTCCTGAGCCCTGTGAGTCACACTGGGAGCTGTCACCCCTGAGGTATGCTCAGAGAGCCCTCAAAGTCACAGTCAGAAGACTGGAGGCCTGGCACCTGCAAACGGCGCCTCAAGTGGGGACACCCTTGAGGGACTGAGCACTCTACTGGTGTCCCTGAGGGGACCTGGGGTCAGAACCGAGCTGAACAGAGCACCAGGGGCTCGGAAGGGAGGAAGTGTGGTCCCAGACACTGTGCTGGACCCAAGTCCCATTCCTTGCATCAGCTACGTGTCCTGTCCTGCTAATCACAGATGGACCTCTCTGGTGGGCCTCAGTCTCACCCTCTATAAAATGGGCATCATAATAGCTCTTGATCCTCCAGATTGTCCTGAAGAAACAGTGACATGCTCTGATCTGTAAGAACTCAGTGTGGGGCTTCTGCAAAAACAAGGGACTCAACCTTCACCCCCAAAGGCACCAGCTGTGTGATGCCAGAGAAGTGACCTGCCCTCTCTGAGCCCTGTTTCCTTTATCTACACAGGCAGAGGAAAGTGGATATGCAGTACATCCTCTGTCATGTACCAACCCTTCTGCTCTACCCCTTTTTCTGACTCTGAATCCGCACAAGGGGCCTGAGAAGTGGTTACTAGCATGAGCCCCATTGTGCAGAGGAGGAAACTGAGGCTCAGACCCTCAGAGGCAGACTCACCCAACGGGCAGACTCCTGACTTGTGCAAGGCACTGTTTTTCTCATTGGATTATTGCCTGAGTCTAATCGGATCACAGACATCACAGAGGCATAAATGCTTCTGAAACCATCAAACACTAAACCCATACTAGTAGCAGCTGTTATTGCTTTATGGGTTCAAAAACCCTGAGTGTGGCTATAAGGCCCCACATCTCCCCACAGGGACGATACCAGTTTTATAGAATAGGATCTGGGCTTTCAAACTCAGCTAAGGAAGCCAGGCACGCTGGGAGGAGAGTATCATTTTAATGAAAAACAGAAGCCTTGATTAATGAAAATGATTCTTAATATATTTCAAAATGATCTGTTATGACACAAAGCAAAGACATTTATATACGACTGTGAAATTCTTAATAGCTGATTTTAGAACAACCTATTATGAAACCTTCCAAAGCAGAATATATAGTGAGTAAATCATCGGGCGGGGCCTCTAGGCAGACCGACAGCCACTCTTCTTAAAATAATTTAGAAGGTGGGTGGGAGGGGAGAGGGGGAGGAATTATTGCCGTAATCATGTGTTAATGAAATATTTATAAATGTGACTTTCTCTTTTACTGTTACAGGCTTGTATGTGGACAGGGCCGGTCCTGAGCCCACATCCAAGGGGACGCCAGCCTGGTCCCGGGAGAGAGAGGAACCTGGGTTCCCTCGCTTCTCTGGTGACAAGCTGCTAGGCCGGGTGCCCTGTCAGCTCTGTCGTGTGGAGCTGGGGCGAAGAGAGTGCAGGCGAGCGCATGGACACTGGAAAGCAGGTCCCCGGCTCCCGTCCAGGGGACTGGCCCTCTTCCCTGGCCTTGCAGAGAAGCGTAGAAGGGAGCCATCCTAGGGGACCCGGCTGCTGCAACCAGGCAGAAGGCTGTGTCAGCCTCACCGAGGACTGGCTAGGCGACACCAATCCATCAAGCTGCCTTCCACTGAGGGTTGCCTGGAGCTGCTCATCACGGATGACCTCCCTGCCTCACCTCCCCGTCCTATAGGTGTCGCCCATGGTGTCCCGGGCTCTCGGGGCACCGTCTCTCTGTGCCTCTCTGCACTGTCTGCTTTCTCTGACCTCAGGGCCAGGCTCAGCCCCTGGGAGGTGGCGTAGTACTGGGATGCCCCGGCCCCTGCGGCAGGAAGGGGTGGATAAATACCCAGCTGCCTTGCCGCTAGGAGCCATGGTCCTCGGAGTCACTCCATGCGCCTGAGCCCCAAGTGCCCAAAGCTAAACTGCTCCTTAATTCAGCTCGTCTGCCTGCCTTCCCTTCCCTATCCTGCTCCCTCAACTTCTTCCAAGGCCCACTTTCTCTCCTGAATAAGGATGAGAGCCCCCAAATCTTCATCGGGAGCCTGCTTTCAGGGAGCCCAGGCTAAATCACCTCCCTTGTCTTTATTCCACTCAATGCTCACATCACCCCTCTGTGTAACCCACAGGAAGAAGACAGAGAAGCTCAACAAAGTTCAGTTTGGAACCCAGATGTGCAAATCCAGGCCCTGTTGTTCAGGGCTATGCTTATACCTATGCCTTCCGGCCTCTGTGTTCCCATCTGTTAAGTGGGTTTGCTTCCTTCCACAAATCCCCAAGCCACGATGTTCAGGCCCTCTCCAGAACTTCCACGCCTGCCTGCTCTGTGCTACCCCAGCACAGTCTCAACTGCCACCAGTGAACAAAGACAGCTGATGATTTCAAGTTCAGAAATCTCATTCCTCCCCACAAGATGACAAACTTGCAAGAAGGCACAGTATGCTCATCACCTCTCCTTTCCCACCTTCTGTTCAGCACAGATCTCAGCACAAGGTCAGTGCTGCTTCCTCTCCATGACTGAGACAGTTCTTGTGAAAACACTTAATGGCTACAAGTGTATCTGGAGTCCTCAGCTCAGGGTCAATTGCATGATGCAAGAAACAAATTATTTCCGGCCCCAGAGAACGATGTTCTCACAGTTCATCCTGTGTGAGGTGACTCCACTGCTGACACAGTCAAAGGAAAGCAAGGTGGAACCCACGCTCCACCCAAGCTGAAAAGAAAAACCTTGCCCCCTCCCCAGTAAACACCCACTGAGAGCAGACCAAGATGGCAGCCTGAGTCTTCTGGGAACAACATCCTTTCCCCACAAGTGTGGCTTGGACAGAACTGTCAGTCAAGGAACCCCATCCTATCAGGGCCAAGAAAATGGTCACATGCATCAACCAGATGCTCCCATCCTAGTATCTTCACTGTCCTTTATGAATTTGGAAGACAAGCCCCTGCTTCTCCTTCCCCCCAATGGAAATCAGTACCCCCAGAGCAGAGTAGGTTTGAGGGAAACGTTCTAGTCTGGCCCCAGTCTTCGTGCTCAGGATGAAGGGTGTCTCATTCTGGGCCTGGGAAAGGGCCCTGTATTTAGAGATGTTCTCTGGGAAAACCTAGATGGCCCCTCTCTGCTCCCTGTGCAGCTGCTAGGAGCTCAGATACTGGAGCTAGGTGGAGGAGGTTCTGATCCCAACCCTGCCACTTCCTTGCTGTGCAACCCTGAACAAGTCATCTAACCTCTCTGTGTTCCAGTTTTCTTTTCCATAAAATGGGGTAGCAATAACAGCCACATCTTGGCTTTGGTGGGAGGACTTCATGAGTGAATACAGATAAGATGCCTGGAGCATAGCCTGATGTACAATCAGTGCTATGAAAAGGTTGGCTCCTCCTGCTGTGGTTTCTATGACTACCATTACATCTTAAGTAGAATGTGATGCTTCTCTACGGTCTTTTCTAGGTTTAAAATACTAGAACGACATGAAAGGGGAACCCTTATTCCAGGCAGGTTTATCTGGGATAGCTTCCAGATTTCATAAGTTCCAGTAGTTCCTGAACTTCCAGGGGCTAAGTGTATCCACTTGGTGAAAGCTACAGATTCCAGCTGTCTGTGAAAAAACCCACATCCCTCACCATTTCAGCATCTATCATGACTCCCTACGGTGAGTGCAGTGGTGGCCCACAAGCTATCTCCACATCCTAACTGCCGGCGCTCATGAATCATGACTGATTTGGAAAAAGGGTATAATTGCAGGTATAATTTAGTTAAGGATCTCAAAAGCAGATCCAGGCTTACTCCAGTGAGCCCCAAGCCCAGTAATAAATATGCTTAGAAGAGGCAGGAGGCAGTGCAACCCAGAGAAAAAGACCACAAGGAGCTGGAATCTGGGGCTGGGGTGACGCAGCCGCAGGGCACGTAACGCCCACAGCCACCCACTAGAATCTGGGAGAGGCAAGGACAGATCTCCCCTGCAACTGCTGAAGAAGTGTGGCTCTGCTGACACCATGCCTTCAGGCTTCTGCACCCCAGCGCTGGGAGAGAAGAAATGACTATAGTTCTAAGCCATCACAGCTGTGGTAATTTGTTACAGCATTTTGGGAAATGAACACACCCTGAAATACACACAGAGAACACTTGCTTGGGGGGGGGCAGTACCTGCCCCAGTTTTAAAAACTTCTAATACAAACTAGGCATAGTGATGCTCGCTTATAATCCCAGCACACTGAGAAGCTGAGGCAGGAACATCACAAGTTTCAGCCCAGCCTGGGCAACTTAGTCAGACCCTGTCTCAAAATACAAAATAAAGAAAGGGCTCGGGATACAGCTCAGTGCAAAGGCCTTGGATTCAATCCACAGTACAACAAAACAAAAACACCCTCTCATGCAGTCCTGGGGTTTGATTGCATCCCTAAAGGTCATGCTTTGGAAACTAAGGGTCTAGCATAGCACTGTTTAGTGCCTTTGGGAGTAAATGCCCTCATCTATGGACTAATCCATTGAGGAAATCATGGTTTCACAGCTTTGGGGGAAAGGTTTTCTTATGTCTCTGACATATTCCCTGTCTGTCTTGCCATGGAATGCCTCCACCGCATCACACAAGACTATGCAAGAAGGCCTTACTAGATGCCAGTGCTATGGTCTGGAGCTTTCCAGCCTCCAGAACTGTGAGCCAAATACACTTCTCTTCTTGATAAACCACTCAGCCCCCAGGTGCTTTGTCATAGCAACAGAAAATGGGCTGAGACTGATCCAACTCCAGCATTTCACATATGAGAAAACTGAGACCAGAGAGACAGCTGATTTGCTTAAGGTAACACAGCAAGTTGGGGTTACAAGTGGGTTCCTCTTCTGTTTTTTTCATGGCCATCTTATAATTGTACATATTTATGCAGAACGATTTTATGTTTTAATACATGTGCACATTGTATATGGACCAAATCAAGACAGGCAAAGCTTGACAGGACTAATTACCAACAGAGCTGGATTTTTGGTATCTTTCCCTGACCCGGCTGAATGTGAGGAGAACAGAGGAATTTTCCAGAGCACAATCAAACAAGTGGGTGATGCAGAGGCACAAAGATCTTGGAGCACCGTGACCTTCCATGGAAATGGTGCAGAATAGGGGTCAGCAAACTTTTTCTATAAAGGACAACTAATAATTACATTCCACTTTGCACTCCATGAAATGCCTGAGTAAAAGCAGTCATAGACAGGTAAATGAATGGATGTGGCTGGGCTCCAATAAAACTTTAATTGTGGACACTATAATCTGACTAGCATATAATTTTCGCCCATCTTGACATTATTCTGATATATATATATATATATATATATATATATATATATATACTTTTTCATATAATGGAAATGCGTTCCATTATAAACTATTCCATTACAGATTATTCCTAGTTCACAGATGGCACAAAAGTGGGGAGCAGGCTGATGAGGGATAGGGACTGCAATGGGTGACCCCTGTGAGGACATGAGGTGGGGCTCTGACTGGTTACTGGAGCGATGCAGGTAGAGATATGTGCCCCAGGCTGGAAAGGGAATAAGAGCCTTACTCCCTGGCATGCATGGGCCAGGTTGACCTCAGTGACTGGTACCTGAGACAGAGATGTCAGAGCCCCCTGGGCAAAATGTCAGTGACACCCTAACAGCCAAGAAACCCGCGATGGCTCATGGCTGAATTTTGGGGAGGGCAAGTGACATTTTCCCAGCCAAGTGTGCCTAACCTTGGCTTGGACTAACTGTGCCATTCCCATCCTACTTATCCCTGACTCAGCACAACTTCTAGAAGTTTCTAGAATCAAATCAGTGGGTTGCTATGTGTGGCTCAAATGGATGATAATCAAAGGAAGGGAACGCAAGACCCACAAATGTGCAAATGGCAGGAATGATGGCCGTTGTTTCCCCCAAAGACTTTGTCATCCCTTAGGGGACAACTCAGACATCACCAGAGTCACCAGACAGACCTCAGTTCACACATGAGTTATTCCACAAATAAGTTCCAACTCTATATCCTGAGCCCAAAGGAAGTGGCTCTCTGCTGGAAGGAGCTAGGCGAGGACTCGATCACCATACAAGGGTCCCTGTACCCCATGAAGCAAGAGCCACATTGTTTCTGATCCCTACTGTCTCCCCAGAACCTTGTGCAGTGCCAAAGAAAGAGCAGAAGGGACCAGAGAGGGGAAGTGAGGAGCCTTGCATGCCAAATCAAGAGATTTCTCTTGAATTAGCAGATGAGGGGAAATCCCAGGAAGAATCTACACAGGAGAACACATAATGGCTCAGTGTCATAGAACAGACCCAGTAGTCAAGATGGAGATGGAGAAGAAGCAAGAGTGAAGCTATCAGCAAGAAGCCTATTCCAGTAGTCCAAGCACAACATTTTTAAGGGAAAATACCCAGTCTAAGGTCATGAGAGTAAAGATAAAGCTGGAATAGAAGTGATGCCACAGAGAGTATGTAGGGGCACAGTGAATGGCTGGGTAGGAAGAGGAAAAGGGCAAGGGGGATGAAAGGAGCCATTGAGAGGCCAGAGTTTAAAGAGGAATCATCAGCAAACAGGCAGTTACAGAGGGGGAGAAAGAAGGCGCGGTCAACCTTCAGGTATATACTGGGGACACCTTCCCAGTGTCTCTGGGGAACAGCAGCTTTGTTGCCGGCCTCCACCTTCTCACACATCTGCAACAGCTGCTCAGCCCAAACTAGCCATGTGTGGCTGGCCACTTACATTTAAATTTAAATTAAATCTACTATTGAAACCTCAACTCTTTGGTCATGCTGGCCGTATCCTGAATCCTCTATAGTCACATCTAACTGGTGGTCACTGCTGCAGACAACATAGGTAGAAAACATCTTCATTAGTGCAGAAAACCCTTTGCACAATGCTGGACTAGATCTGCTTGAAAACTCCAGTCCATTTCTGTCTCACCATCCCTGGTTTCACAGCCTCTCAAAGAGCAGCCCCAGAGACATGGATGGTGACAGACTGATCCTATCCTCACCTCGCTGAGAGAAGGGTCTTGTCAGACACCTGCCAAAGGAGACAGCTGGCCACCCAGGTGGGCCAAGCAGCAGGGACGTACCTTTACAGGCGCCCGCAGCGCCGAGGTGGTAGATGACCGCCAGCACCCGCCAAATGGCCCGCCGCTCACCCTCTGTGATACCCAGAGTCTCCATGGCACCCTGGAGCTGGGCAAAGGCTGCTGCTGCCTTCTGCTTGTCTTCAGGCTAAGAGCAAAGGGAGAGAGAAAGAAAAAGAGGTCATCATCAGAGAGAAAATGCAAATTCATGACTTGCCCGGGGTCAGTCTTGGAGGACTTGTGGTCAGTTTATTACCACAGTAAATTATCCATGATTAGGCTAAGGAGTGTTAGCATCCAAACTCCGACTGCTGGGGAAATTATAAAAATCACTTTGGTGTGACGCTGAGATTCAGGGTGTTCTCTAGTCACTCCCGTATACATTCAAGACAGATTTTTTGAGGCACTGCTCTGTGCTGAATCTGGCCCAAGGCTGCAGAGATTAAGCATACCCAGACCTTGACTTTGAGGCCTTCTCAAGGTAGAAGAGGAAAGATTCATAACAGGAATGAAGTGGGAAAAAGCTATGCGGGAGACTCTAGATCTAAGCTTTCAGAAGGGATAAGTCAGCCCATCCTAGAAAGTCAAACAGGATATTCTACAAGATGAGACAAAATTGCCGTTGACATTTGCAAGATAAATAGGCAATGTTGACCAATTTAATGTAACAGAGGTCCTGACAGGCAAAAAAAAAGCCACATACACAAAGGAGATTTTCAGAGACAACTGATGGCCCACTGCATGTTATTTTTGGAGACAGATCAGACAGAAAAGGGCGGAGACAAGGCAGGAGAAGCCAGTGGGATCAGAGCTTGAAGGTCTCAAGCACAATATTAAAGAGCACGGGCTTTAAACTCTAGCCATGGTTGGCAAGGACTGTACTGACCTGTGCTCCCGTATCCATTCCTGGGCCCATGCAGACATCATTAATCAATCAGGATCTCACAGCAAGCCAGTGAGTCCAGATTCATTTCAGGACATTGTCTGCCACCACCAACAACTAACCCGCCTTAGTGACCAAAATGGAATGTGACTGCCATCCCCAGAAGAGCAGTGGGAAACTGCCAAAACATTTTTTAATCAGCAGGAAAGAGAAAAATGACATGACCAAATGTGTGTGGGTTGTAGGGTTTTTGATGTATTTTTTCGGATTTATGATCCCAATTATGTTTGATTGAATATTAAAATGAGTTTGGAACGCCTGTGCACATGCCATCTGGCCAAGGAGACTCAGCCCAAAAGCCTGTGGAGGAGAGGAAGTGATCCGGGAACAGGAATTCTGGTGCCAGAATTCTGAGAGACTGACTTGCAGTCGACCAGCTCAGAGAACTTGGGTGATGAACCATGGTCTGTTCAAGCTGACAGGTCCTTAAATTCTGTAAAAGTCCCGCACTCAGAGATGAGACGCCGCTTGCCCAAGGTCACACAGCAAATTTAGCATCAGACACAAGATTAAAGTAGGCTTTTCTGACTCCCATCCCAAGCCATTTGTCCCTTCCACTCAAGCCACTCTTCTAACCGGGAAATGCATAAGGCTCATTGACCAATTGGGACGACATCAAAGCATGTGGTGACATTGAGAGATTCACTGTGGAAACATTTCAATTAATAGCAAAAGCATGTTCCACTGATCCATCATATTTCTGGGCCACCACAGGACCGCAGAATCCCTAGCAACCAGGAGCTCAACCTAGCAACCACAGCTGCTCCACTGGAGCCAGCAGAGGAAAGGAAGGCAGGCATCTTACCAACATGCTCTCAGTATTTATGAGATTTCAAAGTAGCAGAGAAAGGACGCTGGGAGGACAGCAGCAACACATTCATTATAGCACCACTGTCAGGTATGAGCATTTGATTCTAAATTACAGGTGGACTCCATCATCTGCCACTTGGCTCAGGTGAAGGACAGAATGGAAAAACATTCGCAAAACCTCATTTGCTACTTTTGCTTCCCCACAGTCCCATGTCTCTTAGGAAACACAAAACATGAACCAATAAATATATATGTTTCTGGCCCAGCTGATAGGATCTGATTGTGATTAGGATCAGGAGGATAGTTTTTTACACCTGTAAAAAACTAACTGTTTGTTAAACACCTATGCATAGTGCCCAACAAAAGCTGCTCCTTGGATCAAAAATCACAAAAACAGAAATAAGTTCAGTGAGTAGAACACATCAATGCACAGCCCAATATCTATCAAGGGAGAAGAGATTCACAAAGGAGGCTCTGCTCAGAGCACCCAGTGGTTGAGTTCTATGCAGCAGTGAAAAAGATCGAGACACTGACACAAGCAAACACACGCAGGAGTTTTATGGGCCCAATGCAGAGTCAAACCCAAAAAGTCACTGTCTCCATCTGTTTTCTACTGCTATAGAAAAGTTTGAGGCTGGGTGATTTATAAAGAATAGAGGTTTATATGGCCCATGGTTTTAGAGGCTGTATCCCAAAGCACGGTGCTGGCATCTGGTAAGGGTCTGCTTACTGCATGGTAACATCCCATGGTGAGGCAGAGCAAACTTGCTAGCTCGGGTCTCTTTTCTTTTCCTGCAGACTATCAATACCATTGTGGGGTCATGACCCTGGGGACCTCATCTAACCTTAAGTATCCCCCTACGGCCCACCTGAAATACCATTAACACGAATTCAAGCTGGACTTGGTGATACAGTACTCTGGGAGGCAGGAGGGTCACACGTTCGAGCTTAACCTGGGCAACTTAGCCAGTTAGTAAGACCCTGTGTCAAAATAAAGAACAAAACAAGAATGGGATGTAGCTCAGTGCAAAGGCCCTGGGCTCGTTCCCAAGTAGGGCAAAAATACACACACACACACACACACACACACACACACAGTGTGAGGCTATTTACATGAAGCCCAAAAACAGGCAAAAGTAACCCCAAGTAAGAGATGGCAGGTGGGACTCTGCATGGGGTCACTTGTGCTAAGAACTGCCTAGGAGGAGGCTCTGGGAACCTCTGGCAGAAGGAGGTATGTTTAACATCTTGATCTAGGGGCTGGGGATTTAGCTCAGCGGCAAAAGCGCCTGCCTGGCAAGCGCAAGGTCGTAAGTTCAGTTCCCGGTACCGGAGAAAAAAAAAAAAAAAAAATCTTGATCTGGAGGGAGGTGTTTGCCAAAGTGTTCAAGAATATAAACATCTCTGAGTCATTCATTTAAAACTAGCACAATCTGTACACTTTCTTATATGTTTTACTTCAATTTAAAAAAAAAAAATCAGTACATGAAAAAAGAATCTGATTGCGAGATGCTTGGGGTTTGTCTGGTGCAGTCAAAATCCCAAGGTCAACCAAAGATTGCAAGTAATTTTGTGGGAAAAAAATGAAATCCAAAATGTTCTCTTCATTTTCAACTGGGCTGAGTTTAGCGCACTCGCGGGACTCCTAAGATGCAGAGAGCAGCCAGGCCTGGAGTCGCAGCAGGCAGGAGCAGACACAGTCTCCACTCCGCACTCCCAGCCCTGTGGCTTTGCCCGCATCGCCTATACCTGCATGGAGGCCCAG
Organism: Chinchilla lanigera; assembly: GCF_000276665.1. Lineage (NCBI taxonomy): Eukaryota > Metazoa > Chordata > Mammalia > Rodentia > Chinchillidae > Chinchilla > Chinchilla lanigera. Next base: position 476,601 of record NW_004955455.1, on the reverse strand, counting down.
TTTCCGCTTTTTAAAGGGAAAGTAATAATCCACAGTCCAAAGGATCAAGTGAGTCTCTCTGTAAAGCACTCAGCACATTAGGCGAGCATTCAAGGGTATTGAATAAATACTGGTCACCACCTCTGTCCCTCTAGGCTCTGCTCCACCTTCGGGGGACACTTTGCCCACTGATGCCCAGGTTCATGCCCAAACACCAAGGGAAGTAAATCACTCCTGGCCCAGCCCTCAAGGGACTCCTAGTCCCCTAAGTGACATAGATGTGCCAATGGACAATGACACACAGAGTGCTACATGCTGGACACTGGGCTGGGGTGGGAGGGGGCGTGAACAAAAGGGGCGTGGTGGAGCGAGTACTGGGGAGCAGTTAGGGTCTCAGACAGAAGGCCAGGGCTGGGAAACAAGGGCTGGGCCCAGGAACTCTGAGACAGTGGGTCACAGGCTTGCAAGCAGAGCCCAGGGCTATGCATAGGAACAAGGTGTGCAGCCAGAAGCTGCCCTCTGCTGCAGTGGAGCTTCCCTAGGCCTGCCTCCCCCAGGGTCCTCCAGTAGGGCTGGCTTGGAGCAACTCACTCACAGGCATGGAACCCAGCGCTCCCCTCCAGGGCCAGTGGGGTACCCTACATCCATCTCCAAAGCCAACCTACAGGGCACTCCCACCCTTCTACCCCTGGTGCCTGTAGCCAGCTCTGGGAAGAAAACTCTGGACACTGACTCAACCCATTCTGAAGACACCCTATGGGGATTACAGGGGGTAAGGCTTATGGAGAGCTCAGAAGACAGGACAGGTTCCCACCAGGGCCAAGAGCCCTGTGCCCCTTCCTGAGAGGCTCCACCTTGCCCACCTACCCCCCCCCATCAGTTTTCCCTCTGCACAGGCAAAGTCTGTGACCTGGGGAGAAGAAAACCATTCACCAAGCACCTACCAGTTACTTCTACCCAACAAGGCAGAGTGGGTCTGTCCACCTGAGAGCAGGAAAGCAAGGCTCAGAGAGGCAAAGACACAGGTTCAGGGCCATCCAGCTGAGGAAGGTCCAAGTCTTATGTCAGACATTTCAAGAGACCCATCCTTGGAATCACCCTGGGAATTGGGTGTCCTCCTTCCCAGTTTATAGGTGGAAAACTGAGGCTGCTGAGAGATTAAGTGACCTGAGGACACACAGTGGGTCAGACCCCAGAGCACCTGGCCTCTGTCACAACATGGGACCAAAGTGACAAAGTACAAAGAACAAACGTGTCAGATGCAGAGTCAGGCACACCTGGATCCCAGCCTTGCCTCTGCCACTTAAAGACTGCGTGCCTTTCGGCAAGTGACTTCACCTCTCTGGGCCCGGCTCCTCCTCCTGAAAAACAGATATATCACAATCCCTACCTCAAAGGGCAATTTGGGATTAAGCACTAGGAAGCTCCAGGTAGAGCCCCTGGCAAGAAGATGATTCCTGCCCTCCCTTTTGGAGACCATTTCTTCTCCATAGTTGACAACTGGGTCATAAAAAATAAATGCACCTCACCTGAAACCTGGGATGAGGCAGCCAGAAGCAAACTGCTAGGAGACAGGATTATCATTATTAGTACCATGGCTGTGGGGCACTTTTTTAAAACTCAGGCTAGGGTGCAGAGCAATAAATGATAGAGAATACTGTAATATGAAAGCTTTGTGGTTTCAAATGTGCCCTGGTATATAGCACATTGCCATTAAGTTTCACCTAAAGGCTGTATTACGGTGGGTAGTGCTACCATCGCTGGATGATGGCAGGGAATGCTAGAGGTCCAGGTCCTCAGGGGCCGCGCTGGAGTCTCAACACATCCGAAGCTCTCCCCTCGCCCACCCTGGGCTACAGCCGCACTGCACCGTCTGCTCTCTCCCACCCCAACCTCTTGTAGGGGGCTCAGTGAGGCGGGAATGCTCACCCAGGTCCAGCTCCTGGCCACCTCCTCCAGGCAGCCTTCCCTGACACACTCCCGTCCATGCCCCCCCACCTGGCCTCAGCCTGGGCACACACCCCTCTGCACAGAAGGACCAGCTAAAATGGCCACGGCATCCTTCACCCAAGACCCAAACATGAAATCTTTGATCATAGAGATCCAGCTAAGTACTTGTCACCTAAAAAACTCAATAAACAGCCATTGATGAATGAATGAGCTGCCCATGATATCCCCACGCAAGAGCCGTAGATGCTGGGGTACAACGTGCCCTCCCCTGAGCTGGGGCCACACCGCTGCTCATCACAGATCCAAGGACTCCAGGTGCCCGGGCTGGCTGAGGGATGGGAGCCCTGAGAGTTCCAACCCTTCCTGCAGGACTTCTGAGATCCCCAGCCATGTGCCTGCTCCCAGGACCCACACATAGGATCCCAAGGAGACATGAGATTCCACCCGCCACCCAGGACCTAGTAAAATAATACAGCAGTGGCAAATTACAGTCTAAGAATAGACCTCCACCAACCACGCTATGCAATGATTAGAACATTGAAAAGATGCTGTTTTAGTAAACTTGTGGTGAGTTTGGTATGTTCATTCAATCATTCACTCAACAAACTTTTATTTTGGACTTGCTGTGTGTATGGCTGAGGGCTAAGCCTGATGTCTTTGGCAGTGAACAAGACACAAGAACCCCAGCCCCATGAAACTGAGGGCTGAGGGGAGATAGACTAAGTAAACAAACAGTATGGTACAAGGTGAGAGATGGTTACCAAGGAAACAGCAGAAAACACACTAGCAGGAGGCATCTCCTTAGATAACAATGGGAGCCAAAGATAGTTATAGGGGACCCGGGACCAATACACAAATGTACCCAGTGCCTCAGGGAAATCAGTGACATAAAGGTTCTAAACCATGTAAATGGGCCACATTAGGAAAATAGTTCAGGGAATCAGGGCTTCTCTGTGAACATCTCTGTTCATTCAAAGACATGTTCATGGGAAGCTTGAATGATATACAGTTTGTTATAAACTCTGTAAAATATTCATAAGAAAAATACTGGAAGAAAATCCACAGAAGTGCTACCAATGGATTTCTCCCAGGTGATGACGTTATTAGTGCTCATCTTTCAGTTGTAGGACTTATGTGAGTTTTGTTTTGTTGTTTTACCTCCGTGGGATTCTCTTCAGATTTTTCTGCAGGAAGCATTATTAATTTTTAAAGCAGACTTTCATTAGAAATCTAAACTGGGGGCAGAGAGAGAAAAATCCAGAAAAAGAAAAACAAAACAAACAAACAAACAAAAAAAAAAACCACAGACAGGCCAGGAAGGAGCAAGGGTTGGGAACAGCGTACACAGCAGCTTGGGAGAAAATGAGCCATAATCGTGGTAAGAGCTGCTGTGGGCTGAGGGCCAGGCTCTGTCCAAGGGTTACACGGGCATCAGATCATTTAATGTGGGGACATATTAAAAGATCTGATGCCCACTGCCATCTGTGAGTTTTCAGCGGAGGATGGAACCAACTGTCGACAGGTGAAATCAAAATAGAATTCACCACAGCCAGAGAAACCAGCTAGCAGGAGGAGGAAGCTTCAGCCAGGGAAAAGTTGGGCTGTGGTGTTGCCAAATAGGATGCAAGAGATACAGTGAAATTAAAATTTCAACTAAACAATGGCTGTTTGATTTACAAGAAAGTCCTGATACCCAGTCCGGCAAGAATATGGGCCTCACCCACCCTCACTTACTTCACTCCCATCCAGGGATCTGTAAGGTGCCCCCTCCAGACAGCTTCCCCTGGTACACGCAGGGTGCTCCAGGCCTGCCCAGGCAATATTTGGGCATTAAAATTTATTCAGCATCTGTCTGGGACTCCATTTTAACTGGGCATCCTGTATTATGATGATTTGCTAAATCTGATAGCCAGGGAGACTCCTACTTAGTAAATCCCATGCTTGGGGGCATCCGCTGACACCAGATTCCCTTACAGAGACAGTACCTAGACCACCCAATCCTGGGAGCTTGCCCAAGCTTGTTTCAAAGGCCTGAGACTTTATTTTTTCCAGACTTTATTTTTGATTTTTGAGAGCAGAGAAAACATTTTCTTGGTACCTGCCAGGTATCAGAGAGAGAACAAAAGAACCCTCCCTCTTTGTTCCCATAAATCACTTGGTCTAAAAATAAAAAAAACACTCTACAGAAACATTGCAACAAAAAAAAAAAAAGGAAAGCCACTTCCAAGGCTTCCTTGGTATGAACTCACGCTGTGCTGGGTTCCTGGGTGCAGACTGCTAACAAACAGCACAGGCCGGAGAAGCTCAGTATAGCCCGCCTGGCCCTTTCCTCCTCAAAATCACCCAGAAAACAAACAGCACTTGCTGACTCAAACGGATTCACGTGCCCACACCAGGCCAGTAAATGAGGAAACCAGCGCTGGATGGCTTTCTGTCTTCCACCTTCATGATCAAGGTTGGGGCTCCTCGTGACCCCCACTGTGGGGAAAGGATAGGAAAGAACATACTGCAGCTATTCCCAGTGGAGAGGCGGTCAGGAAGGGGAAGAAGGAATTTAAAGATGGAGAGCTCTGCCCTTTCATCTACTGCAGAAATAGACGCCACTCCAGGGGTTCTCAAAGTGAGGTCCCTAGGCCAGCAGCAGAAACCGGGAACCTCTGAGCTAGGCAGTGACCCAGCCCAGAGCTGCCCCATCAGCTGCTGTGCAGGACCCCCGGCAACGCAAGCATGTGGGACAACGGAATTAGTGGGGTTTGTGGGAGAATGTGTGTTTAGCAGCTTTATCAAGGTAAAAAGGATAAACTGCTCAGCTTAAAATGTACAATCTCCTAACACACGGCTTCCCCTCATCCATGGGAGACACACTGCAAGCCCTCCAGTGGATGCTGGCAGTTGCAGACAGTACCAGCTCCCACACAGACTATCTTTTCCTACACAGATGCACCAACGATAAGGCTGAATTCCCACATTAGGCCCAGAAAGAGATTAACAATAGCTCATCAGACATAGAACAATTGAGCAATAATAACATAATAAAAAGTTATGTCAATGCAGTGTCTGCCTGTCTCTCTTTTTCTCAAGGTATCTTAGCCAGGCGTAATGGCACAGGACTATAAGTCCAGCTACTCGGGAGGCTAAAGCCAGAGGATTTCAGGTTCAAGGCAGGTCTGAGGAGCTTGTCTCAAAATATAGATAGATGGCAGAGACAGAGACAGAGATAGAGATAAAGACAGAGATGATAGAGACAGAGACAGAGGGGCCTGGAGTGCAGCTCAGTGGTACAGCACTTGCCTGGCATGTGCAAGGCTCTGGGTTCTAACCCCAGTCATGCAAAAAACTAAAAATCTCACTGTACTGTGTTCGCCCTTCCTCTTGTGCTGATGTGAGATGACACTGGGTCTGAAGGCTGGGCTGGAGTGAGGGGAACAGCGTAGGCACCGTGAGGTAACACCAGAGCCAGCCAGAGGGGTCACTCGAGCACAGTCACTGTGATCTGGCAGTCGATCTGATAACCAGGACACTGCTAAGTGACTAATGGGCTGGTAGAAGATACACTGGACAAGGGGCTGATTCATATGCTGTGCAGGGCGGAGCAGGAGTATGCAAGATGTTAGCCACCACTCAAAATGACACCCAATTTAAAACCTATGAGCTGTTCCTTTCTGGAGTTGTCCATTCAGGATTTGGGGATCATGGTTGACCATGGGTAACCGAAACCATGGAAAGCAAAACTGTGGCTAAGCGTGGTCTACTGTACACACATGAACCATCATCAAGGGAAGTCACTGAACATGTCTGTCACTTCCAAAAGCTCCCCCACTTTATAATCTCCCCCCCCCATACACACCCCACCCAATCTCCAGGCAACCATTAACCTATTTTTTGAGGGGAAAGCGTTGAGACAGGGTCTTGCTATGTATTTCAGGCTGGCCTTGAGCTCACTTTGCAGCCCAGGCTGGCCTCAAACTCACAATGATCCTCCTGCCTCAGCCTCCCGAGTGCTGGGATTATAGGCAAATGGATTTGGGAGGGGACCAGGAATCAAATTCAGGACCTTGCCAGACAGGTGCTTTGCCACTGAGCTATATCCCCAAGCCTCTCACTGACCTGTTTTTATCACTGCATATTAGTGTGTTTCCTGTCACCCTGAGATTTTTCACTCAAGACAATCATTTCGAGAGCCACTCATGTTCTTGTTTATATCAGTGGTTCATGTATTTTTATTGCTGAGTAATATTCCACTGTATGGCCATACCCCTTTGCCTGCTTACCTTATATAAACAGTTTCCAGGTTGGAGCTACTATAAATGAATCCAATACAAAGTTTTATGTGGGCATACATTCTCATTCACTTACATAAATATCTAAAATAGAATGGAATGTCACATGAGAGGTATGTGTTTAGCTTTTTCAGATATCTACCAAAATATCCTCCAAAATGGTTGTAGTATTTTATACTCACACCAGCAATGTGGGAACATCCTAGTTACCCTCAAATTACAATCAGCACTAGGCATAATGCATCTTTTTAAATTTAGCCATTTTAATAATTACGTAGCAGCATCTCATTGTGGCTTTAGCTTGAACTTGTTTAGTTAATGACTAATGACTTAAGTGTGTTCTCCTGTGCTTACTTACCAGCCATTTACCTTCAGTAGAGTGTATGTTCAATCCTGTGTCCACTTTTTGTGTCACGTTATTGCATTTACGAGTTTTGAGTTATTTTTATAATCTGGACACAAATCCCTCATCAGACCTGTGACTTACAAGTATTTTTTCCCAATGAGTGGCTTGTCTACTCATCTAATGTCTTTCACAGAGCAGAAATTCTTAATTTTCTTAACGTTAATTTGCTCTCTTGAGGGCTATGATTTTGGTGTCGCATCCAGGAAATCTTTGTACAACCCAAAGTTGTTGTGGATATTTTTCTCCTGTTTTCTTCTAGAAAGTTTATGGTTTTTAGTTTTACATTGAGGCCTACCTCTGAGCCATTTCTGGTCAATTTTTGTATATAGTGTGAGGCATAGCTTGAAATTGATGTGCCGGGGTTTTTTTGCATGAGGTTATATAATTACTCCAGCACACCTACTTCCCAGACATGCATATTTGGAAAGAATCTCTGGAGAAGACATTATTTACTCCTTTCCACCCGGTAAACTCATACTAAAACCCAGGTCAAATGTCCTTTTGAGTAAGATGCCTTCCCTGTTTGAGCCCTATTAGCTCTGCCAACTACCTGCGGTGCCCTCAGCATTTCATGCAACCTCCAACGTCTTCTTGTCTCACACGACTGCATCTAATCCCATGCCTGCCTTCCCTGCTATGGCAAAAATTCATGGCTAAACGGAGTGAAAGAGGGGGCTTCAGAAAACAGCTGTTGAAATATAAACTAATAAAATATCAAGAAGGGAATCACTTAGCTTTTTTCAGCAATTATGTACCCATCTCTCAAGGTCTCATTCAGAGACCAAGTGCATCAGGAAACCTCTCTGACCTCCTCCCCTGGGGATTTACCGAGAGTCCCTGTCGGCTGATTCAGGCCAAGCCCTGCACTCAGCACCTTCAGCGCACCATCTCCCCCAAAGCAGACCGCTGCTACTAGCATCTGTTAACCAAAGAAGATACAGCAGTTTGGAAAGGGTAAATTCCACACCTCGGGTTCCATATCTAGTACGTATCAGAGCCAGGGATTAAGCCGAGACAATCTGTTACTTCTGTGCATACCACCTCCCGGTTCTCTTTCTCTTTCTCTCGCCAGCACAGACCTTGCAAAGGCAGCCACAGCCTCTCCCATGTGACCAGCCCTTGCCAGCAGCAGTGACCAAAGAGATGAGTGACACACAGGACCCTCCAGCACCTCCACACCTGCCCAGGAACACAGATGCACACCCCACCCTGCGGGGCACCCTCTTACCTTGGACCACACGCCCATGCCAAAGGAGCTGCTGTCTGCCATCTGGTACAGGCGCAGCTCTGTCCTGCGGGCAGAGAAGAGACTGGGGTCAGCGGGGGCTGCCTGTACAGTGGCCTGCAGGGCAGGGCTTCCCACAGTGCAGGACTCCACACAGAATACCATGCAACCCCAGGGGCTCCTCCAGGCCATGGTCCACCAGATCTGTCCCAGGGCACCCCAGAAGAGATGGTAGAGAGTCAGATCATCAGCTGGGTGACCATGCACACGGATCCCACAGGACAGTCACCAGCATGAACAAGGCCTTGCTGGATGTCACACTGTACCACTGCTCCGACCCGCCACTCAACAGAACTGGAGATTGAATTACATCCTAGCCTTTTAAAACCAAATTTTTTTAAAATTTTGAGATGGGATTTCCTAAGCCACTAAATTGCTTCAGCCTGGGCTTGAATCTGTGATCCTTCTGCCTCAGCTTCACAGAGTGCCGGGATTACAGGCACGTACCACCGTGCCTGGCTCGATAGCCCAAACTTATCCCACCTTACAGATGACAAGGTGGAGGCCTTGGGCTTCAGCTCCTCACCCACAGCTTCCAGACAGCAGTACCAAGTCAAGAACTTGCCTCCGAGAGCCCAGCCCCTGTGTGGTCCTGCCACACACTCACTCTCAGGGCTTGGGCTGCAGGGGCAAAGTGTTGCGAGGCTCAGGGCCATTCAGGTTCTTTGAGAACCTGCAGCTGGGCCCCTCCCCAGGCCTGAAGGGTGTGAAGCAGAAGCAGAGCACAGCAATGCCCTATACACACACACACACACACACACACACACACACACACACAAGCAGGCAAAGCACACTCAGCAAACCAGGCAGTTCTCTCCGCCATCATGTGCCTCGTCTGTGACATGGGCTCCCTTGCCTCACCACCCTAAGTAAGCTATCAGCAGAGTCTGCTCCCTGCGCCTCATGGCCCCTCCTTCACTGGAAATCAATTTGGTAAATAACTGAGAAGCATCTACTGGGTGCCAATCCCCACGTTGGGGAGTGACCGGGAGGCAGAAAGAAGCGAGGGGGTCCCTCATTTAGAGACCACATAACCAGTCCAGTGAGGAAGACAGACCTGTCCGGGCCAGCATGGCAGGTGTGGAAACAGAAGGAATGCTCCTTTAAAAAAGGATTTGGAGTAGGGTTTTTAAGGGTGAATAGCAGTGTAGCACATGAGTATTGGGAGAAAGTAAAGATGTGTAAAAGTAGAAACTAGTTTTTGTGCTTTGGAAGCTGTCCAGTGGTGGTGGGCCCGCCCTGGCGGCAGCAGAGTTGGAGACAGGGAAACGGCCTGGGGCCACTCCTGAGCCTCCAGAATGCCTGTGATGCCCCCACCCCGGGGTCTGAGTAACCCCACACAGTTCTCCCTACTCTCCAGGAGCCCAGGCTGGGACAGGAGAGCTGCACGTGCCCCTCAGTGCTATGAGAGTTGAGAAAATAGGGTAGGGGCAGCCTCTTCCCAAGGCCACAGGGCTGGAGCGTGAGTTCGTAACTCTCCTGCTCAGAGTCACAGCCTTCCGTGTCACATCCCAAACATACCCTGTACGTGGTGCCCGCTGCCCTGACAGGGAGAGCATTTCAACGCTCAAAGCAAGGAAAGAGAAAGAAGCCGAGACCCAGAGAGGCCTGACTGCGGCAAAGCCAGGGTCAGGCACACATCCCCTTACTCTGCAGCCGGTCCTTCCCAAGATGCACCTGGTCAGAACCAGAGGATGATCGGATAAAAATCCTCCCAAAATAACCACAAACACACACAAAGCATGTAACGCTGAGGTTCCTGGCTAGGCATTGCTGCCTGTTCACACTTTGACCCCACCAGCACTCTGGGGTAGGTAGAATCACACTGGGTTTACAGATGAGCAGAAGGAGACCCAGAGAAGTGAGGTCACTAGTCCAAGGTCAAGGAGCCAGCAGGCAGAGGCACCAGGATACAAATCCACAAAGCCTGGCTGCAGAGTTTGTGGTCCTACCACAGTGCTCTACCACTCAAGCCTGGTGCTTCCTTCTGTGGGTTGCACAAGTCTTGGAAAAGCTTCCTTGGTCCTTCATCACTCCATTCTGAAAAGCGGGAGCTGCCTCTCTGACCTTTCCCCTCTCTGCAGGGTACAGTGGTCCCCCCAGTCTAACACTCGGCTCAGGCCCAAATGGGGTGGAAGGTGGGGGGCATTGAGGGGACAGAGGGACGCACTGCAAATCATCACCCCACACGTGGGAAAGGGCAGCTTTCTCCTCCCCTGGGCCTTTACTAGATTCTGACTGATGTGGATGACAGAGGAGGAAACTGAGGCTCCGTCAGAGAAAGGTACATGTCCAAGGATCCCTGCAGAGTCAAGAGGAGCAGAGATAACTTTCCAGGCCATCTCTTTCAGAAAGCCCTCCAAGACGAGGCTGCCTGACCACCTTGCTCACTGCTCCTCCAGCTCCTCTTCTGTCCGAGGCTCCCACAAAGTTTAGAAAGTTCTAGAAGACAAGAGGCTCTTCCCACAAGGGGCTCTGTACCACTATGTTCATGCCCCAGCTCTGTACAGCTGGATGCAGATAATGCCACGCAATCTTGTAAGGTCTGCCCCTCTACTGAGGGAGATACCGAGACTCAGAATGGATGGTAAGTGACCAAGCTCATCGTCCACGAGCAGTGTGCACCCCGAGCAGCTGGGAGGGAAGGCCACCTTCCTCCCTCTAGGTTTCTCAGCCTCTCGGCTCTGGGAGGAAACAAGCAGGTGCCATCAGCCCCTGTCTTCTGCTGTCCCCACCATCCTGGGACTCACCTGAGATCCAGGTCTAAACCGGCCAGCATCTGCGAGAAGATGGGGAAGGTGCCTTCCCCTTCCGGCGGCCGCGCCACTCTGCTCTTCTCCAGGAGCATGGTCTGCAGGGGGGACGACACTGTCAGCTGCAGGGCCTCAGCTGAGCCCCGGCCTGGCCCACATGCCGAGGACTCACATCAGGCCCAGCTTCGTTCACCACCAGCCCTCACATCCAGAATCATCTTCCTCGCTTGTCACTAATTCAGAGACTACCCAGGAGGTCTGCTAGTCCATGGACCCATCTAACTGGAGTACCACAGGACCACAGGGATCAGATGGAGACGCCCTCCCACACATTTCGCAACAGAAGCCCCTAGAACCTCCTCCCAAGCAGTGCTTCCTGGCAGGCAGGATGTGAGGCCGGCAGAGCAAACAGACGCGTAGACCCCGGCAAGCTTTCCAAGAGCCAGGCTGTCACCCCAGCTCTGCCCACAAACATCCATCTCACAGCCTAGCCCTACTTTCTGTTCTAACAGAATGTGTGTGAGGAGGGGAGGGCTGCAGTGTGTTTGGAAAACAGGCCAAGTGTGCATCACACAGGGACCCCGCAGAGGGCTGGCTAGTGATTAATTTTAGCTCGTGCTTTTAAGACCTGGCTAATGAGTGGCTGACTTATATATTTACTCAGGAATATTTCTCCTCCACAATCGGCCGTGGTGCAGAGGCGTGGGGCTGCTGCTATGGGGACAGGACACTGTGGGGACCAAGTGAGTGGGGTGTGGAGCAGCTGGGTATGGTTAGGGGCGCGATGACCATTTCACACACACCCCAGGTTCCAGCTGGAAGCTTGGGGCCAAGCAGCCCCGAGGGCCCTGTGTGTCCTCCCAGAACCCTCACCTGGAGCTGCGCAGCTGTCACTCGGCCAGTGGCGTTGAAATCCAGCGACATCACCATGGCCAGCCGGGTGGCACTGCAGCTGTGGCCAGTGTGTGCGGAGCCGAAGGCCCGGAGGATGGTGAAGGTGGCCCGGATCTTCTCCACTGAGTGGGGCGGAGAGGGTGTCACTCGTGGCTCGCACAGGACCGACCACCTTCCCCACTGGCCCCAGCTCTGCCCAGGCCAAGCCTGTCCTCTGCCCCACCTGGGCTCCCTGCTGTCCCCCAACTCTGCTCTAAACCACATGCACCTTCCTGGGCACCAGTTGCTGGTGTCATCCTGCATTGCAAGCAGGGCACAGGGGCAGCAAGGCTCGGTCCAGAAGCGGAGAGGCACAGCCCCAGGAGACAGGGCTGCCCTCAGAGCCTGGGAGAGCAACACACTAGCACTTCAGACCTACCTTCAGGATCCGAGGCCTAGCGGCAGCCAGAAAAGCCCTGCATTCTCTCCCCGGAGCCACTGAGCGCCCACTCTACCCCACACACAGTACTGGGTGTCTAGATACCACCCATCCGGACTCCCCCCTTCAAATACATGGCAGAGCTACGTGCTGGGGGGGCAGAGACAGCGCCTTTCCCTCTGTATCCCAGCTCCCAACTTGGGCCAGGCGCAGAGTGGGGGCCCAGGAAAGCACCGGAAGGACCCAGCGGGGAGGCAGCGTGTGCCGCGGCTAGGAGAGATTCAGTGTGGGCTCTGCCCTTCACTAGTTACCCCTTTGGGAACCATTAAGCAACCTTCCTGGGCCGCGGGTGGCCCCGTGGTAGCATGGGCCTTGCCTGGACGTCCTGAGCACTAAATGACTCACTAATGTGAAACATTAGAAAGTGCTCAAAGGTGGTGGCGGTAGCAACGGGCATTCATTATGATCAGAAATGCAACCCTGGGAGGAGTCTCAGTGGGGGCACTGTGCCCTTGGTGGGCAACGCCAGAGCTTGGAGGCGGTTAATACATAGTAGTTTTAAGGCTCAGATAGAGAGACAGATAGACAGACATATAGACAAACAGATAGGTAGATAGATAGACTACGCACATGGATCTGCGATTTATCTATGGTATTAAAATCTCATAGTGGGGGAGACTGTTGGGGGAAAATCTCAACAAAGGCTCCTTAGAGGACAACAATTAAAAAAAAAAAATGAGAACAGTAGCCCACTGGTTACCCTGGGGAGCCAGACTACCTAGCTGTGAAATCTCAGCTGTAGGATGGATTTGCTGTGTGCCCTTGAGCAGGCTAGTTCACTTCTCTGATCTCAAGCCCTCATCTGTAAAACTCAAGTAATAATATCTACCTTAAAGGCCTGTCTGAAATAATAAGTAAGTTCCTACACTTGGAACAGGGCCTGGCACACAAGTCTTCTGCAAGTATTTACTCTAATTGCTATTAATATGGTAATTATTACTACCATTATGCATTGTGCTGTTTCTATGCCCAGCTCAAACGTCACTTCCTCATGAAAGCCCCTACATGCCTCCCGGGCCTCCTCTCTAACCGGCTGTGCCAGCACTTTCTGCAGAACCTTTGACTAAGTACAAATGTACAGTTCACTCTCTGCTCTGCTGGGTTTAGGCTCTGCCTGTTTGTCTTTATGCCATGGGTCCTCTGTATGGTTCAGCAGGTTGTACACTGCACACAGACACCACATCCAACAGGTGCACTGGTCACGTCCCACTGTCCCAGATTTCTGCACTTATTAGGTTCATTTCCCAGCAGACAGAGGTCAAGCATCTGGTCCTGAAAATGCCAATGTATGAGTGTTCTGCAGATGACCGTCAACATCTTGAGGACGGAATATCTTTATCTAATTCCAACAAGGGTGTCCAGTGGGCTGGAGGGTGGCCTGCTCAGTGCCAGGCACGGGGTCTGCACGTATCAGGGCTCAGTGAATGCTCGGTGAAAGAGATACAACTCTCTCCTTCCTACACGTCACCCGGAGACCTCCGTACCTGACACCTTGCCATCCACACTGCCTGCCATTCCCACCAGGTGCTCCAGGGCCTGCTCGCAGCAGATGGTCTTCCCAGCGCCGCTCCGGCCCAGGGCTATGATGCTCTGGTCTCTGCGCTGGCTCAGCATCGCCCAATACGCCCGCTGGGCCAGGGAGCTGATGTGGGCGGGCAGGCCATCGCGGCGGCCCCTGGGCACCTGCAGGAAGATGGTAGGCATAAGTCTTCCCACCCAGCCGTGGCCAGGGAGCAGCCCAAGATGGTGCCCCACCCCAGGGCATGGTCCCCATGTTGCACCCACACCCTGCTCTGACTTTGCCAGAGAAGTGTCAGCACTTCACCAGGCAAAGCTTCATCCACAGGTCTAGTCCCACCACCGGCTCAGTGTGAGTCCTTGGGCAACCTATGAATCTTCTCTGAGCCTGGGTGAATTAGAGACCTAACGCAGAGTTACATTAGGCCCCGGACTTCATCTCACTACTCAATTCACAGCACAGCACCTGCCTGAATGGCAGCTGGGTAAAATGGAGGTGATTGACTAGTAATGTCTGCTGCTGGATAAAATGGAGGTGATTGACTAGTAATGTCTGCTGCTAAACAGGGCACATCAGGCGGGGGAGTCCTACGTGCCCTAGGCATAGGCAGTGACAGACTACCTGAAACCATACCCACTTCCTCCGCTCATTCAGTCTTCCTTCAGTAAACCCCACTGAGGGTCTGCAGTGTAGCAGGCCCAACACTACACAAAACGGATAAAGGACATCTCAGCCAACCACAAGGAGATAACCTTGCATATGTATTAGAATGGCTTAAAATTTTGTCAGTCACTACCAGGCTCTGGAGAAGATGTGGAGCAACAGCAATTCTCAGACTACCCTGGCAGGGGTGCAAGATAGTCCTGCGACTCTTCACACAGCCTGGAAGTTTCTTAGTCAACCCCCAACACCACACCAACACCACACCCAACACCACACCATTCCTCTTAACCAAGAGGAATGGAAATATGTGCTCTCACCAAACCTCTGTGTTATTGGTTATACTGAGTAAATATGCAACCCTCCCCCCTAAAAAAAAAATGGAAACAACCCAAATGTCCTTCAACTGGTGAACCAAGGTAACCAACCATCCTGAGTTCTGCCCTGCAAGTGTCAGGCCTCAGAGAACACCTCCGTCCTGGGAAAACTAGGACAATTGTCACCCTCTGAACAAATAAACAAGCCAGTGCATCCTACAGTAAAATAAAGGAGGAAACTGCAGGCAAATGTGACAAGATGTCTAAATCTTCCAATGCACGGTAGAGAGTGAGACTGGCTGAGTCAAAGTTACATACAGTACAATTCTATTTGTGTGACTTTTTGGAAAAGACAGAAGTATTGGGACCCACAACAGAGCAGTGGCCGCCAGATGTGGGACTTGGAGCTGGGCCTGATCACAGAAGGGCCCAGAGACCTTTCACAGCTGGTAGCAACTGTCCTGTAATTGATTATGGAGGTGATGACACAGCTGGGGTCACTTTCCTCAAAAACTCACGGAACTGAGCACTAAAAGGATGAATTAAACTGCATGTAAGTTATACTTCAATTAACCTGACTCTAAGAAGTTCTTGTCGCTGAGCAGCTTGCTTCGGATGGGAAGAGGGAGACGATAAACATAGGATTCAGTTCTATCCATGGGTGGTCATTTGACAGCCACAAGCCTGGGTGAGATACCAAGGCACTGGGTGTTCAAACGGGAGCAGAGAGTGTGGATACTTTGGCATCCCAACACTGAGAAGTCAGAGAGACC
The DNA here is from genome assembly GCF_000276665.1 of Chinchilla lanigera. Taxonomy (NCBI): domain Eukaryota; kingdom Metazoa; phylum Chordata; class Mammalia; order Rodentia; family Chinchillidae; genus Chinchilla; species Chinchilla lanigera. The sequence goes on along the minus strand of NW_004955455.1, from coordinate 461,307 downwards.
CCCGGGGAGGCACAAGGAGGGGTTCAGGAAAAAAATGGGAGGGCAGAGTTCCGGAGCCAGGAATGGGGAAGGAGTCCTCGAGGGACAGCGAGGGACCCAGCTCCTCAGCACACTGAGGATCAAGCAAAAGGAGACTGCGAACTGATATGGCCTTGACACAGAGAGCCCAGCGGTGACTCTGACAAATGTCTGCTCGGCAGAGAGGAGGCTGTGGAGTGAGCGGGAGGGCATGGAAGGCAGCAGGAGGGGCCCTGCTGGAAGAGGATGTGCAGAGCCCAGGGTGCCAAGAGGTGACCATAAAGCCCAGCAAGGTCCCATCCACCCTCCCCAGTGTTTTGAGCCAGGCACAAGCCCAGAACGGTGGCCTTCCCCCTATCTGAGACCTCCGCCTGGGGCACTCGATCTACTGCTGCCTTTTCCTGCTCCAAGACCCTGTGAAGAGCAACAAGTCCCCATCCTATTGCAAGGCACACAGCGCAGCAGGATCCTGCAGCAAACAAAGCTGGAACAAGCCCTGTATCACCTGGGCACAACCTCGGGGCACAGGGCGGCACAGTTCCTGAGATCTAAGCCCTGGAGCCACCTCCACTCTAGAAAACTGCAAGTCCTAGGAGCAAGCTTTCATTAGCCCCTCAGGTCTGCAGTCTGGAGAAGAGAGGGACTTTGCAGCGCACACAGGTCTTTGTGTGCAAAGGTGTACACAACGTCTCTGCACACAGAGACGCCCACCTGCACCCTCTGCTCACGCACCTGTTCACATCCACGAAGACTCCAATACCCTCAGCTCCCAGCTGCCTGGTGGACCCAGCCCCTCCTTCTGTGAGAGAGCCCCAGCTGTGCCCCAAAGCCATCTGCAAGCTGGCCCAGCCCTAGCCTTGCCACAGGTCTGTGCTCCCACCTGGTGGCCATCTGAGGAATTAGAGCTGACTCAGCCAGATGCCAAGAGGCGGCTATGGGCTGGGTAACTCAGGGAAGAGGTAAGGAGGTCACACTGACCGGAGTCCCCTGCATGTAGCTCGCACTGCCCACACTTTAAGGCACTCTTGCTGGAACTCAATGATGGCCATGTTACCTGGCCTGCTGCCCAAGCCTGGACAGACATCACTTCCAGAGGAATCACCAGCCTCACAGACAGCTCAGACGCCCTGCACTGCAGTCATAGAAGCATAAGCACTCAGGGCGGGGAAGGGAGAGGCCAGGACCAAACTCCTACCCACTCAGGACTTCTAAGGCCCTCACAGGGACAGCATGCCCAAAGAGGCCTGGAGCACTAAAGGAGCCGGGCAGGTCACTTGAAGAAAAAAATCTTGGAAAGAGGGGTACAGGACCATGGACTCCTCTCTATGAACTTGAGCACTCATCATCGGGGACTAGGCTGAATGTGTCCCGCGAGGAATTCAGAGGGCAAGATGTGGTTCATTTATCCCTGACAGATGAGAAAACTGAGGCCAGAGAAGCCTCACAGTCTCCCAAGGCCCCAGTGTCTCGGAGGCCTGTGCGCTTGCCAAGTCCTGGGAACAGGCGCCGGTGGGGTGCTTCCCTGTCTTCTCCATCCTGTCTCCCCATCTGCCTCCAGCAACAGCTGAGGGCATCCTGTTATGACATCAGTCAGCTGCTCCCACCCACGCACCCCACCCCCAGCACTGCTAGGAACCCCCAGTAACCACCGTTGTTCCCAGAGCAAAAGCCAGAATCGTGATCAGCACACAGGAGACCTGGGTCCTGACTGCTGGGCTCCTCCTCCTAACCTCAGACCTCCCGCACCTCCCGATGCACGCGCTCCTCCACGCGGCCACTGCAACGCTACTACCCGCGGCCTGCCGCCCTCCCTGAAGCCTGTCCTCTACCCTGCTGCCGCCCCCCGCAGCCTGGGAAAGCTCAGGGTCCATCTGGTCAAAGCCGGAAGAGGACCAAAGGACGCAGCTGTGCTTCCAAATCTCGCCACAAGGTGTCGCTGAAGGTTTTCCTTTGCTTTTACTGCTCATCTTGGCAAAAACTGACCATTTCTACACTGGGAAGGAGTGGAAGGGACGGGGAGGAAGAACAGCAAAAGCGAAGGGGTGGGCTGCAGCTCAGTGTTGGAGCGCTTGACTAGCCTGTGTGAGGCCCTGGGTTCCATCCCCAGCCCTCACAGGGGGGAAAAAAATGGAACAACAACAAAAAGCCCAGACTGAGGCTTCCGTTTCAGCACCCAAATGGAAGTTCAGGACCAAGAGTTTGGTACTGTGTTGGGCAAACGGAGGAGCCCAAGGCCCAGGTGTCCCTCCAGTGTTCCTGCTAGGCCTGACAGCGGCTTCCCAGCCCCACCAGCACTGCTTACCTGTGACATAAGCTCACAGACATCACTGCCTCGAACAAGTGCGAGAATCGAGTCGGGACACGCAGGCACCGGTGGTGTCTGGCACACAGGTGATACCCACTGGGCAGGTTCTCTATGTTGGTATCACCTGTGACGCTCCCAGCTTCCGACCGGTCCCCTCTACCCGTTCTCAAGGCCGGGACTCACAGGCCCAAGACCCCTGAACTCTGCCATCTCGCCTCCCCCCCCAGGAGCGATGCTTCACCTTTCCGGCAGAGGGCGCCGCCGGGCCCTGGGGCTGGAGGACGATGAGGTCCGGACCCGCGCGGGTGTGCAGCAGCTGAGCCCGAGCGCGCTGCAGAAGCGTGTTAAGAACGCTGGATTCGTTGACACTGATGAGAGAGGCCAGATCATCGGCCTGGTCAAACTCAGGGGGGTTGGCCTGCAAAGCACACACAGGAATCCATGTGCCTCTTTTGCCTTTATGGCGCACGCCTGAATGCACACACACACACACATGTATGCACATGCACACAAGTATAGGCACGCACGCAGGAAGGCACACATACATGAATGCATGTGCCCACTTGCTCACGGTAGTCCTGTTCCTTGGGAGCCAAGTGCCAAAGAAACAAAGACACTGGGAGAATGACCAGACCCTGCCCATAAAATAGAGGAGCCCCTTCTCCTGCCCCTACGTACCCTGAAAGCCCCCTTCTTTGCTCTAGTCAGCTCTCTCATGTTCACTGTTCAGTAAGGACAGATGCTACCTAGACGGACCCAGCAAAATTTGGAACAAGGTTTTGTCTCAGATGCCACATAAAGACAGATGTTTCGGAGTGTGCACTGTTGTTACCTCCTTTCTATGTCTTAAAAGAGAGGTCTGGCTGTGCTTTCTGGTACCCAGGGATGGAAGTCAAACCCAACCATTTCTTGGGCCTGGTTGCCCACTGAAATTTGATCCTTTAGAGATACCCCCAACCCCTAAGAGAAAGGTTGATGCCCCAAAAGGTAGGCTATTGGGACCTATGCTACAGTTAATGGCAAGTTGTATATTTATCTGTGGCCTTCCTGGCAGCCAAAGTGAAAAAGGAAATCTGTAGCATGAGTTTCAGTGGCCATAAAATGAAAAGCCATCACTTTCCTAGATTGATCAGAAAAACTCCTCTGTCAAGACTTGATAAGCATGTCTCTTGGTGTGTTTTCATAAAGGGGATGTTATAGGCAAAGTAAATGACTCCGTAATGTTACTCACCAGCGGAGAAAAGAGTTCAGTGGGGTATACCTATAACTCCCTCAACGGCATCGAACCAAAGTGGAATCTGCAGTCCGGTACAAGGGATCGCTTGCCGGGGTGGGAAGGAGGGTGCAGTGCAGGCAAGGATGGGATGGGAGACTCACCCTGTGAATACGCTCCTCATCAACCTCGGTGACCGTTTTGTCAGCATCAATGCAAAGTCGTACCCTTCCTGCCGGCAGGTCAGCTGTTCCCTCATCTGGCTTTAGCACCGTTGCTAGTTGGAGAGAGAAAAAGGAAGTGTGGAAGAGGGAAGGGGATGTGCAAGGATAGAAAAAAGAGTGTGGGTGCCAGACCAGGGAACTGGCGGGGTACAGGGACAGGTCAGAAGGAGGTTACATCCTCTTCCCTTGGGGGCTATTTAAATGGAGCATTCTCAAGCTTGACCCACCAAACACTTTAAGGACAGAGGCTAAGTCTGACTAACAGGGCCAGGCAGAGTAGCAGCCAGCTGGTTGGGGGCACCTCATACCTAGACCTTGGGACCTAGAATGGTCCACCTCATACCTAGTAGTGGCATGCAGACTGCCATTCTCCTTTGGGTGCCTGTGGCAGACATCACTAATCAATCCCTCTTCCCAGCCACGTTGCAACTGGAACTCAGAATCACTGAGCAGAGTGCCATTATCAGCCACAACTAACTGATAAAGTGGGCTCATGAGACAGAATCTCTTTGTCCACCCGCTCTGGATTCTGCAGAACTGTGGGAACCCAACCACCCTTCTAGCAGGAAAGAATTAGTTAATTAGTTATCAAGGCTCAGAAGTCATTTAAACAGTACCCAGTAGGCCAGCTACCAAGGCTGAGCTATCCCCAACCCCCAAAAGACCACATGCCCCATCCTAGTCTCTCTGCTCCTTACCAATTTCTTTCCACCACAAAGTGTGGTCAGGACCCACAAGGAGGACCAACAACTAGAAGGGGCACAAAAGGAACAGACTTAAACCCCCAGGGGGCGCTAACACCCTGATTACCAAGAGTAAATCCATCCTTCTGAACCAGCCAGACCTTCTCTGCCTCGTACCACCTGTCCTCACGAGCCTGGGAACAGAGACCACACAAATTAAACCAGCAAAATGACACCATCCCCTCCCTAGTGTGCAGGGAACCTGTCACGTGGGAGTTTGTCACAGTGTGTCCTGGGATTGCTGAAATCAGAATCTGTTGGGGGGTGCTTATTTAAATGCAGATTCCAGGGCCCTGCGCCTAGCTCTTGGAATGGGACCTTCCAAGATGAGCCTGAGAATCTGCATTTTAGCCCATCTGCTCTTTTTGCCGCCTCAGCCTTGAGAACTGTTGGGTGACATGGTAAGCAAGCTGATCCCTATCAGCTAAGTGGGGACCTCCCATTCTGAGAACCTGCTCCCATTCGTGGGTAATTCTACCCCAGGACAGGAGGATGTGCCCCTCAAGACCCTCATTCAGAAAATGCTGGCTCCCACATCTGGGGGCCTCCCGGCTCTGGCGCCCCCCTCTGCACACCCGACCCCTCACACTCCCGGGGGCAGATATTTCCCATCTCTCCATCTCTGGAGGATCCTGCCCACAGCTCCCCATCCCCCGGCTGCAGCCCATCACCTGGTCCAAGTCTCCACTGTGGTCGCCTCTGCCCCTGTCCTGCAGGGCAGGCCCCTCCTGGGTCTGCATCTGTCCTGGAGGCCCTTCCGCCTGAGTCTCCTGCGAAGGCTCTGCAGACCCCTCCTGCCGTGGCGGCCAGGCCCCGGCTGCACCTTCCTCTGTGGTGCACTGCTCTTCAGCCCTCTGTGCACTGCTTTCTGGCCGGCTCTGTGGCTCAGTGGCTGCAGGTGGCACCCTCTCTGCAGCTACTTCCTTTGGGGCTTTGCAGCCCTTCTCAGCCTGGCTCCCAGCTCCACCTGAACCCACAGCCTTCCTTCGAGGCTGCTCCGCCTCTTCTGACTTCGAGGCCTCACTTGCCTTCCCAAGCTCAACTGCTTCCTCCAGTGCCCGGGGAGCCTCCCCAACCTGCCCTGCCTTCCCCTGCACTTTGCCCCTCTCCTCCGTCTTGGCCTGAGGCTTACCTGTCCTCCCTGTAGTACTCGGAGGCTCACTTTCTCGGTCCTTCTTGCTCTGGGGACTATCCCACTTGCTTTTTCTGCTCAGGGACCCTCCCCACTTTCTCCCTTGCACTTGGAGCCCAACACGTTTCCCTTCAGCTCCCACATCCTTGGACACATTTCTCTTTTCCATCTTGCTTGGGGGATCTCCTCCCTCCTTCTCCACTGTCCTCTGCTGCCCCCCATCACCTGCCCCTTGGCTTTGAAGCCTAGTCCTCTGTTCTTCTTTGCCCTTGGACTCACCCCCTTTTGACCCCTTAGTCTGGAGACCCCCACTTCCTTTCCCCACTGTGCCTTGACCCTTGTCGCCTTTTGTCCCTTGGCCTGGATCCCCATGACCCCCAGTCGGGGTCTTCTCAGGCTTTGAGGCCAAATCCTCGGTGCTGGCCTGAGGGCCAGAAGGAGTTCCTGGGGTCTCCCCTTTTTTTGTCCCTCCAGGGTCCGTGGCTGCAGGTGAGGTCTTGCAAGTGGGGACATCACGGGCTTGGGTCCTCTGCTCCGGCTTGGCAGCTTCTGGGTCCAGCTTGGCCACCATTAGCAGCACATCACCCCTCCTCACTCCCTTCTTGAAGGGCAGGACTTTTCTGGCTGGTGTCCCACTGGGGGCCAGCTCCTGGGGCTTCTCACCACTGACCCTGGTCATCAGTTCAGGGTTGGCACTGCCAGACCCTTGGCTGTCCTTGCCCGGAATGCTTGTTCCTTGCGGAGAGGTAGACTGGCTGTCCCCAGAAGTGTGTTGGCTTCCAGATTTAGTGCCACTGTGGGCCTTGCTGTTGGGCTGGCCAATGGAAACTTCTGGGGTCTAGGAAAGAAATCACCATACTAAGCAGCTGACCCAACAGCTTTGCCACACACTCACACTTATCCACCCTTCAGTCCATCCAAATGCTCCTCCAGCACCTCCAAGATTCCACAAGCGCCATGCCAGGCAAGGAGCCTTGGCACAGAGCCTCAAGGCCAATGGACAGAGTGAAAGGACAGTGAATTTGGGAGCCCCACAGAACCAAGTTCAACTCCTGGCTCTTGCACACATTCACAGGGTGGCCTTAGGAAAATTGCTCTCCCTTTTGAACTTGCAAGCTTATCAATAAAATGAAGACGGTAAAGGCCTGCTGTACAGCATGCGTATGAGGATTTATGATACTGCGCAGAAGCGGATGCCCTCACAGAGCAAGACTGCAGTAACAGAAGGTGCTGCTGCTGTTATTGTTATTATTCTCGCCTTGATTCTTCCTGATGGCCAGGAAGGAAATGAGGAAAGGAACCACTTCCTATCATTGGAGGTCCCACTCTCCAGCTCAGTGACCAATGACAGCATCGTCCTTAGTATCCCCTTTGTTCACATAGCTTCCCCCTGACCATGCAGAGTTTGAACGGGGTGACAAGCAGGAAGGGCTAAGGAACATCCACACAAAATAAACAATCTGAGCTACTGTTTCTGCTGCCCTGGTCCCCAGACCCGCTGCCTGTTCTAGCTTCAGGCCTTCATTTCCATCCCTGCATCTTCAGCTTCCACCAGATCCGAACATTTGGGGCTATATCACATCCAAGGGGATTCCACAGTTTGCCCTTCTACTGGGCATTTTTTCCTGCCTGTTCCTTCGGCCCTACACAGCCTCCATTCCAAGTACCAACCTGGCTGTGGCCCAACTCTGTTGCCACCTCTGCAGATGGAGACCTAGGGGCCATTCTGCCATGATCCTGGCTTCATCCCAAGCCCTCATCTGCCTCTTCCATCTAGGACCACGTGATGCAGCCGCACATACACCTGCGCTGGGAACTGGGACTCGCACGCACTCTTGCACTCAAACCAGCCCTGAGATTGAGTTGATTCCTCCTACCAAACCAAGCTTCCATGTCTCTTTCCCCAGATCCTTTCTCACTTGGGCCATTGCCATGGCCTCAGAACTGTGTTCCCTTCTGCTGATCCAGTGATGTTGGTGGCTGCCTACAGTTTACAGGAAAATCACTCCACATCATATCAGACATTCAAATCCTCAAGAAGGAGCTCCCAGCCCTATTCTGGTCTGATTGTCCCTTCTTGTCTCATGCTATACTGGACATCTCCCATCCTCCCTGACCCATCCTCCTTGCTTCCCTGAGCTTGTTCATACTGATTGGCTTACAGCCTACTCTCCCCCTTGTCACTTTTTCACCACCTGCTCATCGTTCTATACCCAGCTCAAACGTCCCTCTCCACAAAACCTTGCCTAAACACCTCCTTCAGAAGCCATCTCATACATCCGTGCAGTTCCAGAGCACTGGGCTGGTGCTTCCACCCCAGCAGTGACCACATTCTGAGCTCCATTCTAGCTTTTATTTGTGTCCTTCTCCTGTGTTAGGGTGGATGTCACAAAAGCACATACAGCCCTCTCTTCAACTCTGTACTAGTGATAATGGCAGTGACCAAAGACCCTTGGCAGTGGGCCCTGCATCACTAGGATGCATCATCTTACTTAAGCCTCCTGAGGATGCAGGGAGGTAGTTGCTCAACTGCATCCCATTCTGCAGACAAGGATGCAGACACAGAGATGCCAGGTGCCCCACGACAAAGCTTCAACATGAAGCTCAGTCTCTTGAACCCAAATTCTGCTTACCTTAACAGCTGTATACACATGTGCTTTCTTGACTTTTTTTTTTTTTTTTTTTTTTTTGTCTTTTTGAGACAGGGTTTCACTATGCCATTCAGGCTAGCCACAAACTCACTTTGAGCCCAGGCTGGCCTCAAACATGCAGCGATCCTCTGCCTCAGCCACTTGAGTGCCAGGATTAAAACCCTGTGTCACCATGCCTGGCCCCTTTCTTGACTTTCTCAGGCTCTTTGGAATTTCCTGAGAGCTTTAAAGCCCAGACACCTTGGCCCCCTCCCAGGGCCTCTGAGGTAGTCGATCTGGCCGCAACACCATTGGTGATTTCAGTGTACTGCCAGAGCTTAGCACCACGGCTCTGCACCCCCAGCTGAGTGGCTCAGACTGACCTTCGGGGACCTGCAAGACACAGCCTCAGAAGAGGATTCACTGCACCTGGCAAGTCTCACCCCTGTGTACACCCTCCTGAAAAGTGAGTCAGTGTCTTATTTTTAACCAACTGCCACAGAGGAGACAGTGACATGGGGATGCGCCACAAAAGCTCACCAAGCCCAGCCTCCCCCACGCTGCATGCCTGAGAGTTCTCATCCTTCGGATTCTCAGTCACAAAGTCCTTGGTCCCCATAGCGGCCTTCTTCACATATGGAGGGCAGATCCCCTCTAGAGTCCCTGGAGTCAAGAGGACATGCATAGCACATCTGTGTTACAGGTGAATAAACTGAGGCCTGTGGTGGGAAAGGGACCTGGCCTGGACTGCACCCAGGGATGGGGCCAGGGCCAGAACGAGGTCTCCCTGACATTCCACTCAAGGGTTCTGCCGTCTCTCCTTTGCCCCCACTGGCCACATGGCCTTAGAAAAATCAGGTCACCTCTGTGAGCCTCATCTCCCTTCCTGCCACATGGGGATGGATCCTGTGGCTCCTTGCCAGGATTGTACGAAGACCAAATGGGAATGTGGTGCTGGCACAAGGAGAGACAGCCTAGTGTCATTTACTGCTCAGGATAAGAAATGTCCATCACCAGGAGACAGTCATGGGGATGTGTTCCAGAGGCCACCCTATTCCAATTCCTGAGCATCCTGGCTTTCAAGCAGCACCTGCTATGGTCTAGGGCCTGTCCGTCTCCTGCCGTGGCCCTCAGTCTCTACCCAGGTCCAGCAGGGACAACTTGTCCCCATGCTCACTCAGTTCTTTTCTTGTTCACAGTGATGCCAGCATGGCCCACATCCTTCAGGGCCCCTGTCCTCTCCACCCCTCCAAAGCCACCACCTTGGCCACCTCACTCACAAAGATGGCCCTTCCCCTGGCAGCTCACAAAGACAGAGAATACACAGGCTCATCCTCTGGCTCAGCCTCTATCGGGTCTCAGGACCTTGGGCAAGACATTGACTTCCCAGGGCTCAGTCCCCACCTCTGATACATGAGTGTGAGCTTATCCACTCCACTGCCACAGCATCCTAAGTAAACCTGTGATCAGTAAATGGAGCATTGTCCGGTGATTTACAGAACACAGAACCAAGACCTGACAACTGTGGTCTGGGGCCAACTGAAGTCATGCAGGCCTGGGGACAATGCTGTCCTCCTCCGACAAGACTTGGCCAGAGTACTTCTACAGCTGCTGCTGTTTCAGCTGCCAAAGGACTTCCTGACATAGCAAAGCCATTGTCACTGGATGGGGCAGGCATGTGTGGGCCTGGTCAGGCAGATGGAAGCTGAAGTGGAGGAGGGAGGCAACAGGATGGCCACTGGGCTCAGGAAACTCCTGACCATGAGGCCACTAGACCGCTAAGCCCATTACAGCAGCATGTCCTTTGGCCCCAGGGGCACTGGAGAGCAAGGAGAGGAAATGCTCTTTCTGAAAGCCTCACACAGCGATACTCCCAGGCTGCACTGCGCTCCAGGCCTGCCACCCTGGTGCCCAGCCTCCCTGCTTAGGGAGCTGGAGGAGAAGAGGGAGGTAGACTGGCCCCCATCAGGGACTAGTTAGGCTGCATCATGTTCAACGATTGCTTCAATCCAGCAGTAGTGTCCAGAACAATGAAGGCTTTTAGTAGACATCTGTCATTCAGAAGGGATGCCAGATGGGGCAGGGTTCTAAGATCCCTAACTTGGCCACGCATTAGCCCTTCAGTTATTGGACTCTAACCATTCCTAGGGACTAGGAGGAGGAGGAGTGGGGAGGAAGGCAGCTGCGGGGCTCCTGGGGTCCTTGAGCCATGAGCAACTCCCACCTGATGTAGAGCAATTTCAATACTCTAGCAACCATACATCTATACCAGTAAGTAGCAACCAACTTGAAGCTCTTCTCCTGCTTAAGGTGAGCTTAGCCAGTATGCAGCTTTTCCTTTCTGCAAAAGTAGAGTAAAATCATCCTCACCCATCATATATCAACTGCTATCATTCATTGATTTGTTCATTCAACAAACATTTCTTGAACATTTACTATTGGCCACACACATACCATGACAGCTGCCCAAGATGCAGAGTGAATGAAAGAGGAAGTCATTGCCTTTAAAGAATCCCTAGTCAACCCAGCCCTACAATCAAATATTATGCTTTCTACAACAAAGATGGGCATAGCAAGTACAATGAAAATCAGAGGAAGGAGAGCAAAGGGAGAATATCTAGAGATGTAAAATTGGGGTAGGTGCTGCAGGCTGCATAGGAGTCCAACAGATAGAGTATAAGAAAAGACATTCTTCAAAGCAGGGACAGCAGAGCCAAGACAGAATGAATTGACTCAGAGGAGGCCTACAGGACAGGAAGTGGGTATGTTTGGAAAGGCACCTGGTTCCCTTCCTGAGGGCCACTCACCTCTTGTTCTGGGGAGGCGAGCAGTGCCTCTTTTCTCCGTCTTGCTTCCTTGGACTCTTTCTCAGTCTCCCGGACCAGCTGCCGAATGAAGCCCCCTGGGATGACAGAGAACAGGGGAGGAGGCGAGGATGGCGGCGGGCTCTTGTCCTCCTCCCGGATCTGTTTGCAGAAGCAAGCAAGGTGAGAGCTGAGTGAGTTGGCCGGGGCAACTTCCCCAGAGAGGGGACCAGGGAGCCTGTGAGGACCACAGAGGACACCCATGACCGAGCCTATGAATGAGGCCACATCAAAGTGGGGCCTCAGGGGGCCCCACAACAGTGCACGGAGATGGAATGCAGTAGAGGCTGCTCAGCCAATGCGATTTCTGCTTGGACTATCCAGGCCATAAGTTCCCTACCATGGCTTGGGACAGTCCCATCTCTGGGAGGACCCGCTCTGGAAAGAGCTTCTCCAGCTTCCAGAAGGGGTGGATCACCAGCAACCATCCACACTCTCCTGCCCTGCCACTTAGAGTTAATATAACAGATCCACTGCTGAACGCTTCACTTCCTGAGTGCCAGGACGTGTAGGGGGGCCCAGGGGCCTGTGTCCAGAGTTTATACATTTGGCCCTCTATGTCTGCGGCTTCCACAGCTATGACTTCAACCACACACAGGGAGAAATATTTAAGGAAAAAAATTGCATCTGTGTGAAACACATGCAAACTGTAATACAGCATGAGAATTATTCCCATAGCACTGACACTGTTCAGGTACTATAAGTCACCTGGAGATGATTTAGAGTAGTCAGGAGGACATGCGTAGGTTCTATGCAGTACTGCACCATTTATATAATGGACTTGAGTATCTGTGGATCTTGATATCTCCGGGGGGACCTGATACCAATTCCTCCTGAGTACTTAAGGACAGTTGTAGAAGGACCCAGTCTTGTGGCTCCAGCTCCCTCACATGACTCCACCATATTTTTTTCATGGCCTTTAAACCAGCGCCTGGGCAGCTGCAGTCTAACTAAAACTGACTCTTAAAACAGGGATCCTGGACAGGGGCATTTTATCCCTAGAAATGTGTCCAGGCCACAGCCGGCTGGCTTTGCTAAAAGCTGAGACCCCTCCATTGGCCACAGAGTGACCTTGGAGGCTGAGACATAGGACCTCCTGTGGCCCACTGGCATGTGTGTCTTTAACCTGCTTCACTGTGGCTGCTCGTGAGAAAGAATAAATCACTAGGGCTTTATATGGAAGAGCCACACTCTGGTTTAAAATAGCCTTCTTATCAAGGTTTCTGCCTGTGTCTTGTAAAGGCTTGCTGTCTGCAGCCCAGCTGATAAAGGGATCCAAAGGAAACAGAAGGCAGGAGGGGGAGGTTCTGATGCAAACCTCTGCCCAGGCATGGGGTGGGGCAGGTCATGCAAGGCCAGGCTCAGGACCAAGACCCACTTCATAAAAGAGAGTGAGTCTTAAACTGGTGTTTTCCTCTGTTTCTTCCAACATTGGCCCCAACACTGTGCCTGGGCAACCTGAGAAGGCCAGGGGCAGCCAAAAAGAAGCTTTTCTCCCTGCTTCTACCTCCAAGCAAATCACATGCACAAAGCTAGGGGGCCACAGGCATCATGGAGAGAGAGAGAGAGAGAGAGAGAAAAAAAGAGAGAGAGAGAGAGAGAGAGAGAGAGAGAGAAAGAGAGAGAGACAGAGGGAGGGAGAGAGAGAGAGACAGAGGGAGGGAGAGAGAGAGAGACAGAGCAAAGAGACAGAGACAGAGACAGAGGGAGAGAGAGGAAACAAGGCCTTCCTGACACCTTATGAAAAACACAAGGAAGAACGGGGGAGAAGAACCCATTTCTAATCCTCCATGGTGACAGAAGATAGGAACTATGAAAAGCCACCCCTACCGCATCAGCCTGGCAGCCAACAGCCCCACCTTTGCCCCCACCCCCACACACGCCCTGTGAGCACAAAGACCGGGCAGCGGGTCTCCCCCATGCTCATTTCCCAGCCTCCAGCTGAGGGCCGTCAAGGGCATGATCACCAGTGCTGCCCGGGTCAGGAAGGCGGAGCTAAGTGAGCTGGCTAAGGGAAGGTGGCAAGTGGGCCTGGGCATGCCCCAGGGAGAGACGGACGTCAGACCCCCTGCCCCGCTGTGATGGGCCCTCCGAGCCCACAGCTGCAGCCCAGCCTGGAGTAACACTTTCCTTCTGCTCCCACAGGGCGAGACGTGACGAGATGGCCATGCTGGGCACCACCGGGGCCTGAAGCGGTGAGATGAGATGATCAGCGACGAGCTGGTGAGGCGAGATGGTGCTCCCTGCAGGCAGCACAGAATGGGCCTCACAGACACACACAGCACACGACAGGAGAGGAACAGGCCTGACACACAGAGACACGATGGGAAAGAAGAGAGACAGGTTAGACCATGAGCACTGCCCTGCTCCCACCACCACAGCAACGTGAGGCATGCCCACCAAGGGAAGGGCACAACCAGAGACAATGAGATCTGTTCAGGCTCATGAGGATGGTGGCCAGCAAGGGGGCCACTGGCCATGGATCATGGAGTGGCAGCACCCTGAACTCCTGTTACCCACATGTTAATCCTTTATGAAGGCACAACACACAATCAAGAAAGTACATCGTCACACACATATTCAGCCCAGTGGCTCTTACAAACAGACCATTCCTACAGAACTAGCATATTGGGTAAGATCTCAAAGATACAAGGAGTTCAAGAACAGGAAAATCTATCTGAGTGTGGTGATATGCGCCTGTACTCCTAGCACTCTGGGAGGCTGATGCAGGAGGATCAGAAGTCTGAGCCCAGCCTGCAGAACTTAGCAAGACTCTGTCTCAAAATTTAAAAAGAATGAAGAGGTAGTTCAGTGGAAAGGGCCTGGGCTCAATCGCAAAATTATCAAAAGAAAATTTTTTAAATGCAACTGATGAAAGGGGAAGGGAGAGGAGCTGAGCTTTGGGCTGGGAAAGGGTGCAAGTGACCTTTCTAAGAGGGCACTGGGAATGGCCTGTACCTTGACCCAAGAGGTGCTAATGTAAGTGTGTCATATGCAAAAATTCATCCCACTGTACAGCTGAGATCGGACACATTACTGTATGAGATAGAAATATCTCAATCCAAAATACAAGCAGGACGTTACCAGGCCTCTGGAACCTCATTGCAGTCCCTGTTCCCTCAAGAGCAACCGTGACACTGACTGCTAACACCAAAGGAGAGAGTAGAGTCCTCTTTTAATAACAGGATGGTTGCCTGTGTGGTTTGATCATGCAAATTAGATGAGAGCAGGAAACAGCTCCCAGTTGGCCCCTGCTTTGGAGATAAGATTTAGGCAGCCTATTGAAAACCTCAACACTAACTTTGGACCCAGAAAACTGTCTTCTAGAAACAAAATTGGCAAAGTAAGCCTAAACCAGGAAATGTCATCGCTGGGTCACTTATAACATTGACAAAGCAGACACAGTGCCCAATAAATACCTAGAGAATATCAAGTAAAATCAAATATATCCTTAAAATATTACAGCTCCAAGGAACACAGTTTTAGGAAACATTGGATTTAAATAGCTTTATTGAGGTTTAATTTGTGTGCCACAAGACCCACCCATGGTAAGTGCACAATTTGATGATAGTTTTTTCTTTTTGTGGTGCTGGGACTGGAACTCAGCCCGGGCAATATACAATGGGTTAAAACAGTGTTGCACAATGAAAACTAACTGAAATCTGCAGTAGCAAAATGCCCCACGGAGAAAATCAAGTGCAAGGAAACACACCGGGGGTCTTCCTGGAGGTGCCACAAGAGGAGGCTCTTTCTCCTTCCTTCCATTGCTCCCTTCTAGCTCCTGGCCACGCCCTCCGAGAAGTGGTACGCACAGACCCCTCCCACCTCCTCCTGGGAGAAGTGTCCATCCCCCGCTGTCAGAGTCACCACAAGTCAAGCACTTTCTAGGCCTTGTGGGCCTCGAGGTGGCCTCCTCCAGTGACCTATGCATGAGAAGACAGCTTGGGCACCTGTGCATCATGGCAGCCATGTGATGGAAATGAGCTGGACCCTGGATCCAGCACAAGCCAACTTTAACCCCCCACAAGAGCGCACCAGGAAGGTCCTCTCCAACTCTGCACTCAGCAGTGCTCCGTTAGTGGCGTGGCATCAGCCACAGGAGTGTCCACACCTCAGAAAATGGCAACTACTGCAACAGGGCTGGATTTGGGCATCTGGCTGCTCAGTGCCTCTCAGCACAGGGTTGGGGGAGACCACGGAACTCCTCTGCAGCCTTGCAAGAAAGGACTCTCAAGGCACAGAGACCTGAAAAGGGACTTCTGGCTCGGAGGGGGCCATGTGCCTGAGGGAGACTCTGGAAACATGTCCCTGCGTGACACCGAGTCTCTGCTTTAGAAACAGACTGTGTGCACCAGACGTGGTGGTACGCACCTGTAATCCCAGCACTCTGGGAGGCTGAAGCAGAAGGATTGCAAGTCCAAGCCCAGCCCGAGAAACTTACTAACTTCATGAAACTCTGTTTCAGAATTTAAAAATTGAAAATGGTCTGGGGATATAGTTCAGTGCTTAGGCCCCAGGTTCAACGTGAGGCCAGAGTGTAGGGAAGAGGGGGTGGGGGATGGAAGAAGGAAGGGGACGAAGACCTCCTTGCCCACTGTCCCCTTGGGAGACAGGAGAGGCCCTGAGTGACTCACAGGGGACTGGCCTGAAGAGCAGAGCTGGGCTATGAATAGGCCTGACGCAAAGCACTATCCTGGCTGTGGCCCATCCCCTCCAGCCCAGCCTGGCCTTATCATGGCTGCGGCCCAAGAATCACTCTCAGCTTCAAGCTCCGGGGAATCCTGGTTGTGGGTGCGGCTGTCCTCAACACAGTGGGTGCCACTCACACGAGGTCTGTCCTTGAGGGGGCAGCAAGTGGAGCCCAGTGGGGCCTCCCTCTCCTGTCCTCACCCTCAAAGCTTTGAGCCAGCCCCACTGACCCAGGGCCAGGTGCCAACCCCACGGCAAGGCTTTGTCAGCCTTAATTTAAACAAGTGTTCTTATCCCTGCGTCCCTTCCAGGCTGAAATGCACAGCTGCCTCATCAGCAGCTGTTTTCAGCCCATGAGGAGCCTCCACACAGATTCCTGCAGAAGCCTCGAGTCTCCCTTTAGGGAGGAGAGAGACTGGCAAAGGAGAGGCAGCCCTCAGGGTCAGGGATGACATGGACCATTTTCCACGTGCACTAGATCTGAAAGGCCCAAGGGTCCTTTCCCTGTCACCCCACAGCAGGCAGCCAGACCTCCAAGCACCAAACTTTTCACAGAGGATAAATGTCCAGGGGTTTTGTGGTACCAACGGGGCCCTGATGACCACCTGTCCTAACAGCTCTTCCCTTCAGTCCTCCAAGTCAGCTACAGTAACCTCTGGGTACATATCCCAGCCTGTTCCTTCTGCCCAACACACAGCTCACACCTTCATCCCTTCAAGTCTTCGCCTGGAGTCATCTTCACAGTGAACCTGCCTTCCCCGCTATTTAAATTGCATCATAGTCCCCCATCCCTTCCTACTCTCCTGCAAGGGCCAGAATTTCCCTCTGCTCATTCTCTTCAATGTTTGATAAATAATTGTTGAACAAATGAGGGAGTGAATGAATAATCAGTGGGGAGAGAAGGGATAGAGCAGCAGGTCTGCGGCAGGGACTTCTGCCGTCCCCTTGTGCATCTGTACCCATGCACCATGGGATTGCACCTCTCCCTGGACCCAGGAAGCTCTCCCAGCCTTGGTTTCCTTCTCTGTAAAGTGAGACGACACCCACCTTTGAAGCAGGTGCTGACCACTGGTCCCTGCTCTCAGCCCTGTTTGTATTTTCACTTGACTCCATGGTGACAGCTGGCCTGGGGACCCCAACACAAGAGGACTCATTGATATTTAGAGAGAGTCAGTGATACACCAAGCACTGGCCTAGGTCCTGCCACAAAACTGCCTCTGATGTCCTGAAATTCCCACTGGGCCTGAAACATCCTGAAACCAAAATCTCTTTTACATTATATTCTTATAACAGTACATCACTGGTATCATTCCCAGAGCAGCCAGCAGCTCGGAGAGGCTGGGGCACAGGCTCAAGGTCACTCAGCAGGAAGATCAAGGCGAGATTTTCCCCCAGGTATGGGTATGTCTGAGTCCTCTTGTGCATGCCAGCTCCCCATATCCGAGCTCCATATCAGCAAGGTTGGCCAGGCTGAGGCTCAGAGATCCCCTGTATTCAATGGCAAGTTGGGGAATCCCAGGAAGTTGTCTCAAGTGGGCGCATCCTTGACTAGGGCTGGGTGTACAAAGAGGAGGCACTGAAATTCACTTAGCCTTTGTCTGGTGCCAGTCATGGGGCTGGATGTGCCATGGGCCAGGGATCAGGGAGGTTAACAAATTCACTCAGGGTCACACAGGAGGGAAAGTGATCCCTGGGTGCCTAAATCCCTGTGCTGCTGCCCAGGTGAGCTCTCTGCCCTCCCTACCTCAAAGGCGGGGGCAGCAAAAGCAGAGCTGGTGAGGGGGAGCCTCCACCGTGCTGGGAGCCTGGGTGACCACATCCTCTGCTCTCCCCACCCCTCTTTGAAGAGGACGCAGGCAGTGGCCCCATCTCAAGACACCCAAGCAGAGGCAGGGAGGTCCCTTTCACCCAGCCAGGAGGGGTGGAGCAGGCCCTGGGACACAGGCAGGCCAACCGCAAAGTCTGTGCACACAGCCACCACAGCACAAGGTCTCCCCACATTGCCTGCCACCCTGCTGGCATGCAGCGCATCTGGCCATCTTGGACCTGACACCCCGCCTGGCCCTCTGAAAGCCTCCTGCCTCCTCCACCATGATACTCAGTCACCCTGCCCTTGGCTCGCCTGAGCACACAGCTTAAGTCCCTATTGAGACTTGCACCATTTCCATCTACACTTGGATTTCTGCCTCTCCCCAGCTCATGAGTGTCACCACTGATTGTCCAGTTGGCCTCAGGGGTGTCAGGGGCAGGCAGAGGGGTTGACTGCTGCGGGCTCCGGTGCAGAGCTAAGATGCACAGTGGAGACAAGCTGGCCACCTGACACCTGCTGTTTCTGAATGTCATGTGGGAAGCCAGGCACACAGGGAAAGAGGTTGCTGGGAGAACCAACAACACCCCAATCAGCCCCGAGCCTGGGTCTTTCCCCATCAGACACAGAGTCATATTCTATCTTGCTTTCTGCCAGCAGATGCTGTTCCCTTGGGTTTTACCCACTGTCTCGTGTTTCCCACCACTGGTGAGGTCAGCTCATGGGCAACCCCACTGCAGTTGGGCAGCCTGCCACCGATCCCTGCAGGGTGGCCGAGGAGCTGCCTCCCTCTCCAAAGGTGACTGCGGCAGGCCCCGCACACTCCCTGCTCCCATCCTGGCAACAATTCCTTTCTCAGCCACTTCAGTTTCAGAAGAAATGACAGTGCCCACTAGCCCCAGAGGACTGTGTCACCTCCAAAAAGAGGGGCTAGCATGTTTTCTCTGTGTCCCAGGGACAGATAGTAAACCTTTGGAGCACCCAGAGCTATGGGCTCTCTGTCACTACCACTCCACTCTGCTGTCAGAGCAGAGGCAGTACGCAAATGATGGAGATGGCTTTCCATCCCCAGGGGAGAGTTGTATTTGGTGCCTGGACCATCACTTGCTGATCCCTACCTTAACGGTCACACTGCACCTTGCTCCATGCCCTCTTCTTAAATACACCCCTGGAGTGAGCCATCTACACTCTGCACTGCCCTCAGCACACAGCCGACCTGCACCCTGGAGAAGGACAGTATGAGTTAATCCTCACTGTCAACTTGATTGGATTGAGAGATGCCTAAGAAGTTAATAAAGCACACTTCTGGGTGTCAGTGAGGGTGGCTGCAGAAATGATAGGCATGTGGATCAGCAAACTGAGGAGACCCCACCCTGAATGTGGGGGCTCTAATGGAATAAAACAGAAGCAAGCGGCAAGCCTATTAGCACAAGATTTCTGTCTCTGCTTCCTGAGTGCCGGAAAGTGATCAGCTTTCCTCGACATGTCCTTCCACTATGATGTTTCTGCCTTGGAGACACCCAACCATGGACTGAACCTGTGAGCCAAAATAAACCTTTCCTCCTTTCTGTCACCATGAGGTATTCTGTCACGGTGAAAGAAAGCTGATTAACAGCTGCCTGGGAGAGGACTGGATGACCGGAGTGAGGTCATGGCTGCAGCAGCTGTGTGACATGCTCTGTCCAAGGGCCACCCTCACCCTGAACTCCAAGGGGCGGACCACTAGAGACTGTTCCCCCTGCCCCCAGGGCTTGCTTCCTCTCTGGCTTCCCCTTGACTTTGGCCAGAGGACGGCTCTGGCAAGAGACCTGCACAGGGGAGGAATTGGAGGTCAGGGGCTTCATCTCTCTCTACCCCCACTCCCTCCGTATTGGCTCTAGTCTTGGAAAAGGCTCTCTCTGTCTGTAACCACAACTCCTCTGAATGGTTCATGGGCTCCAGCTGTCACCAGGCTCCTCTATTACTCTTCTGCCCTTGCCCTACAAGGCCCATGGCCAGTAAGGAATTTCCAGCACTGCTAATCTCTGACACTGTCCTCTTAAACCCATGCACACTTCTAGAGAGATTGCGTTTTTATAGGTTCTCCAGAGTACCAGTTGAGTATGTTCTTTTCCAGAAGGACCTTGAGGGATACAGCCCAGACCAAGTTGATTTCAACTTCCACATCAATTCTGAGAGACAGGCAGTACACTGTATATCAGAAATATCCTGTATGGGGAGAACCTGAGCTATGTCCAAATTCAACAAGGAAATGCGCTGGGATTAACTAGCAATGTCCGCCATGGGCATTAGAATGCTTGGGGTGGTGCTTGTAGCAAGCACTTGTTATTCTAGTCTGGTGTTTCCTTTGGTAGAATGAAGAAAGAAGCTGGTCAGATTTTATCTGGAAGGCTCCCCTGATGATCTTTCTTGTTTGTTTGTAGTACTGGGGATTGAACCCACAGTCTTTGCACTGAACTACATCCCCAGCCCTTTAATATTTTAGGACAGGATCTTGTTCAATTGTAAATCCCCTAGGCTGGCCTAGAACTTGTGTTCCTCCTGCCTCAGCCTCTCAGAGTGCTGGGAGTATAGGCCTGTGCTACCATGCCCAACTCCTCTGACCCAGAGAGCTAGCTCTATTGAACAGGGCTGGGCTGGAACAGTGGTTCCCACCATGTGGTGGTCGTGCCTGCCACAGACATCTGGCAATGCCTAGAGACATTCTGCTCGTGACACACAACTGGAGAGGAGGTGCTGCTGGCAGCTAGTGGGCCAAAGCCAGGACAGCTGCTAACCATCCTGCCCAGCATGTGACAGCCCCACAACATAGTCATCCTGCCCGAGGATCAACAGTGCACCGATGACACCTGTCCAGACTCTGGTCTAGAGGAAGCATGGCAGGCGGAGAGGAGCATGGAGGGAGAAAGAGCACAACACAGTTTTGATGAGAACAATAAATAGACAAGAGATGGACCATAATGAGAAAATGAGCCGCTCAGTGTGGCAGAAAACTGAGAGGAAAAGCAGGTCGGTAAACCTCGCTGATCGTCTTTCTTCCTTTGTAAAACAGGGACAATGTTATCTGCCCTCCGGATGATCAGTGGATGAAAGGAAGTGTGGACAGGCTCTGTTGTCTGCCCTGATAAAACAATAATGTACAGATCATTATCCTAACCTGCTTCAGATTCAGTTAAATATTCCAGTTTTGAGTAGAAAAGCACTAACTCCCAGCTTTATTTAAGGGTCACTTAACCCCGCAAATCACACTTCCTGATCTGTAAAATGGGGCTAAGCATTCACACCCGAGTCCACAGGAATATTAAGCACGAATGAGACATTTAATCCCGTTCAGCAGCCATGTGTGTGCGTGTCTCTCTCTCTGCACTCAACAGCTAACCCAGCTGCACTCTGTGAAATGGAAACTCCGACCCCAGCTGTCTCTGAGAAACAGCTGAAACTGTGCTCGGTCTTTGAAAGTTGGAGACACGATTCCTGAGATCTAAACCTTGAAATTCTTGCTACCCCCAACGTGAGTACAGGCCACAGACATGGGCAACCCACTTGGCCAAATCTTGAGGATTTTTCCTCTGCTGCTAGAATCTATAGTTTTTTAAAATAATAAGTAAGCATCAGACAGAAGCACAGTACATAGAGCAGAAAAGAAAAATTACAGAGCTGGGTGAGTCATGGGGGTGGGAGTGATTCTGATGAAACGTGTGGTGTGGAGCTGATGGTGCGCTGAACTCTTTAGACTGGATGGAGTGAGAGACAGAGGGAGGGAGGAAGGAAGGGAGGGAAGGAGGGAGACTGGCACCTTCCTTGATGTCCAAGCACCATGTTTGTGTCATAAAGTTCATTTTGGTTCCTTCTATTCAAACCAGACCTGAGATTTCACCCTTTCCTCTTGGAGGTGGATGGAAAATGTTTTGGGAGTGAGAGTAACAGGGATGATTGGAGAGCCTCAGGCTGCTTCCTGAGCCAGCCAAGGCAGTGGCTGCCCTTAACCCAGGGCTGCCCTTGCAGGATTGTGTGTCCTTGAGCAAGTTGCTTCTGCTCTCTGTGCTTCATCTGCACCATACATAAACATAGAGTGGATTGGGCAGCACTTGGGACCCGGTA
Source organism: Chinchilla lanigera (assembly GCF_000276665.1). Taxonomy (NCBI): domain Eukaryota; kingdom Metazoa; phylum Chordata; class Mammalia; order Rodentia; family Chinchillidae; genus Chinchilla; species Chinchilla lanigera. Next base: position 439,581 of record NW_004955455.1, on the reverse strand, counting down.
TTTGTCTCAAATCCACCTCCTCCATTTTTCAAACAATTCGATTCTGTGTAATTTCAACATGAAAGTCGTGCCATACACCACAGCAACCAAACCCCTACTTAAAATGGACCCTGCAGATGATGTTGTCATCTCTAGGGACCAGTTACACCAGGGCCCACAGGAGGCCCACTCCCGTGGTTGTAGAGGCAAATCCCGAGATCCCACCTCCTGGCTGCTCAAGGCAAGTCTCTCCAGCTGGGCCCTGGTTCTCATCTCTAAATGACAACAAAGGATGAACTTAATCAAATCTTTGCAACAGTCAGATCCCAATGAAACACCATGCAAGTTTTCCACACTGGTGACAATGCGATGTGACAAGCCTTGTGCCATGCAGCAGTCCTCTGTCATGCGATCTCCCACCAGAGACAAGGTAGCTAGGTGCATACCAGGACCACCTTGAAGGGTTTCATTGTGCCTGTTACTGGCCCAAGTCCCCCAGGAGTGTTCAGTGGGCCTGAGATGCCCCTCCCCAGGCCAGCTAGCTGGAGAGATCAATGGCTCACACTTGGACAAGCGCCCCCACATGGTGGCTCCTGAGATCTTTGAGAGTCCCACCAGCCTCAGAAGCTGAGGGGACACTAAGCTTCCAGTGGGGAAGGGACATGTGCAAGGTCACAGGGTCAGCAGAGCCCAAGCCAAGTGATTCAAGGTGACCAGGCCCATGTGCAGGTAGAACCAAAATCCTGTTAACTGGTGGCATGCAGCCCTTCAAAAGCAAGGACCAGGAGCCTGTCTCTTGTTTTACTTCTCAACTTCCTTTCTTCCTCCACTATTCTTTTTCCTCCTCTTCTTTTCTATCTTTCTTTCTTGTTTTCTTTTGGTACTCAGGACCTTTGCACTGAGCTATATCACCAGCCCTTTTAATTTTATTATTTTGAGACAGGGGCTCACTAAGTTACTGTGTTGCCCAGACTGAGCTTGAACTTGCAATCCTCCTGCCTCACCCTCCCAGTGTCTTCTTTTTCTTTCTCCTTCTCTTCCCCATTCATTCTCTTTCCTTCTCACCGCAAATCCAGTCTCTGCTATTACTTTCTAGAATTCACCCATATCCTAAGCTCACACAGGGCCCTCCCTGTCTGCTCCCACCCTCTTCAGGACACACCAGGCACAGGATGATACTACTTAGCTCAGCAGTGGAGACAGCATGCAGGGCACCTTCATCCCTATGGGACACTCAGCCTCCAGGAGCTGTACCCCAAACAAGGCAAGTGTCTTCTTGGGTGGCCACAAACTAAAAGTAACAGCCTAGAGTTCCAGGCCTGCAGGACAAAACCCCAGATCCTGCCCATGTGGGTCAAGCCCAGCTCAGGTATCTCAGAGACACCTGGGAGGTTCCTAGGCTCTTCTCACCAGCCACCTCCACGGGAAACCCTCAGAGAGACTGTGGCCCTGAGGCCTGCCGCAGTGAAGCCTTCAGACTTCTGGAAGGCAGCCCCATGTTACCTGCCAGCCTGGCCACTGAGACCTGGCCACTGAGACCTAACGGGTGTGCCACACGAAACACCTCCTCTCAAGGAAGTGCCGTGTGACACTGGAAACTTCAGCCCTGAGGCACACCCCTCCCCCACTACTCTTGCATGCTTTATTTGAAAATTAAAAACCATTAAAATTAAAGATGACACTGAGCAGTACTGAAAATATGAAGAGGGAAGAACTGAGCTGCCTGATACCTAAACCAGTGAAGCAGAAATCACTAATATTTTAGAAGAAACATAAATGCTGATGTCTGCCCGCTAAGATTTAGCAGTAGAGGTTAACTCAGGACTCTGGGCATATTTTTAAAAATGATTAGCAAACAGTTAGGTCCCCAGGAAAGTGATCAGCTTAAAAAGTATCCACTCAGCCCAGCATTGGATTGTAAAATAGTCTTGTTTTTCAGAGTTTTTCACAGGAAGTAGGCAAAGGGATAAGGCCTCGGAAGCCTTCAGCAATAGAAAAGCTCAAAATATACCAACTGAAAGGACCCAGGGCCTCCCATCTTGGCCCCTAAAAGCCCAGAAAATTAAAACTTTCCCATCCGCTCCCAAGGTCCCTATTGCAAACCCCGCCGGACAATACAGTACCTGGTAGCTGCGGGTCCAGCGAATAACTCCTACCCAAAAGTTCTCCCCAGGTAGCCACAAAGGGACCCCAGTCAGCCAAGAGAGCCGGGGTGACAGAGAAATGTCAGGAATACCCTCCCTAAACGCTCATACACATCCCCTTCCCTTGCTGCTCTGCTCGGCCCGGCCCCCACCCTCCTCCAAACCAATGCGATCACAGCAGCTGTGCCTACAAGTCATTTCTAAAATTAGCCCGTGAGCTCCAGGTCTGGCCAGGAGACGGCAGCCTGGGGTGGCTGCTGACCAGCCAGTGGAGAGCATGGACATATTTGGTGGCACATTGCAGGGGAGGGGACAGCTCCGGACGCAAGCACATTCCCAGGCTTCATCTCTGTTCCAGAGCAGGCCACACACCCATGCTCCCGCCCCTGGCCATATGGAAACCCAAAGCAGCCTGGCTGAACATGGAGGAAATAACTGGGAGACAGAGCTGGTGGCTGTGGGTGAACACCACAAATGAATGTGCCTGATGCAGATGAGCACACCTCACACAACCGGCAGCCAGCAGCAAACTCAATTAACCATCCTGATAACGCTGTAAAGTGGGCTTTTCTCCCAGCCCCACTTTACAGAGGAGAAAACCAAGGCACGAGGAGGTTAACCAACCTACCCAAGGCAGTGGAGAGCTAGGGCTTGAATCCAGGCAATGCTGCCCCTAGAAGACTGATACAGTCTTAACCCTGACACTAAACTGGATCCTGTAAAAAGTGTTTCATCCTCAGGGCTAGAGGTATGGCTCAGGGGGAAAGCATGTGCTGAGTATGCTCAAGGCCCAGGGTTCCAGCCCTAGCAATTATTTTTTTAAAGAGCTTTGTCCACTGCCTAGAAGGAGGAAAAAAATCAGAGACCAGTAGACAGAACAAATCGCACAGATTCACATAGCTAGTGGGAAACAGAATCAGAACTCTGGCTCCAAAGACACAATTTTAGCTGAGTGTAGTGACACACACCTGTAATCCCAGGAGTAGGAGGAAAGACGATCGTAAATTCAGTCCTGTAGCGACTTACCATGAACCTGCCTCAAAAGAAAAAATTAAGAAAGGAATGGCGATGTACCTCAGTGTAAACATCCTGGGTCCAATCCCCAGTGTTGCGAAAGGCACGATCATTCAAATATGGCGCACTGCTTCCCTAAGAATCATTCCCACCATTCCCATTTGCTGTTGCCCTGCCTTCCTTGTGACTAGCAGGGCAATAACTTCCCAAAACATGCATTTTCTCCTGAGCCTGCAGAAGTCACTGGAACTCTAACAGAAGCCTACTTTAGATACAGCTGTCCATCCACACAGGAACCAGGAGACTTTGAGGGCTCTGGGGCCCAGTGGAGAGTGGTGTTATGGTTCATAGCTAACGTGTCCCTCAAAAGTCTCCTATGTTGAGAGGTGGGGCTTTTGTAAGGCGACTGGATCATGGAGTAGTACGCTAGTCAGTGGATTCATCCACTGCTGAGTTCATAGCTGACTGTGCTTTCTCCAGATGTTTATCTGTCAGTCTACCTGTCCACCCACGACCAGTCTGCGGCCTCGTGGTTAATTCTTGGCGCTCAGTAGGTCTTCAAGGGGTCTTTGGTACATGGAGTAACAATGAACGATAGCCTATGTCTGGAACACGGAGGAGGGAGCAATCTCTGAAGAAGAAGCTTTCCATGCAACCCATGCTATAACCAGAAGGCTGCAGGTCTGCACAGAGCTCTGGTAATGGGGGGCTGGGGCAGGGAGGGCATAAGCCTTGGAGCTGGATCCAGTGCTGGCATTTCTTCACTGTTTGCCTTGGGGAAATAGCCCCATCTGGCTGGGCCTCAGGGTTTCTCTCTGTAAAGTGGGATCCTTATTACACTGTTCCGGTCCATATGACATGTAGACACTCAGTGGGTGTTTGTTGAGTGATAGAATGACCCCAATAGGTACTGCATTTCCCCCCAAATAAGGCCTAACTAGAAAATAAGCCCTTGCATGATTTTCCAGGATGCTTGTAAGATAAACCTTACCCCACAAATAAGCCCCAGTTAAGATCATCAGCCAGGGGAGCCAGGTGTGGTGGTGCACGCCTGTAATCCCAGCACTTGGGAGGCTGAGGCAGGAGGATGGTTGCAAGTTCAAGGCCAGCCTGGGCTATAAAGTGAGCTCAAGGCCAGCCTGAACTGCATAACGAGACCCTGTCTCAAAAAAACAAAAAAACAAACAAACAAAAAAGATCGTCAGCCAAACAGACATATTTAGTTTGCCTGTTACAACACATGACAAATGTATTGAATTATAAAATAACAATAGTAATATATAATTAAGTATACATAAATAACATTATTGACATTAATACTTAAAAGAAATGATAATACAAATTTTTTATTTTAAAGAGAATTTTTAAAAAAAGAACAATAGCGAAATGCCAAAACATAGACAAAAACAAAACAAAGCAAAAACAGTAAGAACAATACAGGGTTTCAGAACAAAATGATAGGGATTAATGATAATATAAATTATAATTAAGTATTTATAATTATTTCAAATACCCAAGTGGGTACATTTGGACAAGAGGTAAACGCTTAAGTAAACAGATGAACTGGATATTTATTGCCCAGTGACCAACCAGAGTACAGACACAGCACACAAATAACACATGCACTTGATATGGAACGGACATAGTTGTGTCTAATATGAATCTTTGTAATTTAATATGTCTTGTGTTGTAACAGATGCACTTAATGCTCTTGGGTGAAATAAAGAAACATCTGAGCTTTGGTGCTTGCAATTGTTGGTTGCTTTTGTGTGGACCATCATTCTTAACTCTAATCATTTTTGTTGCCGCTCCTATCTCCTAAGTCTTCAATTAACACTTGACTTAAGAGAAATTCTGTGAAGCGTAGCCTGCAAGAGGTTGTGGCTCAGGTGAAGAATTCATGGGATGAAGTCTCTGACAGCTGCATTGCCAGTGCACTAGGAGCAGGCTACATGAACAGTAAGTGCCCCTTTAAGGAGAGTTCTGTTACTGGACATGAAAGCTTGAGGCCAATGGTTCTACTGGAAATGGAGTTGCAAGAAATTCAGGCCAGAATTTGGGGCTCAGAGAGTTATGACAATGTTCCAGAAGAAGAAGACATGACTGTGCTTGAATAAATGTAGATTGTTGCACATGAAAAGATAAGACCTTCCTTGAAAATAAGTCCTATTATGTCTTTTGGAGCAAAAGTTAATATAAGACCTGGTCTTATTTTCAGGGAAATGCAATATGAAAAGGCCTTTCCCTTAATCAGTGCAGCCTGCAGAGGGAAGCTGCTGCTGAACTTTTAGTGGTATTGGTGCCAGCTCCCCAGGTGGCCTTGGAGTGTCCTCTTGGCTGCTAGTGGGTTTTCTGGTCTTATTTAAGATGTTCCCTCAAGCATACCCATGTCCCTGCACTCGTTAGTCCCTTCTTTTGCTGTCTACCACAGGAACTCCAGCATCTCAAGTTCTGTGCTTCATCTAGGCTTTGCTGTGCTTGTAGAAACCAGCTTGTATTCGGTTTGCACCATCTCCTAGTGTCCTTGCCTGGGACAAGATTGTAGCTGGAGAGATCAGTTCCAAACTGATAAATTCTGTCTTATCTAGCCTTTCTGCTCTCCTTGTTCAAATACCCTCTACTTTCAGTCCCACATTTTGTCTCTCTGCTCCTACAATCCATCTTTGGAGCTTGCCTCATCAGGCCACTGAGTCTTGGTTCTGACCCTCAGTTTTCTTTGCTTCACACTACAGCTGGGGCTCTCCTGTATGCCACCTAGAGGTCCTCTAGCTTTTACACTTAGCTTACAATTGGCCATTCATGTCTGTCTACTTTTTAGTCTTTTTAAAGAGCATCCATCAAACTTAGCAACACCTAGTCAGTTCCATTGCCCTGCATGTACTACTTATCTTCCCCTTTGTCTCAAATGCTTGCTGTGACCTGCCAGCCAATCATTCCCCTCCACTAGTATTCCATTCCAGTCCACTCCTACTGGAAGTTTAAACCCATGTGCTTCCCCAGGAATCAGGGACTAATCAATGTTCTACCTCTTCCTCCAGTTACAGCACTGACCTGGCAGGGAGTGCTCCAGCTCCCCAGTTGATCTTAGCCTTGGGTTTCTCTGGCCACGGCTGGTACCAGTAGCTGTGCCCTGGGTTCCCTGAGTCTAAGATTGGATCTGGTGAGTAGATGTCTATGAAGGAATGCCCTTGGGATCAACATCCACTGAGGGATGGAGGAGGGTGGGGATCAGAATTGGGCAAAGGGAAATGTCCACTTGTGATGAAAACACAGAGACTACCCTAGCCAATCCACTGTGACCCCTGGAGCCCAGTTTTCCCAAGTTGTGACAAAAAGGTCAAGCTTCTATATTTCCATGTCAACCAACTGTTGGACAGGGGCCACCCCAAGAAGGGCATGAGATTAGGCAAGGTGGCTCTCTGTAACATCCTTGTAGAAGGTGACAGCTGACAGCCACTTGAAGAAAGCACTCAGCAACTGAACCAAAGAGGATTGGAAACTTCCAGTGACAGCATCCATGATCCTGGCCAAGGTCAGCCATGACAAGGTAAGTAACTCACACATGTCTATAACCTGTGCCATCACCAATACCCAGAACCTAGGTGGGTGTGGACAGCCCCCTTGGCAAACTGTGGCCTTATAGCCATAATTCTTCTCACCATCACCCTGCACCCACCAGCACTGCCAAGGCTGTGGTCAGAGTCATTCCTGAGCTGGATGGGAAGCCCAAGAGGATGGCATCTCCTGTTCCTGAGCCCACTACAGAGCTGATGTGCCATCTAAAAAAGTATGTGGAATACACCAACATTAAGATGCTATCAGATTTCCAATTTGAAATTTTTGTCTTTCTGAGAGAACTAATACCTAGGATATGTAAAGGACTCAAAAAAAAATCAGATCCTCAAATTTAAAGACCCAATCCAAAAATAGGCATCTGAAATGAAAAGACAGTTCTCGGATGAAAAAGTACAAATGGCAAATAAGTTCATGAAAAATGCTGAACATCACTGATTATTTGAGAAATGCAAATTACAGCAATGCTGAGGCTCCAGCTTACTCCAGAAAGAATGGCTATCATCAAGAAATCAACGAATAACAAATGCTGGTGGGGCTATGGGGAAAACGAACACTTCTCCACTGTTGGTGGGAGTGTAAATTGGCACAACCACTATGGAAATTAGTATGGAGATTCCTCAAAACACTAAAACTAAAAGTTCCATTTGACCCAGCTATTCCCCTTCTTAATATCTTCCCCAAAGAGTTAAAAGCATCATACTATAGCAATATATAAGCACTCGTGTTTTAGCAGTACAATTTGTAATACCTAAATCTGGGAAACAGCCCAGAGACCCATCAACAGATGAATAAATAAATAAAAATGTGGTTTTTATGTACGTTTTATTTTATTTTATTTTTTTAAGAGCAGAATACATTTATTGAGGGAAAGAAAGCTTCTGTCCAAGAGAGGGACAGAAGGACCACCCGAGTGGGTTGCCCAGGACTCTGTCTTTTCTAGGAAATTTATAGAGCAAAACCACAAGGTGAGGTGGGTCGAAAGTAGGGAGAAAATAGGAAATTGCAAGGTGGGCATGAGGTGGGACAAAGCTATGGTCAGCCAATAAGAATTGCACAGGTAGGGGCTGGGGATTTAGCTCAGCGGCAAAGCGCCTGCCTGGCAAGCGCAAGGTCGTGAGTTCGGTTCCCGGTACCAGAGAAAAAAA
>NW_004955455.1:428283-431623 GCF_000276665.1 Chinchilla lanigera | reverse complement strand
AGAGAAAAAAAAAAAAAAAAAAAAAAAAAAGAATTGCACAGGTAAAATTGATTAAATCGGGATCAAATGGGGAAGTGACTCACATAGCAAGTAGGCATGAAACAGAACAGGGGCTTTTCCTGTAAGGGATTGGGTCAGGGACTCTTCAAGGTGATCACTACCTATTTAGAGTAACAATCCCTGATGTCCATCCCTAGGGAGGTATGTGAGTGCATTTGTTTAATCTTTTGTCTTGAGGTTACAGTAAATACATGTCTTATCTTGTCTTTCATGTTGGCTCCTTCGAGGGCCTGGCCATGTCTGACTACCTATAATATTTCTATCTAACTCAGCTGCCTATAACATTCCCCCCTCTGAAGAAGTAACTCGAACTGCCGTGAGAGAGTAACAGGCAATCTGGCTTCTTCAGGCTGAAAGAGTCATAGTTGTTGATCGGCAGTCAGAGATACTCTCCAGAGGGTCTATCTAAAGGCCCTCGATAGACACCAGGCATTTTCATCTTGGGTAGGCATATAGTTTTAAATCTGAAGGAGACAAAGCCAAAGAAACAATTAAGTATGCATAGGCCAAATAATAAGGTCAACAGGATTATTATGAATACAGTCAACAAAGATTTTCACCAAGAGAAGCTGGTAATGGCCTCCCATAGAGAGGATAAGGTCCAGGGCTTTTCAGAATCTGATATATCATTGATCTGTTGCCTAATATCTTGAATAGCCGTCAAGACGTTAGCAGAGGGATCAGTGATGTACACACAACATTCAGTTTTTATAATTGCACAAGCACCCCCCTATGCTGCTGTTAGAATGTCTAGTGCCATCCAATTTTGGAGGAGAGCCTGTCTCATTAATTTTATTTCTTCATTTAGGAGAGAGAGACCAGCTGTGGGGTCACTTAGGGCCCTCTGAGTATAGTTAGTTAAGGCCTCAATATGATGCATGACATCTTCTAACCCTAGGGAAGGGATAAAGATAGAGGCCAAGTGATCACAGCAGTGAAATATGCTTCTAGACCATCAATGTTGTAGGCGGAGTAAATTAGCAGGTTTGCCAGTAGTTTAGACACTCCTGCCTTGTAACCACGCAAATCCTAATGTGCATCTTCCTATCCATCCAGGGGGTAGCCAGGGCCACAAATTGGTCCCACAGGACCAATGAGTGCCGCTGGGGGCTTCCCATCTAATTCCAAGACAAGTAAACCAATCTGTTGCAAACCAGTCTTTCACCTGTAAAGTTATTGTATGTATGCACTGTTTAGGAGATGTCCATCCCAAGTATTTAGTGGAGTTAGGCCAATGAGAGTAGGAATGATTTTTTTGTTCCCAACATAAGGGGGGCTTTCTACTGAGATGGCCTATAGTGGGAGTTAACCATATATAATCATCCCATATTTGAAAATAGCCATCCTGATATCTATGGTTGTTGACCCTCAGAGTAGGACCCTTACTTCCATTTAATAGGGGCCTTACTAGTACCCATAAAGAAGCTTCAGAGACATTGTGGGGAAAAGACTCAATTATATCCAGCATCATTACGAGTATAATTTATAGGCCACTCAGTTACTCTGTAATGGTGAGTTGAGCTATGGACTATTGAACTCTTTCGTATCTCATTAATATAGTTCTATAATTTATTCCAGTCATCTCCTTGAAGTGGGGATACCCACCAAGGAAGTCCTCATGTACTTGACAAGGGGCGTAGACCACATATCCAGCAAGAGGTTTGTTGTAATAATTCTGCATATTCTTGTGCCCATCTTAGAAAAGAATTGCATTCTCCTCTAAGGGGTGAAGTGATTAGTAAAAGGGCGAACAGTAACATCACTTATCTGAAGACTTTGTTTTTTTCTTGAACAGGAATCTTAAGTCTTCTATGGTTTCACAGGAGTATTCAGGTGGTTGTTCACCCTCAGCAACAGTCTCTGGCTCCCAGAGCTTGAGTCTGGTGTGATGTATCCAAGAGTCCAGGCCTGTTGTCTTGACCACTGAAGCAGTTGACAGGATCACAGTGTATGGTCCTTCCCAAGTTGGTCCTCTGTCCAAGGATCTCAGCGGGGAACTCCAAAATGATACAGGAAAATAAAAACTCCCAGCTTGAACAATATCTGGGATGAGTTCGTGTTCTCTAAAGTCAAAGGATGAATTTTAGGAACAATGGAGGTTAAAAGCAGAATATATTTATTGAGAGAAAGAAAGTTTCTGTCCAAGAGAGGGAAAGAAGAGGGCCCCGAGTGGGTTGCCCCATACATTTTAAATAAAAATATGGAATACTACATTTTTAAATAAAAATGTGGAATACTACTTTGCCATAAAGAAGGATAAACTTGAGACATTTTAGATAAATGGATGGACCTTGAGACCATACTTTTAAGTGAAATAAACTGAATGCACATGTCTAAATATTTCATTGTTCTCTTGTGTGAGAAACTGAAAGGATAAATAAGGACCAAAATGGATGATAGATATTGGGATAGGAAGAATATGTTTAAATGAAAAAAGGAACAAGGGAGGGAGGGGGAAAAGGAAGAAAGAAAAGTAAAAAAAATGAGAAAAGAAGGGCAAAATGGAAACAAAGTTTTTGTAAATAAGGAGGGGAAGAGGGGGTTGAAGGGAGGGTAGGGAATAGGAAAAAAAAGAATCAAGTTATATAATGCACAGTTATATCATACAAATTTCCTATGATGAATGTGATCATCATGTATACCTAACATGTACTAATGAAAATCATTTTCTTTGGAAAAAAAAAAAGAAAAAGAAAACAAAAACAAAGCTTTTGTAACTAAGGAGAGGAAGAAGGGTTGAAGGAGGGGAAGAGAATGGAGAAAAAAAGAATCAAGATATATTATGTACAGGTACAAATTCCCTATGATGAATGTAATCATTGTGTATACCTAAAATGAAATTAATTTAAATAAAGAAATTTTGGTCTTTCCGAAATGGAAATTAGTGATTTGGAATTCCTAATGGTTGATAATCATTTTGTGCATCTTTTGTTGTTTATTTTCAGCACTGGGGATTGAACCTTTGCACTGGGCCACATTCTCAGCTGTTTTTAATTTTTATTTTATTTTATTTTTAACTGCTAAGTCACTAACTTGCCAAGGTTGGGTTCAAACATGCATCTTTTTGTGTTTGAGAACTACTTATATTTCCTTTCCTGTGAATTTTCCTTTGTGTCTTTGGCACATTTTTTTCCACTGGGTTATCTGATCTGTACTGCTTTACGGTGTGACAGTCTTCCTATGTTATACCTACTAGTCTTTTGGTCCTGCCCATTACACATATCTCCTCTGACTTCTTCCTCTTTTCCTTCTCCTTTTTCTTTTCCTTCTCCTTCTTCCT
>NW_004955455.1:421658-428183 GCF_000276665.1 Chinchilla lanigera | reverse complement strand
TCTTTTATCTCCCAGAGCCTCACACATGGTAGGCAAGTGGTCTACTGTTGAACCATATCCCCAGTTGTTATGGTTTGTGTATGTCACCCCAAAAGCCTTATGCAACCTTAGATGGGGCTTTTTCAGAGGTGGCTGAATCTAGCGTGTGATGCTGGGATTAAGGGTATGTGATTACTAAATTGGCCCACTGATTGACTAGGCACTGCCCTAATCCCAGTAGCCTAGACAGAGTATAAAAAGGGCAGAAAAATACTGTTAAGATCTCTTGTTGCTTTTTTTGGTACCAGGAATAGAACTCAGGACCTTACATTTGCCAGGCAGGCGCTGTGCCACTGAACTATATCCCTGGCCCCTCTTTTGCTTTTGCTACATTCTGCCTGCCATGAACTATTCTCCTGTCATGTGCCATGCTGCCCCAGAACCAGCCAATTATGGACTGAAACCTCTACAAACTATGAGCTAAATAAACCTTTCTCCCTTTAATTTTCAGTGTCAGGTATTTTTGTCTCAGCAATGAAAAACTAACTAAGACACTTGCAAAGAACAAAATATAAGTATAATTTCCTTCCTTGTTCTGTTGCAATCAAGCATTTTCCTCTCTGATTTTCAGTTATTCAGGAGTTATTTACCATTTCTCTTCTTTCAGTGGTTGCCCTGGAATTTTCAAAATGTACTTTTAAAAATCTAAAATACATCCACAGTTTTACCCAGCTGACATTTTAAAGTTATGATGCAGCCTGCCCATAAATGAATATGAAAACACTTCCTTGTTTTTGCTTTTTTCATACTATAACTCACATCCATGACTGCTACTGCTTGCTTTGTGGGTCTCTAGTAAAGAGGTTAGGAGCTTGAGCCTTCAGTTTCGGTGGCTGAACAGGAACCTTTGGATCGCCTCCAAGAATGCTGCCAATAAGGGGGATGGGATGCTCAGTGGTAAAGCATGCGCCTAGCATGCAGGGCCCTGGGCTCCATCCTCAGCAACTCACACACACACACACACACACACACACACACACATACACAAAAGGTAGTAAGGACCAAACACCATTTCTTTGCATCTGTGGCCTTATTGGCTGGATCAATAATGAGCCCAAGACAGTGGGAATATGATAGTGGAATCCCATAGAACAGTAAACGGGATTTCAAGCTGGAAACTGAAAGGATAAAAGCAATAGCACCTCTATCAGGGGAAAGGGATCTCTTAGGCCAGCTTCCCCGAAAGAGGGAAGGCCATCTGAAAACAGTGTCACCAGAGAGCCCCATCTGTGTCAGAAACCAGAGCACAAAGCTAAGTCTGAACTCAAAGCTACCACACTACATGCAGTTCAGACTATGACTGTTGTAAACCCATGCTCTCAGCCTCATTTGAGTCCTGTGGATTTCAAGCAGCATGTTCCTCACCTGTTGCACCTTGACTGACCCAGTGGGCATGTCTCAAGGGCATCAAGATGGACAGTCCCAGCCCACCCTTCCCACCTTATCCAGTTAAGTAAACCTTAGTTATTGCGGGCTGATCAGGTTCACAATCTCCCAAGCAAGTGGACAGCAAAGGCTTAAATAAATGAGATAACTGAAATGATTTCAGGGCTCCAGGAGGGACTAACTCTCTTACAGTTTTGGTATTCTCTGAGTTTAAACCAAGACTTCTCTGGGCAGCCCGTATTTATTTGGTTTTCAAAGAAAGGAGGAGGATACTCTAGAAAACACAGGAATCTCTCAGGACCTTGGGAGAATTTTCCCAAGTAGTAACTTATGTCACTCAGAACTACCTTCTCTGTAGTAGGAAGTAGTAGGAGTGTGGAGCATGCAGCTGCAGTATCCTTGTAATTAACCGGGGTTTGGGCCAAAACATCCTCAGCTGTGGCCTTATCTTGTCCTTTGAGGAGTCAGAGCTTCACAGGCGATACAAGCCTCAGGGTTACCAGGGACTCACAGGACTAACCCTGCCTATCTTCATACAAGGTGCCTAAGCTTCAGACAACTCACAAGTAAACACAGACAGCCAATTGATTAATATTAAATCCAGGTCAAAGCCACTTCGTAGTGGTCTCCAACACCACCTCCTCCAGGAAGCAGCCCACTCTGTCTCTCCAAACACCCCTACAAAGCCTGGGCTATGACATGACTCCCCAACTATGGCCAGGTGAAATTTAAATCTGCTGCCTGTATCCATAAACAGTTCCAAATATTGTATTAGTAAAAATAACAAGGGAATGTGCATTGAGTGTCACACATTGCTCTGAATGCTTGTGTATATTTCCACTTATCCAAATTTCAGGCAACTTATGATGACTATGGGTGTGTAGTATCACCAGTCCCACTCTGCAGAGAAGTGTAGAGATACCTAAAGGTTCCTAGGAATTACTCCTGGGACATGCTGGTAGGAAACTGGGGAGTCCAACTTATCTCATAGACAAAGCAACTTCCCTTCTTCTCCTCTCTCCAGGCAGAGGAGGATTACAGGCTGCCAAATCAAGATTGTGTCTTCACCTGAAGGATAAGCAACAAACTGGGTATTTTACCCAAACCTTGTGGTTACAAAATAAAAATCAACATGTTCAAAGCTGTGGCATGGGATATCTATATATTAGGGGAAAACATTTCCTTGTTGTAACCATTTACTTCAGTCTTCTGTTTTACTTCTCTATAACAGACCTCTAAACAGGAGCCACTAGATCAATTTCCCCTCACAGACTTCATTAGTTACTTACACATCCAAATTGCAAATGTGAGCACAAAGTCAAGGGTGAAGGTTGTATTTACCTATTCTGATCTCTGGAAATAGACAGCCTGAATAATGCCCACTAAAAGACTTTTTGATCCTATCTCCAGACTGGTAAAAGTGCCCAGGGAAGGAAAGATTTCTGGTTACTACATTACAATCCCTTCACTCTATACAGAGTTCCAACCAGGTGAACCTGGAGGGGCTCCCAGGTGGGGAAGTCTAAAAGGGAAAATTAATAATGATGGGATGTGGGAGAAGCTAAAGGATGGGAAGGGAGAATATTCTATTTTGCCCTCCAAGCAGGACCTCCATGTAAATCCCTTGCATTTACCTTTAATTAGAGATGAAGGTCTTGGCTAGAACGATCCTGATCCAAGATCATGTATGTCAACCCTCTTAGGGATGAGAAAACCAAGGTGCAAAGAGATTGTCTGCAGTGACTGTGCTTATAGCTGAGTCTCCATTGCTATCCCACTTCTTTTCCAAACCAAGGGAATGACTTGATTTCCACAGCTCTCAGGTAAGGTTGGAGCTCTTCAGCCCTTTGGTATGGCACATCAGACTTAGGGTTTATTAAAGTGGCTGAGTTCTGCCCCAGAGCTGGCTACACACTTTAGAGCTGATTCTCCTGTGGCCTCTTTTCCATGGGGCAGGGACAGGACACAAGGATGGGTCTCTCCTGGGAGGAAACCCCCGAGAGCAAACTGGGAATGGCAAGGCTTACGAGAAACTGCAGACAAGGGAGACCTCCCAGGTTTCCTCACCCGGGCCCACTAGACCCTCTCCTTGCCAACACATCCCATGGCCTCAGGCAGAAACCCTCCAAACCCTGGACCTGGAAACTGGCTGTGCCATGAAAACCCACAGCAGCACAGAAATGCTTGTCTGCAATCTTGTTGCTCTTCAAAGAACTAGCCTCTCCATGAATTTCCCCCAGGTCAGAATTCTTTAAAGTGAGTCACTTGGTACTTTAACAGCTTGATGAAGACATGGAGGGGAGAAAATGTCACATCAAAGTATATATTTCCACACAGATCCTTTTTATTGAGATTTTTATGGGCAATTTGTCGACACAAAAAACTATGCTTGCTGTTTCACGAGAACGGTAAAAGGTGGCGATACCCACCACCAACGGTGAACACACTCAGGTGAATGACTGGGACAAGGAGCAGTGTCTCCTGGAGGATATTATCTCAGACATGCATGAGGAAGCGAATAGTGAGAGGAGATTATAAACTTCACTGGCATAATAAATACAAAAGAGATAAAAACAAATTATCTTCTAGGTACAGTATCTAGATGTACAATATCTAGTTCACTGGCTTCATTTTGCATTACAATGCATATTAGACAATGGATTCATTTCTTCAAGAGTATTATTTACACTTTTTTTTGAGGCAGGATCTCACTATGTAGTGCAGGCTGGCCTTGAACTCACAGTGATCCTCCTGCCTCAGCCTCCTGAGTGTTGGGATTACAGCAGTGTGCCACCACACCTGGCATCTACTTTCTTTTTTTACTACTTTTTTTCAATCTTTTTTATTAGTACATCTTTACAGTACATAATGATTACATTTCTGGTGGGGAGTTGGTACATGTACGTAACACATCTGTGTCACAGTCAGTGGGACCCCTGTGTGTTCATAATGTGAAACATTTATTACAAAAACCAATTCCAGTGAGAAGTCAAATGTTGTATTGGCACAAATTCTGAGTAAAATTTTGAAATCAGAGGGAAAAGCCCATAGTTTGATCCTTAATCACATTTTGATTGGTGAATAATAGTTTAAATGTACTGTGGACCCTTCCAACAGTTGATTCTAACCCTTATGGCACATGTAACTGAGAAGCTAAATCTTGTTTCTCAGCTAACAAATAAGTGGCTGTTTCCAGTCACCGTGTTTCTTGAGCAGGATGCTTTCCTTTCCAGCGAGCCTCCACCCAACATTTGGCTCCTTTTTATACTCAAAATCTGAAATTGTAATGTCAGGAACGATGGATCAGAAGCACGACTGAAGCAGAACTTGGAGGGAGAATCAGGTTTTCTTAAACAGTTTCTCCCAGGTTCACACAGTTACCCTCCCAGACTCCTCCTCCCCTCAACTGCTGACATCTGTTACAGATAAGATAAACACAAAAAATTCTTAGAGTCCTGTGATGTCCACGTTTCTCAGGAATCTGCTTCCCTTCACGGCTGACCTCTGCTCTTGCACTGATAAGGCAGACAATTATATTCCCATAGATGAACCCCTCTGGCATCTTAGGAACTGTTGTCTCTCAAGAAATACAGATAAGGCTGTGTTTCTGTGAACAAGATCTTATGACACCATGGATTCCCTTGTAACTGTTTCATGGTCACTGAGTAAATAACTGCCTTTGTCTCATTTTATGCCAACCCCTTGATCAAATGACAAAAGGTATAAAAACTCTAGCCCTTCCTTCATCCAGCACTCAGTCATTTTGGACACATAAGTCCTGCTGAGTTAGTATGCACCTAAAATCCTGAAATAAAATTTTCCTGTTTCCCCAGTGGGGTCTCTAGTCTCTTGAATTCTGCAACACAAGGATTTTCCATGCTGATATCTAGAGGTCTTGCTGAAAAAAATCACACTTGGACATGATGAAGAAGGAAAAACAATGAGCCTGAGACATGAGGGCACATGGTTCAGGCTAAGAATAAATTTGGCTTTGGGAAGCTGAGGCAGGAAGTTTCCCTGGAAAATTCAGAACAAAAGCCCTGGGTTCAATACACAGTACTAGGGGAGGCAGGGAGTGCCTTTGGGACAGTAAGACTTTATCTTGGAAATACTGAGTTCCTACCTACCTTTCTCCACCTGATTTATAAAAGACTAATAGGCTAATAAAATGAAACAAAGCTCAAGTCATAGGGTGTTTCCGTTTATTCTAGAAAAGCAACAACTTTCTCTAACTATAGCCTAAGAAGGCTAAGGCTAAGATAATGAAACTCAGTTGTGATTTTAACATGAGTACCATTATTGAATTACATCATTTTCACTTTAATATAACAGGAATAAATGGCATTTGTACATATTGTACTTAGAGGAAACATTCAGTAAAGTTTTAATAACAACTTTCAATTTTTTCCTTCCAAAAGACTTTTCTTAGGTTTCTAGAAAAGTATTATCACAAATCACATTCTAACTTCAGAAAAGAACCTGTGGTTTTGGTTTTGTTTAGTCATGGGTCCACCTCGTCTACCAACTCACAGCCCTGTTCTGGAGGGTGTTACATGGGTTACAATATATTTTCTTAAGTGACCTGTTTTCTTATAAGACAGGTTCAAATTGCAAAACAAAACTCATTAATATGTAATCAAAGCAAATACATTGCTTTCTGGTATATTTGAAGCCCCACCACCTCCCAAAATATGACTCTATTCAGGAGTATATGAAAACAAAGCTCTCATATACCATTTCAAGCCTATCTACAGGTAGTTCAAGTGAGACAAAAATGTGTTTCCTTTCAAATAAGGCAGATGGCTTCAGGTAACTTACTCCAGACTGATCATGGTACAATGAACAAAACAACACACTTGCAACAAATAAGAGAGCTCTTAATTTCCTGTATTTGTAGAAAAAAATGGCCAAATGTTTCCATGTTCTTAAGCTGCTTACCTTTCCAAAAACACATTCAAATTCCCATGGGAGTACAAAGAATAACATGCTCCTCCTTACATAACTCATCATTGGTTACTGCTGTCCAAGTGCCAAGTATTTACACAAATCCCTGTGTAGTGTTGCTATTGTTCTGTCTTCCTTTCCTGTCCTTTAAAAACA
>NW_004955455.1:376981-421404 GCF_000276665.1 Chinchilla lanigera | reverse complement strand
CAAATATAACGTAGATGAGGTTTTCTAAGTAAAATGCACTTGTGCATAGATATAGTCCCTAGAAAACTAATATTCAATCTTTCAACAATGAGAGTGGTACTGATTGGAATACAGTGTTCAGATATTTTTAATTATAAAGTATTTGCAACAGTTGAAAGGTAAATTGCAAGACAAAACCCTTACTGTCAGTCTCCTCCCTACCCCCCAAAATCAGTCGTATATAAAGTCAATGGTAGTTCTGAAAGTAGAATGATGACTCTGAATGGGGTTCCAGTTTTTCCCAGTAAAGGCCCAAGAATCTGTCAATAAATCCATCACTCTAGGGCAAGCCCTTCAGCGGCAGCTGTGGCCGGAACAGAGAAGGACCCTTCCACCCAGCCCCTGACGTCACGTCCCTCACGCTCGACCCCACCCCCACCGCTGCATATTCACGATATAGAGGAGGAGCCGCCGCTGACCCCGCCCCTGACGTCACCCCCTACAGCGTCCCTCTCGCTCAGCCCCGCCCTGCGCAACTCCGATTGTTCCGAAGGTGGAGAATGTGGAGGAGGTTGTCGGTTCTGAGGAGACTCGACCTCGCCAGCCATGACTTCGGCCCCGCGGGTAAAGAGGGCGCGAGGAGGCAGGAGGGCTGGCCAAACTGCTCCCACCCGCCGGGCGGCGGACTGGCTTTCCCGCTCGTCCCCAGAGGCAGAGACCCTCAGCGGCTGCTGCGCTCCGTGAAGGAGCGGGGCGGAGGCGGCCACAGCCATGGCGAACGAGGCTCCGCGGAGGGACGGCCACCTCGGGGGCGGGCTACCCCTGGGCGTTGTCTTCCGCAGGCCTGAAAGCAGGTGGCGTTTGGGGGGTCGGGAGACTTCAGGCGGGGGAGGGGAACGTCGGTGTTTTTGTGCGGAGGTGGAGGTAGCCCAAAGACCTCTGCTCCTAGGTGTGAGTGTAGCTGGCGGCTTGTGGGTGGGACCCCCTCTTGTGGGGGGGGGCACTTAAGACTGAGGGGTCTAAAGAGAGAGACATGCTCTTGGCCGGGCAGGCAGGGCTTGTTGGGAGGGGGCGCAGAATGGGGCTGTCCAACGGGAATCAGTCTTGGGGTAAAGTTTATATTGGTAAAGTCAGGTCTTCTTCCAGCTCCACATGCTCAGCCAAGATGAGCCAGGGAAACTCACTCCCTGAGGGTCCTGAGTCAGGGTTCTCCCTCGGTAGGTAGGATCCTCTGACATTGCCATTTCCAGGTTACACACATGGGTCCGTGAGAGCCAGACGCTGCTCTGAGTGTACCCTTAGGTGTTCCCCGGGGAGGTGGCAGGGAGGGCTTTGGAGTTGTCCCACCAGAAACCTTTTTTTGAAAGACCCAAAAGCCCATTGCTTGTCATGCTGTACTAAGTGAGCACTTGGAGCCACTTTGGAAGGAGGCGCTCAGTCTGTTTGCAGAAAGGTTGGGCTCCCTGACACATCCTCCCCAGTGCCGACTGAAGGAAACACATTCCTTTCTTTCCCTCTTCCTCAGTCTGTTCATCCCTGACAACTCATGGAAACAGCTGATGTTTTTCCCATCCCTGTAGTTTTCCATACTCCAGAGCAGATACCATAGTTGGATCATAAGCTTGCAGCCTTCTCATACTGGCTTCTTTCACTTAGTAATGGACTTTTTTTTTTTTTTTTTTTTCTGTCTTTTTGAGACAGAGTCTTGCTATGCAGTTCCGGCTGGCCTTGAACTCACTTTGCAGCCCAGGCTGGTCTCGAACTCGCAACCATTCTCCTGCCTCAGCCTCCCGAGTGCTGGCAGTACAGGCGTGTGCCTGGCTAGTAATGGACTTTTAAACTCCTCTCTACCTCTCTGTCCTAATCTGCCCTGCCCTAGCTCAGAGTATAATGGTTCATTTGTGGTGATCAGGAACTACTGAATGAATGAATGAGGTGTAGAAATAGATGAAGTGGATAGTGTAACACATGGTCATCACAGCTTTTCTTCCTTTGTGTTTATTTAAGAAAGAGGGTACTCTAAGCCACCAAGAAAGATGGTGTGAATCATTGACAGTATGTGAAAACATGGTGGTGCAATCTCTCAGGTAATCATACTTTGAACTTTCTAGTGGAAATAAAAACTATATTTTCAATCTTAATGGATTAGAATGTTCTTTGTGTTCTTGATATTCTTTAAAACATAAGGGGATCCTTTCCCCATATTTCTGGCTATGTATTAAGGTTAGTGATATACAATTAGAAGTAATATTTCTGTTCTGTAATCTTATGCAATAATTATAAGCATTATGCTCATTGAACAGCATGTTAATATTTACTTAGCACTCTTAATAACCAGTTCTTTAATCATCTGGGGT
Organism: Chinchilla lanigera; assembly: GCF_000276665.1. NCBI lineage: Eukaryota > Metazoa > Chordata > Mammalia > Rodentia > Chinchillidae > Chinchilla > Chinchilla lanigera. The sequence goes on along the minus strand of NW_004955455.1, from coordinate 419,068 downwards.
TTGATAATTTTACATTTGTTGCAATAATGAGAACAGCTTCAGACTGTGCAGTATGTCATTTCTGTTCCGGGCAATGGACCACAGTGTGGCACCCTGGAGTGGTACCTGTGCTCCTAGCAGTGGCTGCTGTGGGCTCTTCAGTGTTGGGGTTGGTGAGGTCGTGAGCTGGTGATGGAAGAGAGTTTCCCTGTCTGAGCTTTCTTACTGGATGAACCAACAGCATCTTGTGTAGTGTCTTTGACAGTTCTTCTCATTCTCACTGCTTTTGTCTTTCTGAGCATTGTTCCTAGTAGCTATGGGTAGTAAATACTTTTAGTCCTGTTTACAATAGCCAAATAGACAATCTTTACCTATAATTTTTGAGTTTTGTTACCCAGATGGGCATGTGTGAAAAATTCTCATTTTTTTTCCCTTGAAATGAATGGTCAGTGTTATTCTCCTGCTGAAATCCTAGAAAGAACACTTGAGAATCTGTTAGAAATATAAGCTAGTTACGATGTCCATACCTGTGATACTAGCGCTTAGGAGGCAGAGGCAGGAGAACTGCTGTGAGTTTGAGGCCAGCCTGGGCTATAGTGACTTGAAGGCCAGTGAGCCATAGTGAGACCCTGCCTCAAAAAAAAAAAAGAAGAAGAAGAAAAAGAATCTTGATTTCAGTACTGACAGACACTTGTGATTCATTTGTGTTTTAAAAAAATTGTTTCTCTTAGCCATTGCTTTTCACTTTTTTCTTTTTAATTGTATGTACAACGTAAAATATTATCTAACTTTGTAAGTATACAATTCATTATATTCATAATGTCATGCAACCATCACTATTCTTGCAAAACTAAAACTCTGTGTCCACTAAGCAGTAGCAACTTATGCCCCATCTCCTCAGGTTCTGGAAATGATAAAAGATATACCTCCTGAACTGTTAGATGTCAAATATGCCAAGTTTGTGGTACCACAACATGGAGGAATGAAGTTGTGCCAAACAGCAGTCTATGCAAGGTCTGGGAGGGGTCAGCAGAACACGGGACTGGGAACAGCCTTAGGCTGTCTCTGTCTGAGGGTGCCACAGCCATTAGGAAACCAATGCAGAGAGAAACATGTTAAGGAAATGTGAGAAGGCCATCCAGAAAGCTTCTGGCTAAAGACTGGCCACAGCCCACACATCAAGAGGCCAAGATCAGCCCCACATGCAATCCAGCACTAATCCTACTGCAGGCTTGGTGGGGCTCTGTTTTGGACACTACCGCACACAGTGGAAATCAGAGGAATTTTATTTAATTTTTTTTCTTTCTGTGTATCAAATCTCTGTTTTTTTTGATGCATATATTTTTGTTCTATTCTGTCTTCTTTCCTCAATGAACTCTCTTGATCTTATAATATCTTCATGTGAGTGAGCATTGTCTTTAGCCTTTCTGATTCACTTCAATAATCTTTGCTTTCTCCTTCATTTTTTCTCTCCTGCCCTCTTCTCCAGTTTCCCAAAGCTTGCATAATCATCCTTTATCCTCCAGCCTTGCTTCAACTGTGTTTCTCTTCATCTATTTGTTTTGTCCCCTGTACCTCTTAAATGTCCCCACTACAGGATAAAAATCACTCTACTTGGGGAAACTTATTGTGTACAAGTTCCTAATTTATGTTGGATTTTGTTATGTAATTGTAGATCTTGCTCCTCTGGTTAAAGGTACCAAATCAAGAGTTACCACAACTAGTTTCTAAGCTGTGCTTGATGCTATTGTTATTGCTAAATGCACTACTTTAGCCAAGGTGTCATACATGTTGTAGTTGTTCTGCCTTCTGTAACACTGTGACTGGGTCATAATCATCACTGCAGTCAAGTACCAAAGAACTGGATGCTGAGCCAAATAGATGGCAACATCTCATCCTTAATAAATTGGGAAGGTGGGATCTTGGGACAGACACAAAAACCAAGAACCTCCTACACAGAAGACACCTCCAAAGAACAGACATTTCCTAGGGAGGCATCCACACTAGTAACAGACCGACTTACTATAAGAAATTTACAGGTGTTAACACACAAAAAAAAATATAAAATGATAAAACAAAAACAAAACTCAACCCCAGACCTCCACCCTACCTAGGACCAAATCCAAAGGACAACAAGGTAGAAGAAAATAGGGGCTGGGGATTTAGCTCAGTGGCACAGCACCTGCCTGGCACACATAAGGTCATGAGTTCAATTCCCAGTACCAGAAAAAAAAAAAGAAGAAAATGGAGGCCACCCATCTGAAATTTCTGAAATGATAGCAGTAGTTCAAAAGCAGGTGCATGAGCTATAGAGGAAATCAGATCAGAAATAATCTTCCAGGTTAAAAAAAAGATGATGACCATAATCAAGGACTTACCTAGCAAGTCTAGAGTAGCCATACATAAAAAAGGCACCTAGGAAAATGATGGAAATCATGAATACCCAACATAGGAAAAAAATGAAATCCATGAAACAGATTCAGATATCTAAGAAATTAAAAATTCCATTGGAATTTTGCAAAACCACATGAATGAAAGTAAAGACAGAATTTCAGACCTAGAAGACAGGTCACTACATTCTTGTTAAGGGAAAACTCCAAGAAGAAGAGATAATGATCATAAATATATAGGTACCAAATGCAGGAACACCTATCTAAAACAAATATTAATGGATGTGAAAAATCAAGTAAGCACTAACACAATTGTAATGGAGGGCCTTAACACTCCACTGTCACAAATAAATAAACAAAAAATCAACAAAGAAATATCAGAGCTGAACCAAACTTCTGAACAAATGAACTTAGTTGATGTCTAGTGTTCCACCCCACAATGTCAGAAAACACATTCTCAGCAGTGCATGGGACATTCTCCAAAATAGACCACACACTAGCCCAGAGAACATCCTTATGTAAGTGCAAAAGAATTGAAATTACACAGTGCAAATTATCTGCCCATAGTGCAATGAAATTGGAAATCATTGGCAAAATAAACCACAAAAACTCCAAAAATACATGGAAAATTAATACCCTACTCAACAACAAATGGATCACAGAAGAAATAAACAGTATCTATAATGAAACAATAATGCTGTTACAACATACCAGAACTTAAGGGGCACAATGAGAACAATCCTAAGAGGGACATTTATAGTGGTGAATACCCATATCAGGAAGACAGAAAGGGTGCAAATAACCTAAGAATCTCAAACTTGTAGAAAAAATAAGTAAAGTGAAAGCTCATACAAGGGAAGAAACTATAAAGCCAAGAGCAGAAATTGATGTAATTGAGACTGAGAGAATAATACACTACTAACTGAAGAAGTGGTTCTTTGAAAAAATCAATAAAATTGATAAACTGTTAGCCAACCTTATCAAAAAAAAGGAAAAAAGACTCAAATTTATGCAATTAGGAATGAAGAGTGTGAAATCACAACAGATCCTGCTGAAATCCAGAAGGTCATCAATACTTACTTCAAGAACCTTTATGCTAATAAAATATAAAACATAGATGAAATGGACAGATTCCTGGATACATATGAACTACCAAAGCTGAGTTAAGAAGACATAAAAATTCTGAATAACCCAATATTAGTCAATGATATTGAAAAAGTTACCAACAAGAGCCCAGGTCCTGATGGATACACAGCTTTCTATAAGAAATTTAAAGAGGATCTAGTGCTATTACTCCTCAGACTCTTCAATGAAATAGAAAGGGGGGCAATACTCCTAAACTCGTTCCTGGAAACAAGTATTACCCTGACCCTAAACCAGAGAAGAATCTAACCAAAAAAGAACTACTGGCCAATCTCCCTAATAAGCATAGATTGAAAAAAGAAACCAATAAAATACTGTCAAACAATGCAGCAAATCATCAAGAAGATTATGCACCATGACCAAATAGAATTCATCATAGGGATGCAGGAATGGTTCAACATATGCAAACCAATGTAATACAGCATATCAGTGGAACCAAGGACCAAAATTATGTGATCATCACAATAGATACAGAAAAAGCATTTGACAAAGTCCAACACCCATTCATGATAAAAATCCTAAAAGAAGTCAGAATAAAAGCCATCTATGACAAACCAACAGCCAACATGATATTAAATGGTCAAAAACTGAAAGCTTTCACTGTAAAGTCAGGAACAAGACAAGGATGTCCACTGTTACTGCTCCTACTAAATATACTTATGGAAAGACTTTCTAGAGCAATTAGACATGAGAAAGAAAAGGAATAAAGATAGGACTGAAAAAATTAAATTATCATTATTTACAGATGACATGGTACTCTACATAGAAGATCCCAAAAACTCCACCAAAAGACTCCTAGATTTAATTAGCAAATTCGGTTGCATAGCTGGATACAAGTCAGCACATAAAAATTAATGGCATTCCTATACACAAAACAACAAACTCATGGAGAGAAATTAGGAAACCACCACCCTTCACAATAGCATTAAAAAAATGAAATTCTTAGGAATTGATCTAACAAAGGAAGTAAAAGATCTCTACATTGAAAACTACAGTAGTCTGAAAAAGGAGATTGAAGAGGATATCAGAAAATGGAAAGATATCCCTTGCTCTTGGGTAGGAAGAACCAACATAGTGAAAATAGCCATACTCCCCAAATCGTTACACAGATTTAATGCAATCCCAGTCAAAATACCATTAGCATATCTCACAGAACTAGGAAAAACATCCCTAAAATTTCATTTGGAACCAGAAGAGACCTAGAATAGCAAAAACAATTCTGGGCAACAAGGGCAAGTCGAGGCATCATAATCCCTGACTTGAAATTATACTACAGAGCTATTGTGATTAAAACAGCAGGGTACTAGAAAAAAATAGACCCATACAGCAGTAGAACAGATTAAAAGATGCAGAAACAACCCCAAATGCACTCAACCACCTGATCTTTGACAAATGGGCCAAATATCTTCACTGAAAGAAAGATAGCCTCTTTAATAAATGGTGCTGGAAAAACTGGCCTTCCCCATGCCTAAGACTAAAATTAGACCCATGTCTATCACCATGCACTAAACTAAAATAAAAATGGATCAGAGATCTAAATACTAAAACAGAAACACTAAATCTCCAGGAAGAAGGACTACACAGAACTCTGGAAGATGTAAGTGTAGGAAAAGACTTTATTAGCAAAACCTTAATGATACAGAAATTATCACAAATAATCAACAACTGGGATCTCATCTTGTTAAAAAGCTTTTGTACAGGTGTGGTGGTGCACGCCTGTAATCCCAGCACTCAGGAAGCTGAGGCAGGAGGATTGTTGCTAGTTCAAGGCCAGCCTGGGCTACAAAGTGAACTCAAGGCCAGCCTGAACTGCATAGCAAGACCCTATCTCAAAAAAATATATACAAAAATAAATAAAAAGCTTTGTGCAGCAAAAGAAATTACCAACAGAGTGAAAATACACACAATGGGGAAAAGTTTATGCCAGCTCTTCTTCAGACAAAGGACTAGTATCTAGAACATATAAAGAACTCAAAAAAATCAAGCCCTCCAAATCTAAAGACTAAATCCAAAAATGGGCATCTGAGATGAACAGAAACTTCTCAGAAGAAGTAAAAACAGAAAATAAGCATATTAAAAAATGTTCAACATCACTGGTTATTCAAAAATACAAATTAAATAACACTGAGATTCCATCTCCAGAAAGAATAGCTATTATCAAGAAAACTAATACCAAATGCTGGCAGGGCTGTAGGGGAAAGGGAACACTTCTCCACTGTTGGAGTGTAGGCTGGTAGAACCACCATGGAAATCAGTGTGGAGATTTCTCAAAAAAACTAGGATTAGAGGACCCATTTGACCCAGCTATTCCCTTTCTGGGTATCTTCCTGGAAGAATTAAAAGCATCATACTACAGCAGTATATGTGCACCAGTGTTTATAGTGGCACAGTCTGTAGTAGCTAAATCTTAGAAGCAACCCAAATGTCCATCACAGATGAATGGATAAAAAAGATGTGGGTTTTTTACATAATGAATTATTATTCTGCCATAAATAAAGATAAAATTGAGACATTTATACCTAAATGCATGGACCTTGAGACCATAGTCTTAAGTGAAATAAATTAGACACATATGTGTAAATACTGTATTATCTCTCTGGTGTGAGAAACTGAAAATGTAAATAAAATTTTAAAAATATACAACAGGTATTGTGAAATAGTAAAAAAGTGTTCAAAAGTAAAAGGGAACTAGGGAGGGTGGAGGGGAAAGGAAGGAAGGAAAAAATGAGAAAAGAAAGAAAAAATGAAAACAGCTATGTGAACATGGGGGAAAAAAGAAGAATCAAGATATATCACATACAGGTACAAATTCTCTATAGTGAATGTGATCATTTTGTATACCTAAATGGTACCAACAAAGAACAACAACAACAAAGGCCCAAAGTAATTAAAGATGAGAAAGATAAAATTACAAGTCACTACAGAAATGTAGAAGATTATTAGAAACTATTTTGAAAACTTGAATTCCAATAAATTGGGGAAAGAAGAAATAAGTTTCAAGGCACATATTACCTACCAAAATAGAACCAAAAAGATATTTTAAAAATCTAAAGAGAACAGTAACAAGCAATAAGATTGCAATAGTAGAAATTTTCTCAACTAAGAAAAACCCAAGACCTTGTGGATTTTGTAGTGAATTTTACCAATGGTGAAATTTTCCAATTTTACAAAGATCTGACTTTTAGAAAAACTTTAAAGAAGAATTAATACCAGTGCTCTTCAAATTTTTTCATCAAGTAGACAGGGAAGCAATCTATCAAATTCATTCGATAAAGCCAACATTACTGTGATACCACAACCAGATAAGCACTCAACAAAAAAAGAAAACTACCAACTAATATCTTTGATAACTGTAAGTGGAAAAGTCTCCAATAAGATTCTTAGAAACAGACAAATTAAAAGATAATACACCTGTACAGGTACAAATTCCCTTTGATGAATGTGATCATTATATGTATATATGTAAAATACACCAATAAACTTGATCTTTAAAAAGATCATACACCGTGCTCGCTTCGGCAGCACATATACTAAAAAGATCATACACCATGACTAAGGTGTTTTCATCACAGGGACACAGGGATGGTTTAATATATGTAAATCAGTAAATGCAATATGCCTCATCTCAATAGATGCAGAAAAACTGGTAAAATTCAATATCCCTTCATGACAAATAACTTGAAGAAAATTGGCATAGAAGTAGATTTCCTCAGATAAAACCATATATGACAAACCTGTAGCCAGCATCATACTGAGAAGGAAAAAACTGAATATATTTCCTATAAAATCAGGAATAAGACAAGGGTGTTTATTCTCACTACTTATATTCAAGAAAGAAATAAAAGGGAAACAAGTAGGAAAGTAAGAAAGGATAAAGAGCTCCTGTTGGTTGTGACTGTGACAGATTCTCTTCTTTTTTTAAATAGAAGTGCTCCATAATTTCAGAAACTCCTGGGTGTCCCTATGGACATTTTCATGCTGTGCAGTGATGATGTGGTGTCAGGCATCAGGGTGGTAGCTGATAAATACCTCAAGAAAGTTATCAAAGTAAGAACCATGGAGACATTGTCTGCCTCCACGCTGTAGTCATTATGGGCAAGGAAAAGAAGCATTCTTCTATCTGGAGTGGTGTTGCTTTTAGAGGTTTGCAGGTTTCCATCTTGGGCATGGGATTTGGAGGTACTCAGTTGCTGCCCACTGGAAAGGAGCTGTTTCCACAGCACCCACACTGTGGAGGTCCAAGAAGGGTACTGATGTGGCCACTAGCTGCTCTCAGGAGAACAGTCTCTAGGGGCACCAGCTTTGGTTTTGGCATAGCCTGGAGAGCCACAGAGCCCTGGGAGTGCATTGGACCCAAGTGAAGTCAGCCTTTGGTGTCTCAAGCATCCCCTCCTTTGTCTTCTTCTCAAGTCCCTCCTAAGAGGGGTCAGGTAGCACTGCTTGCAGGTAAAGGTGTGACTTTTTAAGTGACTGGGTTATTTGGAAATAGTGTGACATGAGTGGAGAGAAAGAAGAGCTCAGTGTCATGTCCCAGGTCTGGGATCACCAGCCTACCTGTTGAATTTTCCGGTTGTCCCTCTAACATAGAAAGCAGAAGAGGAGTCAAAGGAGTCAAAGTGAGAGTAAAGTTTGTTTGCAGAAGAAAAATACAAAGCCACTGTGGGGAGTGGGGGCCCCAGAGCTGAGTAACTGCTGAGTATAGGGCAGGAGTCCTGTTTTTATGGGGTTTAGGTGGTAGTCCCTTCCCCTGGTGGCCACCCCACCCAATCACATGATTTGTTGCTAGGGGTTTGCAACAATTAGGGTAGACAGTGTTACAAAAGGATGTAGGGCATGTTGTTTACATTCATGAAGCACTGCAGAGGCTGGTTTTTCCCCCTAAGTTCTAAAAAGCCCATATCCTTTCTCCAACTCTGGGTAAGGGGTCCCATCTATTCCTTCCCCCCTCTGGAAACAGTCTTCCAGCTGCTTTGGGATTAAGGGTGATAACTGCTGTATCTCCTTACATCTGAAAGGAGGTGGCAGCTGAAGCAATGTGTGATCTTCATCTGGAGGTCAATTTAAGGAGCCATAGTAGAAGGAAGCAGAAACTTCATCATCGATTCCATCTGGAGGACCATCTGCATTTTTACAGCACTGATGCCATTTGAAATGAACTGGGTAAAGCAATTAAGCACACGGGCCAAAAAGGCACAGCAATATTATAGCAGCCAAGGTTGTTCTCTTAGTTGCTTTTCTTGTTACTGAGACAAAATACCCTACACCCAAAATTAAGGGAGGAAAGGTTTATTTAGCTCAAAGTTTATAGAGGTTTCAGTCCATAGTCAGCTGGCTCAACGGCAGGGTGGTTTCATAGAGGAGTATCACAGAGGAGAACCAGATGATAGCAAATGGAAGACAGCAAGAGCAAACAAGAAAGGGGGAAGACAAGCTTCTCTCTGTCCCTTATATTGTATCCAGGCTACCAGGATTAGGGTGGTGCGAAACTAATCAGTGTACTGATTTAGTAATCACACACCCTTAATCCAAGTATCACATGCTCTAGATTCAGCCATCTCTGAAAAGACCCCACCTATGACCACATGAGGCTTTGGGGGGACATCTAGACACAAGTCCCAAGAGAGGAAGGAGCCAGGTGGATATAGAAGGCAACCAGGTTTTGACTTGGGAGAAGATCTGTATTGCCAGAGAGTCTATAGCCCCTTGAAGACTCCAAAGTTGTGGTGCCACTTTGCTTTCTCTAAGGTGACATTGGTTCCAGTCACAGCCTGCTGAGATGTGTTGATATAAGTAAAAGAATCACTGAGAATGGCACACCACTCCCCACCCTAGCAGGTGAGCATCCAATCTAGCATTTGCTGATGTTCTAAGACCATACCAGCCAGTGAGTCCAGTGATTGTTGAAGGTCTCTGAAATTACTGCCAGAAGTCTGTGCCATCTCTGTAACTGCCACAGTGAGATTTTCCTTCTGCGCTGTGTTGCAAACAACCCTACAAGTTAGTATACCTAGGACAGCAATCAAAGATGATCTTCCTACCACAGTGAGGGTTACAGGATCACATTTTGTTCATGCAATTTCAGTGTCAGTTACCTTTCTGTTAAAACTGTTGGTACATCTCCTCTTCAGAAGCCTGGTTAAGAGCTCTAAGTCCCCTTTCACCTGATCCCAGCTGGATTAAGCCCCAGATGCCACAGCAGGACTGGGGATTCAAACATTGAATTGCCTAGGCTCTATTTGAGGTTCTTGCTGTCCATAAAACAAGTACCCCCTCGGGACACAAAGGAGTTGGGTCTAGTTATGTTTACTCAACCAAGAGATATTGCTATCTGTGCCTCCACCTGGGAGGTCATTCCAGATCATTTTTTCTTCTTTTGTATAAAGACTCTGGAACCAAATAGTAAACCAGGGACTGTCACCTTTCTGGAATGTTCTTGCTCCCAAGATTTGATGCCATTGTTCATTGCATGGGACTGACATTGTGGGCCCATCATAAAGGTGGCATGTTCTGATTTGAAACGCAAAACAGAAAGAGTTAAAAGGAACCCTGAGGGTCAGATAACCAAGCACACCATTGGATATGGAATAATACTGTTGCTAAGGTTTAGATGGGAGATGTATCCAGGGATGATGGAAGTCTACATCACTCTCCACAGATAAGTTTTAACATTTACCCCTCTTAGCTCCCTCAAGAAAGGCAATCCTACATGTCCAATAAAGGACTGGAGAACTTTCAAGATTTTCCTATGAGGAACACATTTCTGGGGTTTTTATCTGATTAGACCTATACCACCAGAGTTTGGGAAGTGAAACTGGGCCCTTGGAAGCACAGCCAGCAATCAGGGTATCCTCTAATCTGAGGTTTTACCAGTCAGACCATGGAGTTATTTTTCCAAGGGAGCTGCCTGGCATTTTTCTCCCCAGGAGAGGAAGACATTGAGCTGAGGAAGAGGAGGGTAAAAAGCACACTTCACACCTCATTTAGAGCTGAGGAAGTGATCCTACTCTTGGGGTAGGGGGTAAACAGATAAAACTGCAAAGAGAGCCTACAGCAGAATACACAACCAAAACAGTGGGTGTTTGAGGCCCTCTTAATCAGTAGACATTATTTATTGTCTTTTGAAGAGGAGTTCGAGCTCTCTCAAGAAGTCATAGGTGTAAGTGGACTTGGGTGTTGCCTCAGCCATAACAGAGGAATTATTCTATTGATCACCAGAAGCAGTTTACTTTCACCTGAGAATGGTGAATTGAGGCATGGTATCCTGTCACACAACAAATCCCTTCCTAATAGTGGGATCAAGGTCTCAGGTATTATCAGGAAGGAGTGAGCAAAAGAGATCACCGCAAATACAAGCCACAGTCTGGGAGAAGAACCTTTCCATGGGGTGGCCTGAGACACACCCCCACCAAGCTATAACAGTATGCATAGGGCACAGCCCAGGACAAAGGGCAAGGATTGAAACCCATATCAATGAGATGTCCATACCAATGAGAAAACTGACAGGTTGGTTCCCCATTATCAAATTAACCTGGGACTCAATAGGTTGGACAAGAGTAAGGGACCCTGAATGGTAAGCCCCAGCAATCCTCATTAAGAATGAGGCTGGGGCTGGGGATATAGCTCAGTGGCATAAGTGCCTGCCTGGCAAGCACAAGGTCATGAGTTCAAATCCCGGTACCAGAAATAAACAAAAACAAAAAAAAATGTCCCTGACCTGAAGTGGGCCTTGGTCATTCCAGGGATTGCCCTGACATACTGGACAAGGCCTGGGAGGTTCAGATACATGTTGAGTCCCCTTTAGTTGGGGACATTCCCTCTTAAAATATCCATGCTTTTTACAGTGGTAGCAGAGGGGTTCTATATGGTCTACTTTGGGTCCTGTGCCTGAAAATCCTTATACAGCAGCCACTAATTCCATATGTTTTCCCTCATTTTTCTTATTGGGTCTCCCTGTCCTTGATGTAGATCTTAGTGGCTTCTTTGAGATAGCCATCTAATTACAGGAGATCTTTTTCTGGGTCTACCACTAATTTTAAAAGTTTGCAGCAGATAGCAAGCTGATTTAGTCAGAAACTTAACCTTAATAAGAATCTCCCCAATGGCACTGTCTGGGTTTATTAAGGTATATTTCATCATGGCATCCTTTAGTTGTTTCAAAAACAGTGCAGGGGGCTTCCTTTTTCTCCTGGCAAATCTGTCCTGATTTTGCATAATTGACAGGCTTAACCCCTGCTCCTTTTACCCCTTCCTTGATGCTATAAAGGAAGTGTAAATGGGCTTGTCCTCCAGAGGGTGTTTCACAGACCTATTAAAGTTTGGACAGTGGGCAAGCTTCCTCCCCTGTGAGGGCAAAGACTTTGACTTCACCTTCCCACGTTTTGGCTCTTCTATGAATTTCATGGTAGGCATTATCAGCTCCAGCAGCTGCCCTTGAAACTCCTTCCTTTTCTCCCTGATCAAGAGTCTTACTAAGGACAAACATCACATCATCCTAGGTTAACCTACAGAAGTTACCCTTTCAAAAGGTTTTATTTCTCCATCTGGGTTATCTGTGAAACTTCCCAGATCTTGATTGATATCTCTCAATTCAAAGTAAGTAAATGGGGTCTGTTCTGATTCTTCCCTCAAATTGGAACAGAGGGGCAGTAGCCTTTTTGGCTGGGCCATAGGGCTAGCTTCAAAGTAACGTGTAACAGGACCATCCTTGGGACCTTAGGGGACCCTTCCTCCTCTGAGGGTATTTCTCATTTGATCCCTGGGATGAGTTAAGGGAACATTGGAAAACCCACTCGGGATGGTTCCAGAGGATAAAAAAGAGTTGGACACAGGACACCTCATTCCAATTTCTTCCTCTCTTATAGAAGAAGTTTAATTGAAGTATGGTGTTAAAGTTAAGGGAATCTCCTACAAAGCACTTTCCTTTTTGGTCATCTAGAGGATACTGAGGCCAAGCCTTGGTGCAGTAGACAATTAGGACTTTAAAAAAATATATATATGGGGATTTAATTCCTTCTAGTGTTTAAGGAGACACTCTAGGGGTAAGTATGGAATAGGTGATGGGTTGGTTCTCATCTTGGAAGAAAAGACTGTGAGGTTCCCCTTACATCCCGGGGCATCCCCTGATATAAAAAGACCCCTCTACTCCAAAGCCAAGATGGGAAAAGGTCTACCAAGGCTCCAACCTACCCTGCTACAGACGTCTACCTATGACAGTTTTTCTTCCTGTCCTGCCTTAAAGAGACAGTGTCTCCTTATCTTGCTTAGAGGTCTGGGTATGGCTTCAAGCTCCTGTCCTGGCTTCCTTGTCCACTGTTGGGGTTTTGCATTTCTAGACTTTTTGTAAGACATACTTGACATCTCAGTGGTCTTGTTTTGTCAGGAGGTTCTTATTACATTGTGTAGTTAACAGGAACAAAAATGTCAATAAAATAAATATTAAATTCTTGATATATATTGTGCACTTAGAGATCAACATTTTCACATCAGTTGTGTACTCATTTACAAAACCTAGAAGATAACATCAGAAATAAATTCCTATGAGAACTGCAAGGAACATACAAACAAAAGTCTACCACAAAAATAATCTTTGCTTTGTCATACCCAAGGTAGTCTTCACACCTGAAAACTGCTTGTTCCATATACAAGTATCACTTACACTGATAGCACATATATTTTCTTTTTGTTTGTTTGTTTTTTGTTTTTTGTTTTTGGGGGGTTTTTTTTGGTTTTTTTTCTGGTACTGGGAGCTGAACTCACAACCTTGCGCTTGCCAGGCAGGCACTGTGCCGCTGAGCTAAATCCCCAGCCCCCAACATACATATATTTTCTTTTCCTGTACTTTTTTTTCTGGACACAGTGGACATCTTTTTGTTTTCCTATTGTCTAGTAGGTCTTTGTGATGTTGCACCTACCTGTTCATCTGTCAACTCACCAGTTTGTTTCAGAATTTTTTTGCATAGTTCTGTGAGCAGAAATATTTTTTTCTTCCTCTGTTGTAAATGATATTTTATCTGTTCCAATCCCGATCTTCTAAGAAAATTTCTCTGTGCTACTTTGCACTTATTTTCTTTGTAAACTATGGAAGTATGTTACACACATTTAAGGTCAAGTACAATACAATCTTTGGCCAATGGTTTATGTTTCAAGTGGCATCATAGTTGCTGCATACCTCATTGACAGCACCTACTTCCCCTTGGTTTTCTTGGAAAAAGTTACCATCTCTGTTCATATTTGTCTTAGGTTTCTCTGTCAGTCTTGCCTTCATGGCGTAATATTGACATCAGCAGTACTACTTTGTTTTTCTTTGCCATATGTGAGGCCAATGTTACATCTTCCTGAAATCCAAAGATTATACTATGTGTTTCTCTATTTTGAATTTGCAACATTTTATTGGAAATTTCTTTGTTCTTGCATATAGTTCCTGTACTGGTAAATTTGTGCTCTGTTAGCAAATGTAACATCAATTGGTAACTGATAAACCAACTGTCAAATGTCACAGTTGGATTAGTTTCAGAGACTGAAGCAATATGTCATCCGGTATATTACCACATAAATAAAGACCTGGTGGCTGAGTTCCAGGACAAATTCTGAAATTTAAAGTATAATATATCTTCACATCTACAAGGGCATATATTTTTATACCATATTTTGAAGGCTTATTTGACAAACATTAACTAAAGCTATAGTGACCACGAAATGCTGCAAGCTGTTCATTAATAGTTATGTATTCAGATGGTAATATGTAAATCACTTTCTACCTTTTGACACAAAGCTCTCAAACAATAAGTGGAAAGCAGGCAGATTATCAGCTCTTCCTCTTTCTTGGCTGGTGGTTTTGTCATCAAACCCCAGGCAATTTTGAAGGGAGACAAATCTCCTTAGTGTCATTGTTATTCTGTACCTATCACCTCTCCGTAGTCTTTTATATTCCTGTGATTACCATGAGAAAGCCCTGTTAAAGTACAGACCTATGAATGCTTTCAGTTCAGAGAGTGAGGTGTCATAATAAACACATTTTTTCTGATATGACTATTGGTGTTTACAGAACATTTTACTTGTATTTCAGCATGTGTGTATTTCACCACACCGTGTAGCATATTGTTGTAGGCAACTAAATTAAATAGAAATATTATAGGCAGTCAGATAGGGCTGGGCCCTTGAAGGAGCCAGTGCAGAAGAGAGATACCTTGCAACTGTGGGGGAGACAGGCACCTCCAGCTCAGAGCCAGACCTCAAAACAAAAGATGAAACAAATGTACCCACATACTTCCCTAAGGATAAACATCAGGGATTGATAGTCTAAATAAGGTCTTTATCACCTTGAGAAAGCCAGGAAGAGTCACTAACCCAACCCCCTATAGGAAAGGCTCTTGTTCTATATTCATGCCCACTTGCTATGTGATTTGCTTCCCTGTTTGATCCCGATTTAACCAATTCTACCTGAGCAATTATACTTGTAGTCTTACTGGCTGACCATAGTTTTGTCCCACCTCACACCCACCTTGCAATTTACCATGTTTCCCACCTTGGACCCACCTTGCATTGTGGATATGCTCTATAAAAATCCCTTAAAAGGCAACTTGGCAACCCATTTGGGATCTCTTCTCTTTCTCAGACAGAAGCTTTCTTTCCTCCAATAAATATATTCTGCTCTTAACCTTCATTATTCCTAAAATTCATTCTTCAATTTTAGAGAACACAAACTTGTACCAGGTATCTAGCAGCTTGGGAGTTTCTTTCCCTTATATTAATATCATGTTAGAATTTCCAACACTGGATTTCAGTGCCGGCATTCCATCCAATAGGTTTCACCCTTGCCAAGAACCTAATCCTATTTTCTGACCTAGTTCTAACATTGGATCATTCAGGCATGTGTGACCATTTTGTTGCATTTCAACTAGTCAAATATATACTCACATTGCTGTTTTCTGAATCAAAGAGGTCTTCATTCCCTGTGTCTGTATCAGTCAATTCTTGCTGTCATAGGAACTTTGGCTCAAAGGCTAAGATCAAAGTCATCTTCTTCAGTGCATGAGTCACCTGATGACTCACTTTCAACCTCCCCCCAAACTTGCAAATCTGGTTTTTCATGTGCTATTATACTGAATTGGGCTAATTCTACAAGAAAAAATCAAAGGAAAACACTTTTCAAAATAAACTCTAAATGCACAGAAGTTTAACAATGAGCATTTCACAGCTAAAACTCACCAGGTGCTGCTTTGACCTCCTGTACACACCTTGCCATTCATCTTCCAAGTGGATGAATGAATATATAAATGTGTTGTTTTCCCCAGGTGCAGTTACTGTGAGCCACACCCAGCTTCCATTATAGTAAAATGCATATTTACATTACAGAAGTATGGCATGGGTGTGCCCCCCCCATGGCCAAGGAAAAATACACAAAAAAGTACCATGGAGCATTACATGGGTAAAATTCAGCTGTTGAAAATTGCACACATTGTGCCATTCATTGTACCAAGTGGGTGACCACAAAGACTCCCCAAGCATAGCTACTGAGACACACAGCTGGCTACCATTATGCTAAAGTACATATTTTCATTAGAAAAGTATGGAATGGGTATATTTTACCTAGCACGATGCCCCTTTTCATTGTAAAACTACTGGCATAGCTGAAATTGCCATACCAGGTAATCCATTATACCATGCAGCAGGATCCACCTGTTGGTTAATTTGGTCAGGCAGGCCTGGTTTAGTCCTAACAGGAAAAATCCATTTGGCCTTTGCTGGAATTTGAAAATTGCCCCCAATTTTGCTATTAAGTCTCTTCCTAGTAAGGGAGTTGGACACTGCGGGACAGTTATGAACTTATAGTTAAACATTTGGTGTTCAAGGTGGAGTAAATAATTTCTGACTAGACGTCCCCTAGACCTCGTCTATGGCTAAAGACCTAGAAGAGGATGTTCCAAAGAAGGAAATAAAAATGGAATGACCTGCCCCTGTGTAAATAGCAGTTGAATTGGCTCACCTATGACATCTAAGATTACTAAGTGTTCCTCATAGGAGATGGAAATGTGTGTGGACAGGGACTTCGCAGGTTTTCCTAGTCCTCTTCAGTTGTCAGAGCAGGAAAAGAGGATTTTGGCTGGCCCAGCCCCAGGAGATAGGCATATTGTCTGCTTCGTTTGGAGCAGGGCCCAAGCAGTGGCTTAGTGCGGTCTCATGCCCAATGTTAAGTCTTCTTGCACTTGAAACAATCTTCTCAGTTGTCCCTGGATTTTCCTTTAGATGACTTGGGTGAGTTTAAAGCATTGCCAGTTTCAAGAGCTATAATCTTTGCCTTTCTCTTTTGTCTCTCCTCTCCTCACAGTTATTGAACACAAAAAAGTCCAGGACCAGCAATTGAACCACAGGTATTTGTGGGCCCATCTGAACTTTTTGTCATTTATACCAAATATCTAGGGCTGATGACAAATGAAATGAAGTCCCACTGGTTCTTGCCCCTCCCTGGAAGATGGATCTACATTTATGAAAGACTTCTAATCAGTTATGGAAGACAATTGGATTTTCATCTGCACCCTGTCTGACCCTGCTCACTTTATCATAATTAACATTTTTACCAGGCATGGTGGAATATGCCTGTAATCCCAGCACTCAGGAGACACAGGAAGGAGGATCACTATGAGTTCAAGGCCAGCCTGAAATGCATAGTAAAACCCTATCTCAAAAAGACAAAAACAAAAACAAAAAAATAACAGATTTTTAAATACAGTAGAACTTTTCATCCCAATGGTAAGAGCAGCAAGCACATTGGACATCATTTTTAGTTCCTCACTAGTATTAAGTCCAAATTTAGCTCCATTGAAGGGAGAATCACCACTCCAGGGTGGTTTCCTTCCTTTTTGAAAGCCCATTACTCATCTGCAGAGTTCCTAGCCTCCTGTAGGATTCTTTGTCTTTCATCTGGGGTACAGCAACTGACCAAGATGAATTAGACATCTTGCCATAACAAGTCAAAAGCAAGGGTCTAAGTTTGTGAAGTTTTGGTTTTTGGTTTTTTTCATACCAGAAATCAAACTCAGGACCTTGTGCTTGCCAGGCAAGCACTGTGCCATTGAGCTATATCTCTAGTAAAGATCTAAGTTTGAAACTCATCTACAAACTTACTAGGGTCCTCTGACAGCTGGCCTAGTTGTTCTTGCACTATTGGACATTTGCAACTGAAAAAGAGATCTGAACTCAAGTATTCTTTTTCACCCCTGGGGCCACTCTGAGAAGGGTAAGTTGTGAATTTTTTTATTTTGAGGCAGAGTCTCACTGTAGTTCAAACTGGCCTTAAACTCACTTTGTAGCCCAGGCTGGCCTCAAATGCTCTGTGATCTTCCTGTGTCAGCCTCCTGAGTGCTGGGATTGCAGGTAAGCATCACCATGCTTGGCTATATTGTAAACTGAAGGAGTAAGAAGCACCACTTCAGGTTGGATCTGCAGGGATTAAACGTGTGTGTGTGTGTGTGTGTGTGTGTGTGTGTGTGTGTGTGTGTTTTTATTTCCAGTGGTATTTAACACTGTCTGAGGAACATGATGAGGGCCCTTCAGAATGCTGGGTTCCCCGGGGGCACTGGGCTCTAATTGCACTCCTGAGTCATCCTGCTGGGGATGGACCTGATTTACCCGCCTGAGGACTATAAAGAGGAGAGCGAGGAGACCTCCCAGTGTGGTTGTCTTCATCAAACAGATCAGAGAGATCCATATCTCCCTGAGAGACAGGATCATCCCAGAACAGAATCATCAGGATATCTTTTGCTTCCTTGAGAGCCACTCTAAATACCATAGTTACTGGGCATTCTCTAGAATTAAAGATCACAAAAGCCTGTACACAAAGGCATTCACTCCACCATCTATGTTTCAAGCAGAAACATAACTGAAGAATAGTCTCATAATTTAAGGTGCCATCCCATACCCATCTCTCACCATTTCCTAATTCCTATTCAACCCATTGCAATAGTAGATAAGCTATTCCTGCTTTAACCTGTCAAGATTAAGCCCTTCTCACTTAACAAGGATATGGCCTAGTGGCAAAGTTGGTGGAATTTCTGTATGAGGTCCAGGAGGTTTCCGGTGGCTAGTCTTGGGACCTCTAGAAAGAGGAAAAGCTAGGACTTGATTCCTCAGAATGGCATCTCATCCAGAAGGAGATCCGATATGAGCCTCACAGTGTCCCTTGTGAGGCTCAAGCATTTACTAGGTGGATATCTCTGTCTGAACCTAGAGTGATGTGGGCATTTTTCATAGAAGCAAGAAAACATGATGAATTTTCACTATTTCAGAGCCCTTTAACTCTTTGGAGAGAAGGAGTTGAGCCACTTGATGGCTCTAACTAGCCCTCTGAAACTCCCAGGAGGTCAGGGTGTAATCTCCCCCACCACAATTTTCTTAGTCACAATTGAGCCACTTGATGGCTCTGCTTAAGTAGGGTAGAACCACTTGGGAACAATATCTTTGGACTCCCTTAGCCCTATTGAGCTACCCATGGCTCTGCTTAAGCAGAGTGAAGTCACTTGAGAAACAACATCTCTTGCATTTACCCCAGTAGTAAAAACTTTGGTACTTTGTTTAAAGCAGTAGAGATAGAAACCTTTAAAAGATCTTTAAAAACCCTAAGCATAAGGATGGCTTTCCTTTGACTCACAGTCATTTGAGTTAAGGCTGTTCTTTTGTTTTATTCAGGCCATCAGGAATGTGTTTAAATTACCTGCATTTTGTTAGAAGAAACAAGAAAGCCAGCCTCAAACCGGTGTCAGCAAATTATTCCAGGAAATACCAGCTCTAGGTGGGCTTTAGGACCCAGAGGAAGTCATATGAGCTAGAGCTGGTTAGGCTACCATTGGCCACTGTGGACATAAGGGATGGGAGTTTTAAAATGGACAAATTTTTCTCTTCCTGTGCAATAAGGCATTGTACTTGTTAAAATAATTTTTAAAAAAAGAAGAGGAAAGAAAGAAAAAGAGGAAACCCACATGTTCTCTAAAAATCAGAGGCTTACTTCCTATGTACAAGGGTGAGATTTCTCAGGACCATAAGATAGGTTGGTTTTTTTAAAAAGAAAACAGGAAAAAAATTTAGATATGGCATTTAGCTGCATGACGAGACAAAATGGCACCCAGCCTTGTGACAAGACAATATGGTACACTGGACTAAAATAGCACTCTGGGAGAGAAAAAAGTCCATAAAAACAGGTAGGCAGAGACCATGCTAATTTCCATAAAGGTTAGCAAAATATGGCAGACATATCCACAGACAACAGGGCATATTGAATCTTCAGAGTGAGCATAAGTGACCTTATTTGGTTTCCTGGCTGGCTTGCCAATTATTTTACCAGGTTTTGGGGTGCTGGAGCCTCCTGGAAGTGGTTCAAAAGAATTGAATGAAACAAGCAAAGTGATGTCAAAGTTTCACATTTATTTAAAGTAGGAAAATTTTTAAATGAAGAATAAAAGGGCAAGGGTGAAATTGGCTCTGGAGAGTGAGTTTGTGCTGAGGAAAATGCAAGGAAAAACACAAAGATAAAATAAAGGGATGCCCAAGCATACAGCACGCTACGTGAGATAACATGTTAGGCATCTTGTCTTCGTGGCATCTTGTTTCCTTTCTTATTCATTACATGCATTGCAGGTTCTCACAAGAAGTCCACATACAGAGCTCATGTCCTGGGATTTCGTAATTAACACGTCACACTTACTCCCCCAGCCAGATTTGCCACGCCCTATCTGCCTGCCTCCCCATGATGCATTTTGAGGCCTGTAGAGACAGAAAATTAACAGGGGTCTTCAGAGAGTGTCCCTCAAAGGAGGGCAAGACCCATTTGGTGTACAAGGCATCCCTTGTGACGCCCAAAGCACTGACTAAGCAGTCTCTGTTCGAAGCCCTAGTGGTCAGTAATGGTACCTTCCTTAATGAGTAGAGCCCTGTGGGGGGCCCTCTCAACCTTGGGACTCTACCTACTGTGACCTACTAACTCCTTAGAGAGAACAGTGCAGCCCTAGGTGCTACCTTAACCACTTGAGAAAAAGGAAGTCACAATACAGCCCACCTAGGCTCCCCTAGCTATCTGGGAAACAATGGCCCTTACACTTATCCCATCAATGGTTCAATAGTTTGTTTAGAGCACTAGAGGTTACCTAAATCTTTCAGAGTATCTAACCCAAGTTCCATATGTTCTTTGAAAGTCAAGGCTTTTGCTCTTACTTATAAAGGTAAAAAACCTGAAAAGCCCTATAATCCGTGTCTATTTGCAAAACTACAAGAATATCGAATTATTAATTCCTTTTTTGCACACCCTCAGATTGTAAGAAATCAACAAATACAGTTGTCAAAGAAATTTGTAGCAAATCCAGGAGATATAGATCCTAAATCTGTGTCAATAACATTAACATACAGGTATTCAGTAGTTCCCACTCCTATACCTATCTACCTAGCACTAAAAGGGCCTGTTGCCATGATATAGTATCAGTCAACAGAGCAGCTGTCAAACAAGATCAAATCCATTACATAAGATCTAAAATGTAGCAGAATCCACAAGACCCATAAACACCATTAGTTACCAGCACAGACAAAACTAGACTGTGACCCTAGGTGCAATAAGATAGGAACAAATGAGGAAAGTGGCCCTGAAAGAGAGCCCAGAGACAAAATGAAGCTCACAACATCAAAAGTAACAAATGCAAGCATGGAACAAACGGTACTTCATCTGTTCCACGCTTCTGGGGGAGATGCCTTCACTGGTGTTTGTGCAGGGGAAGAGGGCCATGGTCATGTTCATCACTCAATATAAAGTTCACAGAAAGAATCAAGATTTTGCCAAATCCTTCTGCTTGTGAATTGAGATATTACTGTACTCACTTAAATGCAAAACAAACACCTATACAGTATAAGCTGGGAAAGATTATAAAGGTAGGATAGTAACACCTCAGACTCACATGAGGAGCAAATCAAATTTGGAGCAATGAACAGAGCCAGTGGGATATTGTCAGGTGCTAATCTTACAAAATCTTACTTACTGTAAAGGCAAAAGCAGTACTCGGATCCTCTGATCCCTATCATGAACAGGAGCCAACAGCTTATTAATATGATCAGTGAACCTCACTGTCAGGGACCACCAGAAAACTGAGAAACCAGCCATGGACTAATTTTGGAAGCAGAAGTATGTGGCTTCAAGCCAGTAAACCCTGAACCAACCCTGGAAAAGACTCCAGCCTAAAAATCTAACATGGTGTGTTCATGCAAATACCTTGACAGGTGAACTGTTTGTCATACAATATCTCCCTCTGCTGGCCAAAGGGGAGGAAGAGCCTCAGAAAGTTACAAGGCAGTTTCTTCCGGTGCCACACTGAAATAAGAGAGGGATGAAAGTGCAAGAGCAAAGAAAGTGCCTGGCTGGATGCATTCCAGCTGCAGACAGGAGGCACCCAGAATGAGGGGTCATGCAGGCTGACAAGGTGAATGGGGCAGGAAACTAAAGCACCATCCAGCTCTGTCCCTGCTCAGCTTGGTGCTGAGAGGCTTTATACTCAGCTTGTAAGTGCCACTTGTTGCCAGTCAAGGCTGGGGTGGCACCCATATTTATAGTGGCACAAATTATAATAGCCAAGTCTTGGAAACAGCCCAAATATCCATCAGCTGGTGAATGAATAAAGAAGATGTGGGGGTTTCTATACAATGGAGTACTACTCTGCCATAAAGAAGCTTGAGACATTTCTAGATAAGTGGATACACCTTGAGACCATACTCTTAAGTCAAATAAATTGGACACCTGTGCAAATACTGCATTGTTTCTCTGGTGTGAGACATTAAAGGTGTAAATAGGGGCCAAAATGTATAACAGATATTATAAATTAGGAAGAAAATGTTTAAATGGGAAGGGGAACTAGGGAGAAGGGAGGGGGAAAGGAAGGAAGGGAAAAGTTAAAAAATGAGAAAAGAAGGAGAATGGAAATGAGGCTTTTGTAAATGGGGAAGAGGGGTTGAAGGGAAGGTAGGGGAATTGGGGAAGAAAAGAATCAGGTTATACCATATGCAGGCACAAATTCCCTATGATGAATGTGATCATTATAGATACCTAAAATGTACCAATAAAAATCATTTTGGGTGGGGGGAAAAAAGGATGGTATGACACCAGAGCAGATGGGCACTCTGGGCTGACAGCACAAATAGGAAGATAGCAAAATAGTGTTAAACACACAGAGAGGAGAGAGACCACCTGAGCAGGCTTTGTGTAAACAACCATGGCTGTTGGTTCACTCTGGTGGGAGTGAAGTGAGTTCTGAGAAAAGGAATCAGCAGGAAATGAGAGTAGAACAAAAGCTTTAAAGGGAAGGTGAGTGCTGCCTTGAGGAATTTGAGGGCAAAGATAATGTGGTTGGTAGTTGTGCTCCGATGGGTGGTACAGATTCTAGTGTGGTCACACCTCTCTGGGTGGGTGGCACACATGCAACCAAGCTTCCTGGAACTGAGGGTGGTGTGGTATGGTGTTCTGTAACAGATTTTCCTGCTTGGCATGACAAATAAGAAGATTGCAGTGGTGATTAAATCAATTGTTGCTGTCTTTTACACTCTTGTCAGATCTGTTTTGTTAGAAGTTGCTTTGCCTACACATCCTGGCTGTGATTGATAGGTCATATTCTGTTGTTTAGCCTCTATTCTAGGTCTTTGTAATTGACAGGTTACATCCTACCTTCCAGGCAGCCTGCCATGCCCTAAACTCCTGCCTCAGGGTGAGCTTTCATCCCTTTTCCAAAGTTGTTGTGAGCTTTGAAGGAGTTAGCTGGGCAACTTTCTTTACCCCCAGACTGAACTGCTGATTGGAAGATTTCCTTTTCTAAGATATCTTTATGATGAGACCAAAGTACCCCATACCAGTAATTGGAAGAAATGTACTCTTCTCACTCAGGGCCACTCTGACATTCAATCCTCTGTCAACTCATGCTCTAGTTGCTAGGGACCTGGCCAGCCTACCCCCGTGGGTACCAGATGTCTCTGTCAGGAGTTGCTCCCCAACAACAGTATTGTTGGACAGTATGTTGTCCAGTGGTTCCAGGCTCTTTTGTCCCATCCAAAGAATTGGCTGGGACAGTCAATAAACTTGAAGATATATTGTTTATTTAAAGTAGAAGAAGAAGATAAAGAAGTGAAATACAGAAAGAAGAAAGGTGAACATACATGGCTACTGCAAGAACAGGAGAGTTACCATGGCTCTGAAGTCAACGGACACCGTATTTTATATCTTCTCTTGACATCAGATTGAGATCATTGGAAGTTGTTCTGTGCATGTATTCTGGCTGTGACTTGACCATTTCCATGACTGACAGGTTATCCCCTATTGTTTAGCCTCTTCCCGTGCCCTAATCTCCTTTCTCAAAATGATAGCACTCTGGGGAGGGCTTTCAAGGCCACTCTAGTTGTCATTCAGCTACAGGACCCTAATTCATACTCTCATAGAAAACAGTATTGTTAAAGGTCTCACACAGAGAGATAGGACACTGAGGCTTTTTCCAGGAAGCAGTTTTATTTGTGCAGGCACTGACTCAGCAGATTGACATCCAAAGACTGAGGCCCAAGTATAGCAAGGTTTTACCTTTTATACAACTTTTGTTTCTTTGTCTCCCTTTTATATAGTTACCAGTCTGATTTGGTACAGTTTGTGTTACAGAGCCACGTCAGAACTACACATGCATACATAGGAACTGATTGTGCCATATCACCTTCCTTTGTCATGAAAAAGTCTTCACCACATTCCCTTGGGAGGGACCCTACCATATTCCCCCCTTTGGTGGTCAGACCCTCTCTACCTTTTTAGGGTTGAAGAGCATCATCTTGGCTTAAGGACTTAAACTTCTATTATGGTTTGTGTTTGCATGTCCCCCAAAGCCTCATGCAGTCATGGGGCAGGCTTCTAGAGTTTAGGATTGATTCATGGGCCAGTGTTGGACTTACGGATGTGAGTGCTACACTTACCCTGGGGCAGGTAGTTTGCATACAATGTAAGGGAGGGAAAGAGGCTTACTCTTCCAGCTGCTGCTGTCCTCTTTTGCTCTGGTGGCTTTTGCTCTCTTCCACCACCATGAACTGTTGCCCTCTGCCATGTGCCACTCTCCCTTGGAGTCAGCTGTGAGATGAATAAACTTTCCCTTCCTTAATTCTGGGTGTCAGGGATTTTGTCCCAGCAACAAGAGAAAAGTAACCGAGACAGCTTCCATAACATTATTACATTGTAGCAGAAAAAACAATTTCAATCCAAATGTAAGGCTCTTTACAGCAAGGATTGAGAAGGCAATTTTCATTACACTAGTGGGCTGGGGAACCCAGAGATTCAAATCACCAGCCCAGTCACTTTTGAGTTTAGTTTAAATATGGTTTGCAGGTGGGAAGTACAAAGCTGATAGCAGGTTATTGCATGATTTGTTACATGGAATTCAAGAATTATATCATATTTTGTCAGGCAGTTTTACTTAAAAGGAATTGTTTAACATTCTGGGCAGGAGGGGAAGGGATATGAGCAGAGCAAGTAGAGTTAAATGGGTCCTTGACTGAGCCTGTTTGTCCCAGACCTGAAGTCCTTGAACAAGTTGGAAACAAAATATATTTTTCTAGCTAAGGAAAACATAAGTGGGACACAGTCAAGTTGGCCCAGCACATTATCCAAGAGAAATAGATAGTCAAGGCGGATTATGTGACAGGCAGTATGAGCATAGTCACAGGCTATGAGCTGATTTCTAACTTTTGCTATAATATGCCTACAAGTCTGCTATTCTGTAAGTGTGCCCTTACAACATGTGTGGCCATTTTTCTTTTGACCGTGGTCTCAATGAGGCTGGAGATAGAATGTATAGCCAGGGAGCTGGGCAAGGTATGATTAAGCAGGCTTCCCAAATCAAAAGTATAATACCTATGAGGGTTTTGAATCCCCTGAGAGTTGAAAACCATCCTCTAAACAACTCTCTGGGGTCTCAGCCTTTCCAGATCTGGACTGGGACATGAGCTGTTTTTCTCATTGTATCTGTGATCTTTTTTTCCCTCATCATCTGTCTGTAAGCAGCAGTTCCTTGGGTTAAATTTTCCACAAACTCCTCCCTCAGAAGCAAGCAATTTAAGGCTAAGTAATTTTGATAAATAGCATTGCGCATGTGACTTGCTACTTGGCTAGTAAGTTAAGAGGTTTGGCAGGTTCATTGGTTATAATTTTTATGACTGATAGCAGTCTTATTATGCAGCTTATCATATAAATGGGAGTTCAGTATCCTCTGCTCAGGTAGTAGGATCATAATATTGGATTATACACTCAGGAGGCCATTCATTATCTTTCCAATTGCCAATTTGTAAGGGACATTGTTTTCTGAGTCTCCTGTCCTGGTACACTTGGACTCCCAAATGTTCTCCTCTGGCAAGTGGGAGCAGGAAGAAAGATAGATGAATAGTTCCCAGCACATACAAGTCTGACCAACCAAGGGGGAGTACAGTATAGAACATCTTTCCACGTATCCAGTATAGTCCTCTTGGAGCTCACCATTTGATGGCTGCACCAACATTGTCCCCAGTCTTTCAGAGATGAGAAAACTTGAAGAAGGGGGGGGGTATCTGGCTCAAGATGATCTGAGGACCCCCAACAATTGCATCTCCCAGGTGGTTTGAATTATAAAATCTTTGGTCTAGACACAGTAGGCTTCCAACAGAGATGCTGAACTTTCCATGCCAACGGGCAAGGCAGCTTTTCCCAATATAGGTTTTGAGAAGCCAAATTCCAATAGTAGGACTGGGGTACCCTGTTCCATTATAAAGTTCATGGGGATCTAATTCTCTAAACTTCCATGGCCATTGATCTCTCATGTTGGTTCCCCCACATACATAGCAAAAAGAAATCTTTAGAGTCTGGGCTATAGTTTCTATTAGGGCTAAAAATAAGTTTCTTTTCATGGCTGAGATGGGAGGCAGGTTACTTTATATTTCTTCATAAAAAGAATGAGAGGGGCTAGGGATTTAGCTCAGTGGCACAGCGCCTGCCTGGCATACGTGAGGTAGTGAGTTCGATTCCCAGTACCAGAAAACAAAACAAAACAAAAAAAGAATGAAAAATCTGATAAGATGTGGCCATACAGGCAGTGTGACTCTTTTAAAATACAGTAGGGCTCTGGGATCTGCATCTTGCTCAGGAATGAGCACACCAACACCCTTGTGGGCCTGTGCATCTTGCTCAGGAATGAGCACACCAACACCCTTGTGGGCCTTTCATCATTTAGGATCATTCAAGTTAAAGATAGTAAAATTAATAGGGTTGTAGGTCCTTAATTTACAGTAGGAGTCAGCCAAACCATTTTGGAGGAGTGCTGTTTTGTCTTTGTCCTTCCACATGGCCCATGAGACGTAACTACAACAGGGACAGTAAAACTAAGCTTTGGCAGCACATCTGTACAGAACCAAAGATGCCTGATGCATATACTTATCATTAAATGTGTATTTCTGGCTCACTGTAAATTGACCAGGTACTGCCTGTGACTCCACATACATCAAAGAGTATTGGCATTGTGGCCAGTTGGGATTAGTAATCTCAGTTCAATTGATCAGGTCCCCCACCTTGGAGTGTTGAATTTCTAACCATTTCTTATTGTGGAAGTATTGTGGATCAAAACAAGTACATTGACTGCCCTGTTGGCAGATAGAATAGGTTGTCTTATGTGTACAGGTTCCATAACCTTCTCTTGGTATGAGAAATGGGTGTGGTAAAGTCTAAGTAACTCTCTGGCCTGACCTGGTTATGTAAATACATGGGTTACATGATGGGGAGCTCAGATTTACCAATGGGGCCCATATTAAAAACAGCCCGTACCAACAAAGCACCCTACCCACAAGAGAAAAGTGAGGGATGACAGGCACCTTTCACTACATTTCCAGTTTGCTGGGGTGTTCTCAGCAAGAGCTATGGTGAAAATCAGGGTTAGAGACCCAAGTGCAATTAAGAACAAGGGATGACAATGCATAACCGATGGGCCAACCACAAAAAGAGTACAATCTGTTCATGTCACCAATTGGTGGCATCTTCAGGTTTCTGCCATGCATTGACTAATCAGCCTCTGGAGTAACTAGAGCAGGGCTGCTGTCTCCCATTGGTGTCTCTGAGGTTGTGGCCAGCTTATTCCAGATTGTCAGCTTACACAGCGCCAATGCACACTGCCAGTCCCAAGACACTGTTTCCACTCTCCTGAGGTGAATTCAGGGAACTATCTCAGCCACTTGTACTGCAGTCAAAGTAGATAGGATAACAGTGAATAGGCACCTCTAGAGGGCTTTTAGAGGCTAGACATTCCATTCCTTTCCCCTCACAGCATCCTCTGTCTGAAAAGAGTGAGCATCTATGGTCAGACAGGTAATCGTTCCTTAACCCATTGGTGCAAAGTGGATAGGCTGAGCCTAATGCCTGCATCTGTTGCCTTAGGGTGAGATTTCCAAGCTCCTTCAAGTCCCCCCTTATTCCCATAATAAGAGGAGGGGGCTGTCCATAAAAGATTTGGTAGAGGGAAAACCCTGTCTGCTTAGTGGGACTAGACCTCCTCAGCAGGTTATTAGTAAGAGTTGGTCCCAGTGCAGCTGAGTCTCCTGTGCAGCTGAGTCTCCTACAGTTTGCTTAACTGTAGCTTTAGAGTCCAGTTCATTCATCCCACCTTTTCTAAGCTCTGGGGAAAGTAGGCCATATGTAGTTTCCAGGTAATCTTCAGTCCTTTGGCTACCAGCTGCACTACCTCTACAATGAATGCTGACCCATTGTCTGATCCTACGGTAATGGAGATTCCAAAATGGGGAATGATTTCTTTCAAAAGGAATCAGGCCACCTCAGATGCCTTTTCTATGTGGATGAGGAAGCCCCGAGAAAGTGCACACAAAAACTAACAAAATACTTGTAGCCATAGACTTGAGAAAGTTCAGTGAAGTCCACAAACATATTTTCAAATGGGACTCCCCTGACACTCTGTACCCCAGGAGGAGCCTTGGGTCCTTGGTATGCATTATTGTGGGCACACATTTCACATGGCTCACACACCCCTAAGGCTATGCTGGAGAGCCAGGAATGTAGAAATTCTGATCTACAGCGGCTTTGAGAACTATCTGGCCCATATGGGTGTCCTGATGAAACTTTTTGACAAAAGCTGAACCCAGGGCCTCAGAGATTGCTACCTGGCCATCTCCAAATTTCCATCATTTGCTGGGAGGTAAGTTCCATACTCAGTATTAAAGCATGTACTGTCATATGGTGAGTAACTAGGGTCCCATTCTGCCAGTGGACTGGGGAACAATGCAGTGGCCACAGTTATTGCTGTTGTTGTTTCCCTGGAGGCCACAGGCTTTGCTCTCCAGCCTGTTTTACAGTTTCTCTGAGTGGCCATGGTGTCTTCCTTCCAATGTCCCCAACAGTGCATGACTGCCTCTCTTTTAGGGGCCTGTGTAGCATCTAAGAGTTCAAGGATTTCTCTCCCATATTTTGTCTTTTTCTTCTGAGATTATCAGGCCTTTTTCTTTATAGAAATTCCTGTGTACATGAAGAGTGGTGAAGGGGTAAGTAGAGTCTGTGTACATATTAGCACGTATTTCTGCCACCAGCAAGAGTGTTTGAGTTAATGTAATGAGCTGAGCTTTCTGTGCTGAGGTCCCTTTAGGCAGAGATTTTGCCTCAATAACGGAATTCAGGGTTACCACAGAGACCCTGTAAGACAGTCTCCCTCTTTCAGAAAACTGCTACTGTTAGTGAAATACTCTGCACTGGGGTGCTTCAGGGACTAGTCATTTAAGTCTAGCTGGAGAACACCTCATCCATGTCAATGCAGTCATGATCTGGCTTGTGAAGCGGTTAGAGTTGCAAGGTTTAGGGTCTGTACTATTTCTAGATGAATGCACAGGTTCTCACACAGCATTCCCTGATATCTGATCATCCATGCATTGGTTAGGCAGTATTGTCCTTTATAGTGCATTAATGTCAGTACTGCACGTGGCATTCAGACTGTCAATTCTTGTCCCATAGCTAACTTGTTAACTTCAGACACAAAGAGGGCCACGACTGCAAATGCTTTTAGACAGGCTTAGGCAGCAGAGTTAGGCTGCTTGGAGAGATACGCCACCACATGTTGCCATGACCCCAGCATCTGTGTTAGGCCTCCTACCATAATGCCAGTACATTCATAAACGTACAAGAAGGCTTGGATATATCTGGGAGCTCCAGAGCCAGTGCATTGGCAGGGGCCGATTTGATCTCTTCAAAGGCCCTTTGCTGTCATTGCTCCTATAACAGAGGTTCCTGCTCTCCCCGCTTTGTGGCCTCATAAAGGGGTTTTGCCAAGACTGAGAAATTAGGTTTCCAGATTCTACAGCCCATGGTTTCACTAGATGTCCCTTTGGGCCTGACCTATGAAAGCTGAATTAACTATCCACTAGTTAACAGGCACCTCTGAATCAAAAGCAGTGTAGAGATAAAATGCCTCACATAATCTCTCACAGAACTGGCTCAGGTTCTCCTTGGGTCCCTGGAGCGCTTCTGATATTTCACTCATATTTATGCCCCCCCCCTTCATACCACTTAGAACGGCTTCTTGATTCCAATTCTTGATACTTTTCGAGCCCTCCACCTACACTTGAGTCATTTGGGTCCTGCCTGGGGTCCTCCCCAGGGAAGTGATCCTGGGTGTCTAGCATCCCAGCCGGGGCATTCCCCTCTAACCATTTTAGGGATTCCTGGGTAATTTGGCAATGCTTCTTCATGGTGAAGAGGATCAGGAGAATCAGTCCATCCAGGCAGGTATATGGGTTTGAATTACAGACTGCATTAGTTCAATCATAGCCTAAGGCTTCTCTGCATAGGAGAGAGTATGCTGCTTCCAATTTAGGAATTCTGTAGTAGTAAGTAGTTGGTACACAAAAACATGCTGGTCTCCTTGCATCTGGCCTTCCGGTTCATAATAGACAAGTCCCCTAGTTTCCCTCAGTGGCATCTGTAGGGCTCCTTATGTTGCTGCAGGGAAGGACTGTCTGCTGGCCTGATCCTCTAATTGCCTTCCAGGAAGGGTTAGGACCGGTGGTCTGAGCAATCTAGTCACATCCTGAGAGGCTGGTGGTGCTAGAGGTTGTGAGGCCTCAGGACTAGGGGCAGGCTCCAGTGAGGTCTTACAGCTGGGGTGGCTGGACACACAGGTGGCAGTGGCGGATACAGTGGGGCATATATGGCAATGGGGTCGCCTCAGGTTCTCCTGACAGTATGGGTTTTTCAGTTTTTGAAGGAAGCTGTGACACAAGCCATCATAACTTTACAATTCTCTTCAATACAGACACTTGGCCAAGGTGGCTGGGACACGACCAGGTCTGGCCAATAGTCAATGCAAGGAAAATGGTCAGGTGGCCTGAATCCCCCAAAACAATCTTGAACACTTGGTTAACTATTTCCTTATCAAGTGAGTCCTCGGAGGGCCAGCCCACTCTAAATGACAATCAATCAATTTCAGACTGTCCAGAGCTTTCCAGGAGTCAGTTTAACACCATAGTCACCTGAATACCCCTTTTAAAAATTCTTTAATATACATCCCAAGGGGATGGATTTGCTATGCTTTCCAACCATATCCTCTCCCAACAGATGGAATTCACACACAAGTGAGGGAAGGAGAGCAGGAAGGGGTGCAGTTGGAGGGAAACATACTTGCTTCATCCTTCTGCAGCTGTTCTCCTCTCAAAGACCTTTCAGGCTCTTCTTAGCATTGGTGGGCTCAGTATCACTGCTGACCCTGATCAGGGTTCCATGGAAGTCTGATTCACCCTAAGCTATATGAGGTCACCATAGAACTTTGGGTCAGGACTCATCGTTCACTTGCACCTTTGGTCAGTTTGGAACCTCTCCACTGTCTGTCTCGCTCACATGCAGTCACACGATGACTCCAACTCACTTGCAGTGCCCAGTGCCTTAGAGCTGTGGCTTTATTCCTTATGGAACTACTCAGGCAACTCTAGAAGGTGCTTAGGCTCCCTCCCCTTCTACTTTTTTAGGGGAAGGTCTAACAAAACAAACCCAGGTTCTTACCAGTCTGACAGGTGGTACTCCCTGAGCTGATTCCTGGGCCTTACCAGGTTCTATTGTGCACCTCGGGTCATCGCTCTGCAGGCCAGAAGGGGCCAGGCTCCCCTATGGACCGAACCCTCCATTGGTTCCAGGCAAGGTCACTTCTCCCAGTGCTCCAACAAAGAAGGAAACAAAGGAGGTAGAAACACACCATCTCTGAATCCTGGACAAGCCCTCAAGAAAGATTATAGGATTCTTGCACAAAGATGGGACACCAAGGCTTTTTCCAGGGAACAGCTCTATTCATGCCAGCACTGACTCAGCAGATTCACATCCAAAGGCTGAGCTCTGAGCATACTGGGGTTTTATCTTTTGTACAACTTTTGTTTCTTTGTCGCCCTTCTATGGTAACATGGTAACATACTACAGCCTGATTGGGTACAGGTTATGTTACAGAACCATGTCAGAACTATACATGCATATACAGTGTGGTAGACTAACTATTGGGCAACTTGGAACACCTAGCTGAACTGAGTCAGCATAGGTTTGGATGTAGAAGTCCTACCTGAGGATTGTTGCCAACAGCATAAAAGGAGAACTGGAGGGGAAGAGGTTGTGCTGTTGCTGGAGAAGCTTGTCACACTGGTTTTCCTGATATGAACTCAGCTGTTCTCAGCATTGAAGGAACATCCTCACTGTTGCTGAGGATGGCTGCTGTTCTCTTCAGGTACTTCTGGCCCTTACCTTGAACCTCATTTCCTAGTTCCAGTGCAAATCTCTCAGCCTGATGGCCCAGATCCTTCACTCCACTGGAGTAGACTTTCCAATTTCCACCACTCACTTTAAGCCTTCACAGTGCAGATCTTTGATACAGACTTACATGAGACATTGTCTGGGTTCTAGGCCTCCAACTGGACTCATGGAGGTCATTGTTATGAGCTCTAGGTCTTCAGCTGGACTCCTGCAGGACAACAACATGGGATCCAGGCTCTCACTTGGATTCTTTGGGTCTCTAGCATATGGACAGACCTCTTGCACTCCTCTGCATTTGAATTTTTGGGTGAATATTATAAAATAATCCTATAAATTATATGCCCTGTATTATATCTATTCTCTTGCAAACCCTTACTACAATATATAGGAACTGATTGTGCCATGTCACCTTCCTTTGTCCTGAAAATATCCTCACCACATTCCTTTGGAAGGACCCTATGACACTATTACCTCAAGACAGAAGCTAGGCAGGGGTCAGAGCCCATTCTTGATAAATTTTTGGCCACAGCATTGCGAGTGCTAGGCCAGTCTCTGTGCAATATACCCATTTTACCACGAGTCAAGCCATCAGGAGAATATACCCTAGGACAAGATCTTAAAGTCATCAATGAGGCCATGATGCCTATTCACTCATTAGTAATAGATCCATATACCCTTTTAGTAAAGATCCCAGGAGACACTAAATGGTTCTCTGGCCTTGATCCCAAAGGTGCCTCCTTTTTCTATCCTTGTGGACCCTAACTCCCAATACTTATTTGCTTTTGAATGAGAAGATCACCAAATAGGACCTCACCAACAGTCTGTTTGGACTGTCTTGCCTCAGGAAACAGATAAGTAAAAATTTTTGTTGCCTCTCAGTAAATTGTACGGCTAGTTTTGGTAGTCTCTTGTTTGCTACACTTGAGGTCCTTGTTCCAATCTGTTTCTCTTGGACTCCTCCTGGATGATTCAAAAGTGGCCTCTAACAGAGATGATAAGCAGTGATTACTTACATAAATCTTAAAGCCAGTCACATCTTTCTCCTATCATCAACAGCTGCCGAAGAGCTTGACAGACAGCCAAAATTGCCCAGAGTCTTGCTATCCTTCAAGATCGGATCAATATTGTAGGGCATTAGATCTCCTAACTGCTAAAACAGAGAGGTTATGTTTGTCCCTAAAAGAAAAATGTAGTTCCTATCTCAATCAGTCTGAAATAGTGAGATGTACCCTACAGAAACTGACTGACCATACTTCTAAGATCTCCACAGAACTACCTTTATCTAAGTCATGAGTATACGTATCTGGAATTTGGGGTCTTGGTTACTATCTTGAACATAGCCTTTATTAATGTTTCTTATAACCTTCTATTTAGATCTTACACACTGAATCTCTTAGTTACATTCGTTTCTTCTTGTTTGACAGCCTTTAAACTATCCAAGCCCAAGATCAAAACCCATCTCCATGGCCATGACTCATTAAAAAAATCCTCAAAGGAGGAACACAGTTCCCTCAAATTCTTAAATCAGGTAGGGTGAGAGTTTCTTGTTCCCGTGTAGGTAGGGCCAGCACCCCTATTCAGCAGAAGGTAGCCATGGAAGATGGAATTTCCTCCTTCAGCACCTCTTAAAGATTTTAGGGGACCAGGTCTCAGGAGAATAATTCAGGTAGCACAGTGGGCCAGGAGATCACTCTTTTCCACCCGCTTGAGTTTGGGCAACATCCTAGAGCCAGTCTTCCCTCCAGTGTTACATGTAACTTAGAGGGAACTCTGGAACACCTATGTTTGTTGAAAGCCCTTGACTCAGGGTGACTCAACACTCTGTTAGTCATTCTTGTTGATTTTACCTAGAGACCCTGTGGGAATTACCCAGGATGAGGTACCTTTTAAAGGGGCTCCTCCTTTAAAAAAATTCAAAAGCCATATTTATCTGTATGTGTGTGTGGTACGTGTACTTTTTACTTCCCTAGTACCATTTGTCTCTTCATGCCACATTTTTCTCAGTGCAGAACTGCCCTGAGCACTTCTCATGATCTTCAATAAATGTAGCTGCTTTTCTTTCACCGTTAGATGTATACCTGCAGTTCTTTGCCTGCCATACACAAAGCCCATAGTATCATCAACCTATAACTCGGCAATCCAGAGGAGGAGACAGTTTCTCTGTAGAGAGGCTGTGAAGAGCTTCTCAGCTGCTACCACTTTCTCCTCGAGGAAACACAGAAAAGGGTGGGGAATGGGGCACCTTGAGGAGCAGGTCAGGGCCTTATATTGTGCAGAGAATAAAGACTGACAAAGACCTCTGACATGGTCAGAGGAGGGGTTAGATTTGAAAGTAGGGTTTGGTAAGGAATGGGAGAGACCAAGGTAGAGATGTAGGGGAAGGAGTTCTATAGGCAGGGAAAGACCTCATTAGGTTTTCTGACTAATCCTGACTAGAAAGAGTTAAAGCTTTATAAGACGGAACAATTAACAAGACAGGGGAGGGCTGGCAAACAAAGCAGGGAGGAAACTAGGCAGGCATCCCAGCCAAGTTAACTGCCCCTCCCTGCCTACAGTAAAATGTCACAGAGAGGAAAGGGGGAGGGGACTACATAACTCTTATTTAGGGTCCCTAGTAATACACTCGTCACTAACTTAACCTTGTGTGGAAGGTTCCTCCTAACAGCCTATAAATTCCACAGATAAGGCCCTGACAAGGACAAGCAGGCCCACCTAGGAATGTGTACACAGACAATGGGAACTTGGGGGTCTTGAGGACTGAGATCCATCTGTGACAGTTCAGAGAACCAATCAGTTTGTGACAAGTTCCAGGTATGGTCCTGGGAGAGAGGATCTCTATCATTTTGATAAAAGGAAGCTGAGGACAAAGGCCCATGGGTATTCTCCTTTCCAAAGCTCCCTACCTATATCTCACAGGGTAGCTTTCTGTCTTCTGATTTTTCCTTCTTACACACAGTGTTTTTGTTTCCTCTTTTAAACTTGGTACCATTCATCTGTTTCTGGTGCAGAGTTTACGATCCTGCTGAGCTGCTCAGACAGCTTAGCTAGTGTACACCTCTGGACACAACAGAGAGAACCCAGGTAGAGCCCGCACTGCACAAGGAGAGAGAGGAACCAAGCCAGGCTGGAGGGCTGAGGAAGCATATAGAGGAGGAGGAAGTGATGGTGGCTGCTTCCCCTCCTGTGCCTGGAGAGCCCAGATCCTGCTCTTGGGAAGGTGGAGTTTTAGTTTTCTCCTGTTATAAAATAAACTTGATACTATCTTATAAAATACTTGTACAGCTAACTCAGCCTTTGATACAACTTCTGACTTCCTTTGAAAAGTAATGTTTAAAAATGTTTTTCCACTTTGGCTTGCTTATGGAAGGATTTTTAGTACAAACTGCAACAGTTAGGACTTAAGAGTTTCTGAGACATTAAGACTTCAGAATCAATTTCCCAACATGTGCCTCTGCTTTTCATTTTCACACTCGCTGACCCAGTGGGTGACCCCTACTCAGACCCCTACTCAGACCAGCTCAGTCCCTAGTTGCACATCGCTGTGAAGAGGGCTCAGTTATGTCCACTCTTTGGGGGTGGGCAGGCTTTGCAATGCCATTGTAAAGGAGGAGGTTCCCAGCGTCCTTTTCCCATGTGGACTCTGTCGTGAGTTAGGGGTTCAGGATGGCTGTATGAACATTATTGCTGCCTTCTCCCTGAACTGAGAGGGAGGGACAGGAAACAAGCTGTGAGGACATGAAGCTCCTTGCTGACATGGAAGTCTCAGCATCCCTGTACCAAGAAGCTCCAGACCTATGGGAAGGATATGGGTTTCTGTGTCAGAAGAGTTCCTGGCCAGAGTGTGAGGCTCGGATCTACTGAGGACACCCTCAATTTCCTGGGCCCTGAAAACTTCCAGGCATCGCCTCAGCCAGGGTCATCTGACACAACAGACCACTAGGAGAGATGAGAGAGTTCCTAGGAAAGCTTGAGAAGCTTTGTAAGCTAACAAATAATCAGATAACTACCTATAAACAGAGAATAGACTCCTCCAAGTGGTAGTATTTATTCACCATGAGAGTTAAATTCTTTGTCCTTCATTTTTTTAAATTCAGGTGAGTAATCTGTATTTAGTGTGTTCAGTGACTTTTGCATTTGTTTGCTTCTCAATGAGTAGCTTCCTATTTTAATTCCAGTTATGTTTTACTTTGCCCACAAATTGTAGTTTTGCTGCCTTAGTTTTCTGCTGAACTGCGAGTGGAATATATCTTCCATACACAAAACTCTTGTACTTCCTTGTAGGCTTTAGTGGATACTAACATTCTGAGGCTCCAGTTAGAACTCCATGAGGAAATTAAGACTTCACTTTGCATTGCACTGTAGTGAGCAGTGTGTGTGAAATATTATCTTTTAGTTAAAAACTAAAACTGTGAGAAGGAAACACTTTGTTAAAGTAGCCTTTATCGTTCTACTTTTCTTCAAAAGGTTACTTTTCATTTTTGTTAGATGAGATTGACATTTAAAATGGCAACTTTTTGTTTTTATAACTGTAATTAAAGCCCACTGGACCTTAAAAGTCTCTGAAGTAGTTCCCAGATGTGTCATACGTTTAACTGGCTTTTTCTCTAAAAGCAGAAAATAACAGGAAGAGAACTTTGTGTACATACAACCTCTTGATGACCCTTATATGTGGCTGTTAGTATGACATGTTGCTGGCTAAGGAAGTATTCCAGCCATGGCTAGAGCAACATACCATGTAACCTAGAGGCAGCTTGGCAGAGGGCACGAGGCTGGGTGGACACAAACACTGAGCTCTACCCAAACAGTGTCAAGAAAAGGTTAAATTTATGGTCTCTGTGGGCACACCCACCTTCTTCCAAGCCCTGTTCAAAATCTCCAATCCAGTTATATTTTCCTACAGAAAAAAAATGTACCACATTTTCCTAGCTTAATTTTTAAACTCCGGTAAAAAAATTAAAAACACCTCTTAGAAGCCACTTCAAAATGATGGCCATCAAGCTGTGGGTAGGGGTCACTCTTGAGGACAACTGAGTCCTGAGCACTTTCAGCTCCACACTGCCCCAGGCAGGATTATTTTCTGTTGTGTTAACTCTTTTAGCATTTTAACCAAGAAAAAAAAAATCTGTTTTCATTTTGTAAGATGAAGGATGAATAACTACCACTAGTATTATCCAGACATTCCTTCCCAAATATCATGGTCTTATTTTTATTTAATTAAAAATATTCTTTTGGATAGGATCACACAACCCAAACTGCCCTAATTTAATCCAGTTATTAGTGTCTTAAGACAATACTCATCACCTATAAGTGAATAAGTAGTCAGATAACTACCTATAAACAGAGAATAGAATCTTCCAAGTTACACTGTCCATGGGCAGTGTTTCAGGCCATTCTCTTAACCCCTGTTATTCAGGAGACAGGTCCACCCACGATTCCCTTCCCCAAAAGACTGAAACAGCTGAAACCAAGGAAAACACAGGGACACACACACATATTTCAGAGTGCACTTGATTAAAACCAACTGAATTACCCACTGTTTGAGCAAGGTGGCTTCACTGCTCCCACCAATGCTATCTGGGGACAGAGGGGAAGAACAGGACACGAACTAGAGCAACAGCAGCCACTCATTAGCTACAACTACCTGCGAAGGCCAAGGTGCTGATGTCTGACCTGGATTTGGAGTCATTTCCAAGGCTACTGCTTCTCCTAAAAGAACTTTCTCTAGGAAATAATGCAGCAATATTTCTAAACTGGTTAATGTAAGAACTTTATATAAGTGGACATTCTAAATTGAAAATCATGAACATATTTGATATACTGACATATAGTTTGTCATGTGTATTTTTATACCTTTAGAGTATTAAAAACACAGAGGTGTTTAGAATACTATTAAAATTAATGGACCTATGTGAAAAATTAAAAGCAATAACTCTCTAAATGTGCTATAAAATATTTTAATTAATATTTATTGATTTAGATTGTCATTACTGCTAAATAATTTATACTAGCATTCTATTTAAAAATGGTATAGTGTGAAAGATCCAATTCTATTGACCTTGAGATGTTCATAAATTCAATAGACACATCAGAATTTATACAAAAACTCATTTAAATAAAACTTTTATTTCATTATCTTCTCATTTTCTAGACTGTTGTTAAGAGTCTCTAGCATTATGGTCTGACAGAATGAAATATTTCATTTGTGAAGTTCTAAAAATAAATTTTATAGTTTATATTCAAAATTATATTGTAAGAAAAAAAAGAAACCAAAAGTTTTAATATGATTCATTGACCTCATTTAGTTGCTATAGCTACATTACACATTACTGTCATTAAATGATACTATCTAAATAGTTACTGGAAATCTCCAACTTTTAATATAAGTCACAGTTGTATAACTTCCATAAATTTACATGCTGTGACATTAAAGGCACAAAATATTTACTGAAGGAAAATTCACAAACCCAAAGCTCAAATTTAGATGAACTTAACATACAACTAAATAATAGACAACAAGGCCTTTTATTAAAGCTGGAAGCAGTGGCACATACTTGTTATCCCAAGTATCTCAGCTATTCTGCAGGCTGAGGAAGAAGGATCTCAAGTTTGAGGCCAGCCTGGTGAGATCCCATGTCAAAACAAACAAAAACCTAATGATTTATTTTGAGAAATCGTATCAAATTCCACAACAGTGAATGCGTATCTTTTTTTTTCTCCACCAGAGGATTGAACCCAGGGAGCACTGAACTACATCACCAGCCCTTGTTTACTTGGGATCCTTCTGTATCACGCCCCTGAGTTGCTGAGATTACAGGCATGCACTACCACATCCATGGTGAAATTGGGTCTTATGGAAAGCAGTCCCTATCTCCTTCAAATCAGTGTTTTTCAATATACCCCATAAATCCTCCCCAGAGAAGTTTCCCCAAAGGGATGAGAGCAGGATTGCTATCAGAGAAGGGACTCTATGCCACCCTGCCACCCTCACCCTAAACTTTCTCAAACATAAGTTGCTTTTATCTATCTTCTACACTGGCAGATTTCACTTGGGAAAAAAGGATTTTGCATCTACAATAAAAATATTTGAACCCCTCTATATCACCTGAGGAAATTACAAACTACAGCAAGGGTGGGAGAGAGTGGCAGTAGAACTTGTAAAGCAACAAATGAGAAGTTAGCACCCCCACTCTTCTCCTTGGGAGAAGAGTAAGAACTGGGACTGAGCAGCCTTGGACTGTGACAGCAGGAGCAGAGGACTAGACCATACCACAGCATCCCACCCAACCCTGCAACAAACCACTTGAGAGGACAAAGACTTTCCAATGGAAGAGAGACACAGAAGGCTGAGTAACAACCAGGAGGAGCCAAAGTTTCATGGGACTGAGAAGAGCCTCCTGTCCCTGTCTGAAAAACAACACAGCAGGTGGGGAGAGAGACACCAGCAAGAAAAACACAGTAAGGAGTGGGAGGCTGCTAAGGGACACATAGAAAGTACTGGTTAAAGCCTCTGGCCCCAGGCCCCCACATATGAAGGCTGAGATCAGCCTCAAATCCAGCACAAACTCTACTGCAGGCTTGGCAGTGTTATCCAGTAGTTTTCAGCTCTCAGTGGACACCAGAGGAATTTTTTTCTTTTTTTCTTTTTCTATTTTTTTTTTTTTTTTTTTTTTTTTTTTTTTTTTTTTTTTTTTTTTTTTTTTGCTGGTTTGTTTCCCATTCCTCTTCTTTTTTTAAATTTTGTCTTTTACCTATATTTTTGTTTTAATCTATCTGTCCTCTTTCCCCATTTCCTCAATTTATCTCTCTAGACTTAATCATATTTTCATATGAATGAATAGACGCTAATTTTTCTGGTCAACTTCAATAATCCCTTGCTTGCTCCTTCATTCTTTTTCTTCTGCCCTGGTCTCTAGTTTCCCAAAGCTTTCATGATCATCTTTTGTCCTCCAACCTGGCTTCTACTTTATTTCTTTTCAGTTATTTCTATCTACTATCCTTCTTAAATTTCCCCACCACAGGATAAAACCACTCTATCAAGGGGAAACATTTTGAATACAAGCTTCCAATTTATGATTAGTTCTGTTATATAAATGTAGATTTTGTGTCTGTGGTTAAAGGTACAAAATTAATAGTTACCACAGTCTTTTAGTTACTAAACTATGCTTAATGCTGTGGTTCGTGCTAATTGTACTACTTTAGCTACAATGTCATATCTGTTTTAATCAGTTATTCCCACTTCTGTAACAATACTGGGAAGTTCTGGGGTAATAACCTCATCACACCTCAGTACCAAAGGACTGGGGGTTGAGTCAAACAGATACCAACATCTTACTCTTAATTAATTGACAAGGTAGGATCTTGGGACAGACACAAACCAAGAATCTCCTGCACGCAGAAGACATTCCTGAAGAACAAACCTTGAAACTTTTGAGTTTGTAAGGACAAACTGAGTTTGTAAGAACAGACTCCTTACTGTGTTTGTTCATCCCTGAAGAACAAACCTAGAAAGCCCACGATACTAGTGATAAAGCTACCTACTACAAAAACTTACAAGGAGCAACACAGAAAACAACATAAGAACTTTTGAAATAGAAAATGACAAGATGTAGAAGCAAAATTCAACCTTAGACCTCCAGCCACCCAGAACAAGTCCAGGAGAAAGAGGAAAATGAAAGACACATACCTGACGTTTCTGAAATGATAGCAACCAGAGTAAAGACACAAATTCATGAGGCTATTGAGGAAATCAGATCAGAAACAACCTCTCGGGTTAAAAACAAATGTCAACATTCACAAAGTATTGCTCAGGAAATCTAGAGTAGAGATAAATAAAAAAATAGATAATGATAGGAAGAGGATAGAAACCATGAATGATCAATACAGAAAAGAAATAGAATGCATGAAATGGATTCAAACAGACACACAGGAAATTAAAAATTTCACTGAAAGCTGGTAAAAGTACTTGAACAAAACTGAAAACAAACTTTGAGACCTTAAAGACAGGATTGCACCTAACAATTACGAAAGGAAAGATATTTTGAAAATAACAAAAAATCAGGAACTAATCAACAGCTGCAAGACAATGCAAAGAAAATAATATAAGAATAACTGGTGTCAATGAAAAAGCAAGAGTCAAAACAAATCACATAAAATAAAAACCTATTTGCAGAAGTAATAGTAGAAAATTTCCCAAGCATGGGAAAAGAATCTAAGTGAGCCATAACCAAAATAAATCTACACCCAGACATATAATAATCAAGATCCCAGAACTTCAGCACAAGAAAAGAACCTTAAAAGCTGTTAGAGAAAAGAAACAGATCACCTATAAAGGAAAGCCCATCAGAATCATGTCAGTTCTCAGCACAAACCCTCAAGTCAAGAAGAGCTTGGAATGAAGTATTTCAAGTCCTGAGAGAAAACAACTTCCAACCCAGATTGATGTATCCTGCAAAACTATCTTTCAAAATTAATGGAGAAATAAGATACTTCCATGACAAAGAACAACTGAAGAAATTCACGACCACCAGGACAACCCTACAAAGAGTACTGAAAGATACTCTAGAAAGATAAAAGTGACCACAATTCCAAAAACAACAACAGAAAGAAACCACCAAGGAGCATAAGGAATTAAACAGAGGGGGAAAGTAGGGAAACAACAGCAGGGAAATAATATGACAAAGATAAGCCAATACGTATCAATTATAACCATCAATGTAAATGGCCTCATTTCACCAATCAAAAGAAACAGACTGGCAGAATGGATTAAGAAATAAGATCCAACAATAC
>NW_004955455.1:343620-374651 GCF_000276665.1 Chinchilla lanigera | reverse complement strand
TCAGTCCTTCTTTTCAATCCTGACCTTCCTTCCAGCTGTCACACCTCAATGAGAGGAGTCACTGGTGAGGAGGTAACATGCTATTTTTGACAACCCTTAGGCTGTAACTACTTGTTAGATCTTTCTTGCATATCTCTGTCTTCCTGAGAAACCTCTTTGAAGATACCACCATGTATTATAGCAGCCATTGATATTTTCCTGCTAATCTATCAATAACTCTGTAATGTCTATATTGTTCCTATCCTATTTTGTAATGAATGTATGTTTATTATTATGTGTTTCCTACAACAACCATTGAGAACAGTTAATGATTATTCAGTTGGTCACTCATGTATAGCTCTATTTATTTTCTTTAGAAGCCACTTTGAAGATACCAAATTATAGTACAACAACTGTTGATAATCTACCTCTTTTGTCTGTAACTCACTATTATTTGTCTATTTGTTTTCCTGAGAAACTATCTTGTAGATAACAATATGTAAAACAATAAACGTTGATAATTTCCTGCCACTTTGTCTGTAATTTGGTAAGCCCCCCCCCATTATTATGTTATCCTTTTTTTACTCTTTAAAATAAGAATTTTAAAAAAAAAAAAAAGGGAAGCAGATTTAGGGTAATAAGAATAAACCAATAACTACCACAGTGAGTTCCTCTACAAAGACTGCCTGTGTACTCTACCTATGATTAAATAGAACAGTACCTGCTTTGTTCTGCCATGTCAAAGAGACAGTTATTTATAGGAAAACATAATTTAGAGTTTCTTGAGAATGCATCTATAGATGGAAATTTGTAAATAAAATGCCAGAAAATATATAAAAAATAAATAAAGACAACAACATGTGATGTATTAACTATTGTTATTCTCCTATTATTTTGTTATAAAATTTTGTTTTACCTTTTTTCCATTAAAAAAAGGTTTGAAAACCACAGTTGTAAATGGGGGACAAAAGTGATTGAGGAAATACTGTATGTCCTGGAAGACAGAACAACTCATCTTTTCATTGTCACAAGACGAAGTAACTAAGAAATGAGTTATCACTGTAACTTCACCACTTATCCAAACATATCTCCTAACTCAAGAACGTAGAGAGGAACTTTTCCATGACTCTTCTGGCCTTTAAAAAATTTCAATGTTTATCTAAAATCTCAAACTTAATTAAGTATTCCACACCATGATGGCCCAAATATTTTGCTTTGTTTTGTTTTTTAAGATGGGGTTTTCATTGTGTAGCCCAGGCTGGTCTCAGATTTCTGGGCTCAAGTGATCCTTCTCCCTCAGCCTCCTGAGCAGCTGGGGCTACAGATGCATGACACAACACCTAGCTTACAAATGTCATTAATTCCAAATTCTTCCAGGAAATAGTCACCTAATTCAGTGAAGATAAGAATGCTACTTTTGTTAGGATTCCATTCAATACTGCAAACACTGAAAAGTACACTCAAATTATGATACAAAAACAGATT
The DNA here is from genome assembly GCF_000276665.1 of Chinchilla lanigera. Classification (NCBI taxonomy): domain Eukaryota; kingdom Metazoa; phylum Chordata; class Mammalia; order Rodentia; family Chinchillidae; genus Chinchilla; species Chinchilla lanigera. The sequence continues at coordinate 373,187 of NW_004955455.1, read as the reverse complement.
ACTCTTTCAAGATTTCAAATGAAAAACTAACAGTAATTCTTTCCTATGGAAATTCATAATGGAAAAGAAAACAATTGGTGATGCAAGGTGATGACGTGCACAAAAACTATCAGATTATATCAGAAACACTTTAATATACATAAATCAACTGTATCAGAACACTTTGATATGTACCAGGTTAAATATGGCTGAAAATGATAACCAGGCCTAAATTAAAATAATTAACAAAAGAAGCTACTTAGTAACATTCCTGACAGCATTCCTGACTACGACTAAGCAAAGTTCATTCAGAAGTTAGGTTACCTTTATGAAGTATAGCAACATGTTCCCACACAGATGTGGGCCCACCTGTGTCTGCAGAAAAAGTAGTTCCTTTGAGCACAAGGCTCAGATTTCAGAAATAATCACCTTTCCTTTTTGTTTTCAAAGAACAGGACACATAAGAACCCCATCCAGCTGTAAACCATAGAAAGTGACAGATGAAAAGAAGGTAACAAGCTGTTAAAATCTAAAAGAAATTTGAATACCTTCAAAAAGCTTGATGCAATTTTAAAACTAAGGACAGTGTTGACATATTCCCATAGGAAGTGCTTAAATGCCAGAGTGCAACTCTTTAATTTCACTGTGAAAATTACTTTAACATTCAAATATGTAGTTCTGAACATATAACTAAAATGTCAAAGAGCTATAATAAATTGCATCTTTAAAAGCCAAATTAAAAATAGTAGCGATCTCAGATTATTTGATCTACTAACGTGTAAATGTTCGTTGGAAACAATCGTTAGAGGTGAATAATTATAAGGTGTACATCCCCAAAGAAAAAAATTCTTCAGTGCAAAGGAGAGTGGACAAAGCACATTAATATTTTCTGCTTGTGGTTCAAACATGTTTAGGAAGCAGCATCAGATATCCAGTCAAATGCTCTCCAACTTATCAACACAGTGAATAGAGGCCTCACCTCTCTCTCTCCCTCCCTCTCTCTCTCTCTCTCTCTCTGTGTGTGTGTCACACACACACCCACACACTCACTGCAGTAGCCACAGAGAGGTCCAGGCCAGCAAAAGCTCATCACACCTGCAATACGCCAGGCCCATTTCTCGGGGCTAGGATCCACAGGTTCCCATCAGTCCCCACTCCCAAGGATACCTCATGTCAGCCAAGTCCCACTAAGCTGTTGAGTAGCCCCTTATGGAATCAAAGCCCAACCCCTACAAATATGGAGAAGAGCAGAGACTAGGAAGGTGTTTACCAGGAGTGGGAATAGAAGGGGTTTTAAAATCAAGACCTGGAGAGCAGAAAGGAATTCAAAAACCCAGATAAAGGCTTAAAGATCCCACCTTGGGCAAATTAACCTGAAAATGCTGGAATACCCTCATGCTTGCATGCCATAATACCAGAAATGCCAGGGGTGGGATGGTTCACTCAAGAGTCAAGATGCCAGCCTTTAAATGACTGGCCTCATCCAATCCCCTGACTTTCTAAACATTAGTTGTCCTACAACCTGCACTAAAAGTCCAGGCAAGGAACTAAGCTCCTTCAGGGGCATGCAGAAGGGCTGCTGCAGGAGCTCCAGGTGCCTGTCAGCACAGTGCAGCCCCACAGTACAAGAGGGTCTCGAGTGTACTGCACAGTTGGTTACAAACAGAGCCTGCTGAGAACAAACCCAGAAGCTTCACGATGCTCCTGCTGAGGCCTTGACCACGATGCTCCTGCTGAGGCCTCCTCCTGAGCTGCAGAGACTGTGCCAGGCCCCTAAGGCGGTCAGTGCTTGCAGCAGCTCTGGTGAGGGTGTGTGGAAGACCTGCTGCAAGAACGCCAAGGCGTCTGTCACTACGTTGTGGTCTTGGTGCTGCGTGTGATACAAAGTCAGTTCATAAACCTAGAAAGAGACACAGAAAAAGAAAAGACAGACACCAGTTTTAAGTTGTGGTTTTAGAAATGTCTTGCATCTTTCATTTTTTTAACAGGTCTTTGCTGGTGATTGCACTCTAATTTCTCTGTCTAAACACTATCACTTCTGCCAGTATGGTCTATAGCATCTGTGTATTCTAAATGTCTGTGATTTTTCCACTGGCATATTAATTCTTTAGAAATAAAAACAGTACATCCCCTGGAGCTGCTGCAGAATGCTAATTCAGGTCTCCACTTCCCAAAACTGGTCAGTAGGAAAGGGAGAAAGCCCAAGAGACACCAAGGTGGCATCAGGTGGGCACTTTCAATCAGAAACAGGCTTCTAAGTGCATGTGACAAAACAGCTGCCAGAAATTTTAAAGGTATCGAGTCAAATTTTATTAGTGCTTTTAATATTATATCACATCGTATGCACAAAATGAATTTATTCTGTTTCACTTTACAACTGCCAGCTAAAACCCAGGGCACTCATTTAAACTTCAATTTCAGACAAAGAACAAATAATTTTGTAGTATAAATATGCCCCATATTACAAAATTACTATTTATCTAAAATTCAAATTTTACTGGTATCTTACATTTTTAAGTTTTCCAGCCCTACCTTTACTATCATTATATATATTTAAGTCAGTGTAAAAGAATATAAAATAAAAAGTCAGGGCTAGGAATGTAGCTAGGTGGCACAGCACCTACCTGGCAAATGCAAGGTCCTAAGTTCGATTCCCAGTACCAAAATAAAATAAAATAATAAAAGGTCGAAGTCTCCCAAGAAGCTACCTTTAACTCCTGCTTTTAAGCCGTTCTGATTGTAACCTCCATAGCTCTCTTCACAAGCTGTAGTCACAGGCCACATCTGGCCAATGTTGGCTTTTGTTCATAAAGTTTCTCTGAACACGGCCACACTTGTGGACATTCTGTGGCTGCTTCTGTGCTACCAGGTTGGAGATGAGCAAGCGCGACTGAAGTAGGATGGCCTGCAAAGTCTAAAATGTTTACTGCGGCCACTGACAGAAAGCACTTGAGAACCCTGCTAAACCTCAGTTCTGAAGCTATCCAGTCCAAGCAGCAACTTCTGACTCTTCTTGGGTAAGGAGAAACCCAGTGCCCATGCTCCCTTCCCCTTCTCTGCCCCCCACTAACCTGGTGGCTGCAGCTGTTGCCCAGATTTACCACATTTACTGCTACTATGTAACATTATTTAAATCTGATCTACCTAGAAGGCAAGTATGGTGATGCTTAGTGCCACACACTTGTAAATACAGCACTCTGGGAGGCTGAAGCAGGAGGATTGTAAATGTGAGCCCAGCTTGCCAACTTATGACTTTAAAAGATACTGTCTAAAAAAATGAAGGAGTCAGACATGGTGGCACATGCCTGTAATCCCAGCACTTGGGAGGCTGAGGCAGGAGGATCGTTGCAAGTTCGAGACCAGCCTGGGCTACAAAGTGAGCTTAAGGTCATCCTGAACTGCATAACAAGACCCTGTCTCAAAAAGACAAAAAAAAAAGGAGGCTGAAGATCTAGCTCAAAGCAAAGGCCCTGGGTTCAGGCCCCAATACTGTAAAATAAATAAACAGTACAGTAAGTCTCCTACTTATGAACATTTTTGTCGTGAACTTTCACAGATACGGATGGACCTCACATTGTGAGCATTCATAGGCACTAACAAATCATATGTCTGCCAGACTCTGTCACTGTTGTGCTGCTGTGTGCTTACTGTACAGTAAGATAGTGTACAGTAGTCCAGTAGTCAGGAACTTACTGTATTTTGTGTGCTGTGTGTTTGGCTTTTTTATGCTTTACATTGCGTATTTGTGTCAAAGGTGTATGACTCACTTTGTCAGACTTACAGATGAATCTGACTTAAAACATTCACCCAGAATGGAACTCCTTCATACGCTGGGGACTTACTCTGTGTATCTTGTCACGAGTAAATAAATATTATTTACTGCAAGCCCTAATAATGTGATGACTCAAAAAGAAAGAAATATTTCCTTATTACCGTATGTTGCCTAAATAGGATATCTCTGGGAAAGTCAAAAGGATTCTCTTTTTATAACTTACAGTTTGCTGAAGATCATTCTACATCTTATCTGGCTTCACTATTGGATCATGAATTTGTTTTACAAACCTGCTGGCTTTTCTGAAGTTACTTATTGCCTTCTCCCTCCTTGTCAGCAGTACCCACGTATGCCTGCCCTTTCTTCCAGCTTCACGGTCACAGCAATTGCTGTGGGAGTGCTTCTTGGAGTTCTTCACCTCATTTGCAATCTGGACAACCATGGCAGAATTGCTCTGGCACATTCCTAGGTGAGGTACTTTGTTTCTTGGATTTCCAGGCTTTCTCTTTTACTGAATTTAAGTCTGTTTTGGAATAATCCTCAAACAATTGTTTCCAAAAAGCTCATGTGCAAACCATACTAAACACCTATCCAGCCACCAGCATCCACATTCTGTCCACTCATGCCTAGTGCACAAGACAAGTGTGCTGGGCCCTGGACCAGGGGGCAGACATCCCCCCTGACATGATCACCATCACCTCCTCAGCACCCATTTCTGCCCTGATGGAATGGGTGCTCAATCCGGGCAGTATTTACCAAGTGTGAGCAATTTCATGACCCCTGTTCTGGGTGAGACTGAGGACCTTATGTGATGCCCTTGGCACATCTGCTATTCTCACAATGACACTGACACATGCAGGTCACCAGCCAAGCAGCCAGGTTCCAGAGCCCACATTGCTCATGCTTGGCTCTGTCCATTCTCACACAAATTAATCAGATCTTTGAATGTTCACTGTATAAGTGCAAGGGCGAGAGTCACCCTGCACTCCCACCTGGACAAACTATTCTGAGGACAGAGTGACTTTCTCTTTCCAAGTCACCCCAAAACTGCCTTTCAGGCTCGTGCCCTTTACCTGCTGCTGCAGCAAGGGAATCAGATACCTCAGCATGAGCATCACGGCAAGGATCAGGTGTAGGTGTTCCGAGGCAACCTACCTCTCAGAAACATTTTAGCTATGATAAAAAATAGCACTTTAAAGAACCCTCTTGAAAACACACACATGAACATAGCTAAAAAAGTAAATTAGAACTGGGTGTGATGGCCCACCCGTGTAATCCCAGAAACTCAGGAGATGGAGGCAGAAGAACTGCAAGTTCCAGGCAAGTATGGGAAACTTCATGAGACTTCTTCTCAAAACGAAATTTTAAAAAGGGCTGGAGATGTAGCTCATTGGTAGTACACTTGTCTGGCATGCTTAAGGCCCTGGGCTCAACCCCAGCACCAAAGTGGGGGAGGCGGAGGGACATTACTCTGTATTAGTCCAAACATATAGGATAATGAGAGATAAGCAGTATCATGAAGAGTCAGCCCGTAGTGGATCTAAGTAGTGTGGAATAATAAATAAAAACTCTAACCTGAGAGCTCCAAGGAGCCTTCTAAGATCTAAGGCTCTTAATTCCAAGAAAATTCCAGCTGACAGGAGGTACCTAGCCAGGTTTAAGTGATTCTCAGAATGAAGGTTGGCGGTTAAACAGAGTGGATGGTTCCCCTTTTCAAAATACACACATGACCTATTTTCAAGAATACTTCAAAAGGGAAAAGACACATAAATCATTAAACTTTGGAGCCAATAGTACTTTAAAGACCGAACATGGAAACTGAAATCACAATGTGATGCTAGAACATTCTCATTAGAATAGCCAGAATGCAGAGGAATGAAAATTTTAAAGGTCAGTGAAGATGTAGAAGCCATGGAGTCCACGCACTACTAGGTATGACTGTGTAGGCGAGGACCTGGGGATGTGTGCTGAGACTGAGCCTCAAGTGCCACCTGACCTGTTTGAAAAATGACACTCAAGCCAGTGAGTCAACAGAGTGAGCATTTGGGATATTCATAGCATTTTTTAAAATGCAGATTATCTTTATCTTATTAATATAAGTATTGTCAGATGTGGAGGACACACGGTGTCCACTTAGAACATTTGATTACACTGAACTTTCTATTATATTTCACACCTTTGTTGCCCTTCTGGATGTTTCCTTTGGCCATCTGACCGGTGGGCCTTTCTCTGTCTTTAGCCTTTGTAAAGGGTGACATCAGTGGAGAGCTGGCTGCTTCCTCAGGGGAGTGCACTTCTGGTTCCATGGGTCATGACATCATCACTGAGCAGCCTGGGTCACAGGTCACACTGCAGGTAGACTTTGTGGATCTGCCCAGCTGTGACTTGACCAGCACCACCACCAACAGGGATAAGGAGGACATCTTGAGCCAGAGCTCCAGCCAGATCCGTGCTGTCCTGTCCCACCCTGCCATAGACCTGAACAACAGGACCCAGGCCTCCTTGGTCATCACTGACAGCTCTCAGATCACCGCTGAAGGGCCACGACCCCTTCCAACAGTCTTGAAGTTCTAAGTGGGGAGAGGATGGCCCAGTCTTCCACAGCAGGGCCTGCTGTCTTCCATGCTCCTTCCTGAGGCCAGACCTAAGCTTCTCCTGCTTATTTTTCTCTTCCCTTATGATCTCACCAACAGCACTGCAGAGGTCACCAGCTCTGATACCTTTGCTGAAGGAAACAGCCGAGTTAGTGTCTTTTGTAAAGGTCAAAAGTCAGGTTAGTTGACTATATTCACTGAGTACACTGGACATTCTTTTTTTTTTTTTGGTACCAGAAATCAAACTCAAGACCTTACACTTTCCAGGCAAGTGCTTATGCCTCTGAGCTATATCACCACACATTGGACATTCCTTAAAGCTCTGTTGGACGCTGGTTATCAAAAAATATCCTTAAGTAGCCTATTATTTTACAAATGTGTGGCTTTAATACTATACTTTATATTTTTAAAATACATTTGAACTTTTAAAACTCATCTATGTAATCCCAGCACTTTAGACGCTGAAGTAGAAGGATTGCCTTGAGTTCACGGCCAACCTGGGCTACATAGTAAGACCCTGTCTGGAGAAAACAAAATAAAGCATTTACATTGCTCCCGTTTTATACTAGCATGTATTTCAGTTCCATCAGTGAGGGTCACTTTCCTTCTGAGTAAGTCAGCCTTACTTTCACAGTAATTATGTCCCAAAGCTGTTTTATAAATGTGACTAAGGAGAGACTGATCCACTAGTGGCCATGACAAGGGATTTAGCTCAGAGCAAAGGCCATAGGTTCAATTCCTGTATGGCAGAAACAAAAACAAGACCAAAGCTGTAGCAATCAATATAATCTGATACTGGTGGAAATATAAATTGATCAATGAAAAATACATAAGCCCACAAAACTCTGCTGAACATCCTTAACTAGTGGAACAAAGATGATACAATAGAATACAGATACCCTTTGCAATAAATGATTGTGGTACAACTCGACATCTACATGCAAAAGAAAATCTAAACAAAGACTTTAGATTCTTCACAAAAATTAACTTAAAATGGATTGTAGACCTAAATGAAACAAAAGTATAGAACCCTTAGAGTTTCATAGAATAAAACCTCCACCGCCTTGGTCCTGATGACTTTAGACACAAAATCGAAATTTTCATTAAAATTTAAAACAGCCTTGTGATGGACACTGCCAAGAGTATGAGAAGACAAGACAGGAACTAAGAGAAAATATTTGCAAAAGACACATTTGATAAAGGACTGTTATCCAAAATACACAAGGATCTCTTAAAACTCAACACTAAGAAACTATACAACATGATTTTAAAATGACCCAAACACTTTGACCAGCACTTCACTGACGAAGTCACACAGATGGAGGAAGAGATACAAGTGAACGTATGAAAAGAATCTCCACATCATATGTGACCAAGGAATTGTAAATGAAAACAGATGCCACTGCACACTTATTGGAATGGCCAGCACCCAGGACACTGACAACACCAAACACAGGCGAGGATGTGGAGCAGCAGGAGTTCTCATTCCTTGCTGGTGGGAATGGAAAATGGTATGATCACTTTGGAAGACAGTATGGTAGTTTTGTTACAAAACTAAACATACTCTTCCCAAGTGATTCAGCAATTGCATTCATTAGTATCTACCCAAAGATGTTGAAAGCCTATGTTTATATCAACCTACATATACCTATGATACCATCATGGTGTAGATTTGTGTCATATGCATTTGTCCAAACCCACAAAATACACAACTCCAAACCACACAAAACCTGTGCGTGGATGTTTACAGCAGCTTTATTCATCATTGCCATTTAAAAGCAATCAAGATGTCCTTCAGTAGGTGAATGGGTAAGTAATCTGGGGTACATCCTGGCAATGGGACGTCATTCAGCATGAAAAATAAATGCACTATCAAGCCATAACAAGACATGGATGAACCTTAAGTGCAAATTATTAATTGAAATAAGTCAATATTAACAAGCTATCTACTGTTTGCTTCCAAGGATATGGCAGTCTAGAAATGGTAAAACTAGGCAGGCACTAAAAATGTTAGTAAGTGACAAAGTTTGAGGTGGTAGAGGTAAGAATGGATGACTAAGTAGACCACAGAAGATTCTTTTAGGACAGTGAAACTACAGTGTAGGATACTATCACAGTAGATTTGTGTCATATGAATTTATCCAAACCCACAAAATAGACAACTGCAAGAGTGAACCCTGATGCAAACTGTAGACCTTTGAGTGACTGAGATGTACCCTCACATCAGTGGTGAGAACATACCACTGCGGTGGGTGATGTTAATAATGGGGGAGACGATGCATGCGTGGGAGACGGGGAGCGTAGGGGAAATCTCTGTACCCTCCCTCCGTTTTGCTGTGAGCTTAAATTTTCTCTAAAAAAATAATATCTCTTTGTATTAAATGTCCAATTTTGGAAATATGATTGGGACCTAGTTCTTAACATCCCCATCCACTCACATCAAGTTGATAATTCTCATGCCCTTCTCAACATATACCCTAACCACTAATAATCATATTTCAGAAAAGCATATTTTAATATTGATTGTCTGGAAGAGAATACACATCATTTACAAAGCTTTGGGGTTTTGATGAAGGGACTGATCTTTGCAAGTTAATATTTCAGTGATTTCACCTTCAGATTAACAAATCTGATTGTTTCAGTTTCCAAGCTGGAAATAATTTCTACTCTACATATTTGCTTGTTCCAGATTAGGCCACAACAGAAGGGACTGTTGAGACAGTGCAGTAATATCCAACGATTTGGTGCTTTCACCCTAAGTAAGGATGTGTTTCTTGATTCTTCCAGCCAATCTGATAGGTGTGGAAAAGAATTATGAGACATAAACCAGCAGCTGGCCCCATCACAGGGGCTTGTGCTCCCTGACTCTCACTCCCTGCTGCCCTGCTCCCGACCTTTCCTCATTATTTCTCATGAAACCATGAAAGCATGGGGTAGGAGAAGGCAGAATTTTCTTTTCCTCTTCTAGGGTGGAATGCTTGGATGGTAGTGTCCCAGAAAAAGAAAAAGAAAACCAAAAATCTCTATTCTCAGAGAGGCGGACAGACCTGAAACTTGAATGGTTCCCTAATGTAACTGCTTTAGGTGTTTCTCCCTGTTCCAGCCTCAGACAGCGTAGTTTCCTACTATCAGCCTGCAGGTGTCTCACTAGCAAAAGAGTCACTAGATGGCGCCAGTCTCTTTAGGTAGCGAGGACAATGACTGTTAAGCCCTGTGGTTTATGGAGTCAGACAACTACTAAGTTCTCTTAGATCAAATTATCTCATCCAAACAGGAAGCAGGGAGGTGCAGAGAGGTAAGGTTGCTTATCCAAGGTTGTACAGCTAGAAAGTATTCAAATCCATAAAGCAGTGCCAGAAACTTATGTTTTCTTTGATTTTTTTTTTTTTTGGTTTTTCTCTGGCACCGGGAACCGAACTCACAACCTTGCACTTGCCGGGCAGGCGCTTTGCCGCTGAGCTAAATCCCCAGCACCGTTTTCTTTGATTTTGTTTTGCAGTACGGAGAGTTGTACCCAGAGCCTTCACTCTGAGCTACATCCCTAATCCTTTTTCTAAAAAATTTTAGGTAGGTATGCTGAGTCACTAAGCTGCTGATACTAGAGTTGAATCTGTGATCCTCCTGCCTCAGCCTTCTCCAGAGAGCTGTGATTACAGGCATGTGCCCGGAGACCAGAAGTTTTTATTATAAAAATGTCAATGTTGAAAGAAAGAAAGAAAAAAAGAATTAACTGGAGATGAAGCTCCATGGTAGAGCATTTACCTAGCATGCACAAGGCTGTGGATTTGATCCACAGCACCACACATAAATAAAGAACTATTTTTCTCCCAAAGTTATACTCTTCCTACTTAATTCAATGTTGAAATGGTCTTCTATGAATTAATGAAAACAGCAGATACTTGGGGTTTTTTTTCTTCTCCTGAATATCCAGAATTTTAAAATTTACTATACTATACTCCTTCCTCCAGTCTTCTGGCCCAAAACATTCAAGATTAAGGAGCCCCTCTAATTACCCAGCCACAATGCTAAGTGGAAGGAAATTTAATCTTGTACTGAGTCAACAGATTCTTGTGGGTGACCTACTCCCACTCAAATACACTTAATAATTGTTTCATGCATAGGTACAAATGCACCAAACAATGATAATTATAACCAAGTAATGTTGTATTGTGCCGAGAGCTATTATTATTTAAGGAAAAGCAATTGGTTGTTTTTTTTTTTTTTTTTTTAGAGACACAAACTTGGTATATATTCCAGGCTGAACTCAAATTCATGGTGATCTGCCTACCTCCTTCTCCCAAGTGTTGAGATTACAGGTGTGCACCCTGGTACCTGGCCCAATTTTTAAATAGAATAAAAATGAGATTCCACTTATTTGATAATCATATTAATTAAGAGAAGTAAATTTTATCAGTGTAAGACGTACTACAGGGCTGTAACCTTCACAGTACAAATCAATCTTATTTTAAATGGAAAGAACGTGTGATCTGAAGTTCTCTGAGGAAGACGTGTTTATATTGAAGAGCTTGCAGACTGACCTTGGCTGACTAGTCATTCTGATTGTGAAGAGATACAATATTTTATCCAAGAACCAAAGTTCTGTTAAGCGATCTTTAGTCCTTTTTAACGGCCATTTGCTATCAATCTCTGCATCTGACTTGACTATTAGATAAAAGTCTCCCTTAAAATGTGATTCAGAGTAACTTAAAACCATGTTCTTGGGCCTTGGTCACTCCAAATAAACTTATATTTTAGTTTGGCTCAGAATCAGCAATTTTCTTATTTCCTTTAGAGTCTGCATGATAATAAATCATTAACTTCTGTGAGCAATAAGGACAATATTGTGTCTGTGGCATCTGGACTTAGACATAAACCTTTGTTGAATCACAGTGGTCCAGGTATGTAGCATGTCACTCTGAGCAGGTCACCGTTTCCTCTCAGTCGCCTCAAATGGGCGGTGGGAGCTCACATCACCATGGCCTGAGGGAGGTACAGGAGATAATCTGTGGAATGAGACTGGTACCAACAGGGGCATGATGAGGGCTGCCTGCTGTCGTGACTTAACATCAGGGCCTGGTAAACAAATGCGCTTGTCTCTGCTCCAGCCTCTGGGAAACAGGACAGCCCATAGCCCCGTGCAGCTCTACCACCCCAGGCCCCAAGGAATTAGAAAGGACAGTGTCTTAGCCAGGTGTACAGTGCATCTGGTGGACAAAAAGGAACACTAATGAAGTGTCTCATGAAAAGAATGTTTAAGGCTGGGACAAAGGCTGGCAGAGAGGCCATGAAAGTGGTCCGCCTGTGCTTGGACCTCAACAGTAAGCAAGGTCGATGTGTGACTGAGCCTCATGTGCCATGGAGACCTGCTGCAGGTCTCTAGGTCCTGTGGGCACAGAAGCACACCTTTGGGGCTCTGCTCCATCCCCCAGTGTCTCATTAAGAGCACTGCCTTTGCTTCTCCATTTCCAGTGCCCAGGACACCAGGGTAGTAGATGGACCCCAGCCTGGGCAGAACCATGGAGGCCTCCACAGCCCTGGGCCCTGAATCCCTTTCATATCACTTCCTGAGGGATCTGCTAATCTGTACCCTGGGACCATCTCTCAACTCTGGAGCTTGGCAGGGAGGGACACCACGCTGCTTTTCTTCACAGTCCGTCTGCCATAGGAACTCAGAGGAAAACAGACTTCAATTTTGTGCTTGTCTGTAGCCAAGACACCACAGGACACCCCCATAGATATATGAGGATTAAAGAGAGAAGTTGTGAAAACCAGGCATGGCAGTACATATAGTGTCTCAGCTACTGGAGAGGCTGAGGCAGGAGAATTTCTTGAGCCCAGGAGTTCAAGGCCAGCCTAAACAACTTAGCAAGAACCTGTAGAGAGAAAGAAAGGAAGACAGAGAGAAAGAAAGAAAGGGCTGTTAGTTTGTCAGTACCATACTGTTTTTATCACAGTAGCTTTGTAATATGAACTTTAGGATTCAAACCAAGGATTGTGATATCCAGTGCCTTGCCTTTGTTGCCCAGAATTGTTTTTGCTCTTCTAGATCTCTTCTGGTACCAAATGAATTTTAGGGTTGTTTTCTCTAATCCTGTGAGGTATCTAATGGTATTTTGATGGGTATTGCATTAAATCTGTATAACAATTTTTGGAATATGGCCATTTCAACTATGTTGGTTCTTCCTACCCAAGACAAGAGACAAGAGATATCTTTCCATTTTCTGATATCCTCTTTGATTTCCTTTTTCAGAGTACTGTAGTTTTCAATGTAGAGATCTTTTCTTCCTTTGTTAGATTTATTCTTAAGTATTTTATTTTTTCAATGCTATTGTGTAAGGAGTAGTTTCCCTAATTTCTCTCTGTGAGTTTATAATTTGTGTTCAACAAGGCTATTGATATTTGAGTGTTGGCTTTGTATCCAACTATGCAACTGAATTTAGTAATTAAATCTAGAAGTCATTTGGTAGAGTTTTTGGGGTCTTCTATGTAGAACATCATGTCATCTGCAAATGATAATTTAACTTCTTCCTTTCCTATCTTTATTCCTTTTATTTCTTTCTCTTATCTAATTGCTCTGGCTAATGCTGCCAGAACTACATTGAATAGGAGTGGTGATAGTGCACATCCCTGTCTTATTCCTGATCTTAGAATGAAAGCTTTCAGTATTTGATCATTTAGTATGATATTGGCTGTTGGTTTGTCAAGGATGGCTTTTATCAGCTTGAGATAAAGACCATCTAGTCAAATTTTTGTAGGGCTTTTATCACAAATGGGCTGGACTTTAACAAATGCTTTTTCTGCCTATATTGAGATGATCCTGTAATTTTTACCCTTGGCTGTGTTGATATGGTGCATTTCATTTATTGATTTACATATGTTGAATCATCCTTGCATACCTGGGATGAATCCCACTTGGTCATAGTGTATGATCTTCTTGATGATTTGCTGCATTCTGTTTGTCAGTATCTTACTAAGGATTTTTGACATCTGTGTTCATTAGGGAGACTAGCCTGTAGTTCTCTTTTTTGGTTGGATCCTTCTCTGATTTTGGTATCAGGGTAATACTTGTTTTCAGGAATGAGTTTAGGAGTATTGGTTCTCTATCAATTTCATTAAAGAGTTTAAGAAGTAGTTGCATTAGATTTTCTCTAAATTTCTCATAGAATTCAGCAGATCTGTAGATAAATGGAACTGATTAGAAGATGCAGAAACATTTCCAAACACACTCAACCACCTTATCTTCAACAAAGGGGCCAAACACCTTCACTGGAAGAAAGAAGGCCTCTTTAATAAATGGTGCTGGAAAGACTGACTTTCCACATTCCAAAGACTAAAACTAGACCCATGTCTCTCACCACACATTAAACTAAAATCAAAATGGATCGAACATCTAAATATTAGAACAGAAATACTAAATATGCTGGAAGAGAGAATAGAACTCTTGAAAACATAGGTATAGCAAAGACTTTATGAACAAAATGCCAATTGTATGGAAAATATTATAAAGAATCAATAACTAGGATCTCTTCTTATTAAAAAGCTTTTGCACAGCAAGAGAAAGCACCAACAGAGTGAAAAGACAACCCAGGGTGGGAAAAATTTTTTCCAGCTGTTCCTCAAAGGACCAATATCTAGAATATATAAAGGACTCAAAAAATGCCACCCAAATTTAAAGACCCAACCCAAAAATGAGCATCTGAAATGAAAACACACTTCTCAGATGAAGAAGGACAAATGGAAAATAAATATATGAAAAAATGTTCAACATCCTTGATCACTCAAGAGATGCGAATTAAAACAATGCTGAGATTCCATCTCACCCCAGAAAGAATGGCTATTATCAAGAAATCCACCAATTACAAATGCTGGCAGGTCTATAGGGGAGAAAAGAACCCTTCTTCAGTGTTGGTGGGAGTGTAGACTGGTGCCACCACTGTGGAAATCAGTGTAGATAATCCTCAAAAAACTAATGCTAGAGGTTCCATCTGACCCAGCTATTCCTTTCCTTAGTGTCTTAGTGAAAGAATTAAAAGCATCATACCACAGAAATATACACATACCCATGTTTATAGCAGCACAGTTTATAATAGCTAAGTCTTGGAAACAGCCCAAATGCCCATCAACTGATGAATGGATAAAAAAGATATGGGTTTTTTTTTTCACTCAATGGAGTATTACTCAACTATAAAGAAGGATAAATTTGAGACGTGTCCAGATGAATGGGTGCACCTTGAGACCATACTCTTAAGGGAAAAAAATCAGACACATATATGTAAATATTCCATTGTTTCTGTGGTGTGAGAAACTGAAAGTGTAAATAAGTGTAAATGTACAACAGATATAGTGAAATGGGAAGGGGAACTAGAGGGGGAGGGGGAAAGGGAGGGAAAAGAAAAATGAGAAAAGAAGGAAAAAATTGAAACAAAGCTTTTGTAAGTAAGGAGAAGAGAGACTGAAGGAAGAGGAGTGGAATGTGAAAAAAAAGAAGAATCAAGATATATCATGTACAAGTACAAATTCCCTATGATAAATGTGATCATTATGTATCTCTAAAATGTACTAATAAACTTATTAATTTTTGAGAAGCTGTTATTCTATCATTCACAGAGAAATGAAAGCCAATTTTTTAATAAATGTGGGTTTACAGAAATTCTTTTGTTAAAAAAAAGAAATTCCTTTGTTATATTGATCATTTATGATCAGTTTCTAGGATATAGGAAGATATATATAGATATGTATAAAAATTTCTAATACATTAACATTTAAAAGTAGGTCACTAAAAGGTATATGTAAGATACTCCAGTTTTTGTTTTTGTTTTTGTTTGTTTTTGTTTTGTACTACTGGGGATGAACCCAGAGCCTTCATACTGAGATACATTCCCCGTCCTTTTTAATTTTTTATTTTGAGACAGATTCTTACTAAGTTGCCCAGGCTGGGCTGGAACTTGTGATTCTCCTGCCCCAGCCTCCCAGAGTGCTGGGGATTATAGGTGTGCACCATTATCCCTGGCCCAAATTTCCTTTTAAAGAGTATACATCTGTAGTCTAGTGGTTATGGGACTCTCTAAAACATGAATATATAACTTTCAAAGCCCCAATATGAACTGATTTTTAATGTTAAGTTGATTTTCCAATGCAGTCATAAAAAAGTGCTTATTAGTGAAAATAAATTTTGGGAGTTTCCTGATGATATAAAGTTTTAGGGAAATCAAATATGAACTTATAGCATTTATTAATTTACATATAGTTATGTTTTACATTATATATTTTACCTGAGAAATATGTAAATATTACTGCTTTCTACTTTCACATTTACAAAGCAATTACAGTAAAGCCTTGGTTTGTGAACACAATTCTTTCTGGAAGCATGCTTGTAATTCAAAGCACTTGTATATTAAAGCAAAGTTCCCCATAAGAAATAATGGAAACTCAGATAATTCGCTTCACAACCCAAAAATATTCATATAAAACGGTTAAAAAGCTGTAAAATAATATAACACAACAAAGAAAATACAAAATATAAGGAAAATTAAATTAACTTGCACTTACCTTGAAAACCTTTGTGGCTAGTGTGAGGGGGAGGAAAGCAAGGTTATTCTGTGGGATGAATTTCATCATCACTAATTGAATCACTGCTATCTATTGGCTCAATAGAATTTTTTCTCTTCATGCAACTTTAAGAAGGGACCTATCCAGTGACACTTGCTTTTGACTCCTTTTGAGGATTTTGTGGAAATGTGACATTGCATTGTTAAACAGATTCGTTGCTCACACAGCCTTATTTGGGTGGTGCTTTGTATAAAATTTTGCACTGTTTCTCACATTTACACAGCTTCCTAATCTCATTTGAAGTGAGACTCCTCTACCTTTCTCTCCTCCTCCTCTGGAGAGGAGATCTCCATAACCTGTTACTGTTGGGAGCTGATCACCTACAATCCTGCAGTGTCCAGAGTTAGTGGAACCATCGACTCAATTGTGATCATGTGGCATTCTGCATCATGTACTACTGGTATTGCAAGACATCACACATTTATCGAGTTAAAATTTATTAGAAATGTTTGCTTGTCTTGTAGAACAAGTTACTCACAATCCAAGCACTTTTGACTCCAACTGTTCACAAGTGTATCCAATACGTTTTTCTTTTCTTCTTCTTCTTCTTCTTCCTACCTCTTTTTCTCTTTGCCTTCCTTCTCCTCCTCCTTCCTCTTGTTCTTCTTCTTTGCTTTGGTTACCAGTTTATTAAATAACAATGTTTGTTGTAACTAAATACATTATATAACTAATAACTAAATACGCTATAACTAAACACTATAATAACTAAATATACTATATTTGTACCTTGTTCTCTAGTTTTTAAAAAACTGTTCATATACAGACTTGGTAAAAATGTACTTTATAGAAAACCATCTGCAAAACTAAAATGAAAATAATGCACATATTATCCATACATTAGACTGCTAAATTGTGGGAATTATTTTAATTTAATTCATACAGGTGATCATGAAATATTAGGTGGTTTAATTTTCTTAAATCTGGTACCAGATATAACCTTAAAGAGACCACGGTCTGTCGCAGCTGCTTAATTTAGAGGTTCAGATTCACAAACAACAAAGGCCTTTAACACCAAGGTAAAAGCAATAAAACAAAGTTTATAAACCATTAATTGACACACACACTATTACACAGAAGAAAGAGAAAGTATAGAAAGAAAGTTACATCCCCAGTTCAGAAGAGCTTTAACAACTAAAATTCCAATTCCAATGCCAGGGAATCCTGTTACACAGCTTTCGGGGTTGTGATTGGCAAGGATCAGGCACAGCGTCCTCTCCATGGGTGAGATTCCAAAGAACCCTACTAGTGAGGCCCCTTAAGTAGCAGTTGAGACAAAAGTGGCAGTGTCCCAATAGTGTGTGTGACTGGAGGCAGGGACTATGTGGCCCCTGAAAACTGGCCATACTCCCAGGGGAATAAGCATCTGTGTTTTCTAGATAGGTAAGAGGGACTGTCCTTGGGAGCTGGCAGCTCATGAGGGGGTTCCTGTTCATGTCAGGATGCTCTGCCGGGCACCCCAACATGTAATCTTTAGAACAAGGCCACGACACTGTGTTATGAACAAGGACATTCTTTCTATCCTCAATTTTAACCCTTTACCAAGCCAAGATTTTAAAAGTGTTAATGTTGAAAGGTGGTACAAAAATATCTAAAATAAAATAAAATAGATATCCATAAAATAAAATAAAATAAATAAAAGTAGGTCACTAAAAGGTATATGCAAGATACTCCAGTGTTTCAAGAAATAGAACAAAACACTTTCTTTTTTACAGATACATTTCTAGATCCATTCTCCATGCATTTTCTCTCCCTTTCAGAGAATTCTTTGTGCAGACTGATGAGATGAAAAAATCAACTATTTTTTCCAAAAGAAAACAAAGTAGAGCCTATTTACAAAAAAAACACAAAAGAATTTTATGTAAAGTATTACTGCAGAACTAATTTAAAGGAAATCTGAGGGACAGATTATACTTTTACTTCTACAAATAGAGGTCCTTTCCCCTAATTTCCACAAGAAATACATTTTACAAGGCATGGACTATACAGTGGTACACAATGCAAAGACAGAAACAAAGAGATTTGTAAATTATTTATATTTCCAGCAGTTGAGACAATATATTTGAGTTCTGAGGTTACCTCTAGGGGTGAAACCACAACCAGCCATTCAGCAGCCAGAATGCTCCAATAACTGAGTACCTAATCATTTCTCTTTTAGCACGTTCTCCTTTTTCCTCCTCCAGTTGTAGATGTCTATTTAGTTTGATTACTTGTCATCTTAATGAAGCTGCATCTACAACGGTCATGTCATCTGACATTCCTTCAATTGCTGTGTGTACATTTGAAAGGCCATACCTGACGCTGTCATCCTGAGGACTAGAAGTGGTGACAGCAGACTACCAATGGTCTTTCCCAGTGTCTTTCATTTTGTCTTCTTACAATGAATCTTTTCTGAGCAGCTGTCCATTTTGGCAAACAGCATTTTCACTCACAGAGCGCTCTTTTTCTAGTCTGCCAGCTGCATGGATTTCATCATTTTGAGGGATTGGAGGAGGTCTTTCTAAATCCACAAAATCTAGTGGTCTTGCAAATAGCATAAGTACATGCAGTGGTGTTTTTAGTGCCAGAAGTTTAAACGGAATCTACTGAATAAGGTCAAGATCTGCTGGTCTTGAAAATGAGATAACTTCATCATTTTCCTGCTACAACAATTCTCTCCGGAACTTGCGTTATCACACCAGCATTTGGAACTCCTTCTTGGAATCCTTGTTCCAGGTCAGCATTTGGTGGTGCTACTTTTAATTTTTCTGGGACCCTCATTCGCTGACTGATACTTTCTGTGTGTTCCATTTCATGCTGAAGTCAGCGACTAATTTCTGCCATCTCAGCAGCACTGGGAAAAGGAAATGCTGCCCCATTAACCTAAGTACTGCTTGCTGTCTGGCACTACCTACTTCTGTGCTTTACATTAAATCTTTAACTTGCTTCACTGTGCATGCGCTGGATTTGGAGCCACTTTTGTCCTCCAGGCTGTCTGGAGAGTCCTGGAGAGGGCCACCACCTGTCAGCTGTCAGGGCACTTGGGTGGGCCCTCTCAAAGACCATTGGATGAGCTCATTGGGCAGCCTGGGCAAAACACCACGGAGCAGCCTGCAGCAGACTGGGAGATGTTCTTAGCTTCAAAGTGTGTTTCGAACTTTCAAAGATAAATTGCCAGCACTCTGGGAAGCCAAGGCAAGAGAATTACAAGTTTGAGTCCAGCCTTGGCAACTTAGCAATACCCTGTCTCAAAAAAACAAACAAACAAACAAACAAACAAAAAAGCCAGGCATGGTGCATTCCTATAATCTCAACACTTGGGAGGTTGAGGGAGGAGGATTGCCACAAGTTCTGGGCCAGCCTAGGATACATAGCAAAATCCTATCTCAGAAAAGCAAACAAATCAAAATTTAAAAAAAAAAAAAGACAAAAGGGCTAGGGATGTAGCTCAGTGTGAAGGCCCTAGATCCAATAACCAGTAGAGCCAAAAGGAGAAGGAGAGGGGAGGAGACAAAGGAGGCAAAGGAAAAAAGAGAGCAAAGCTAGTTTGCTAGGGTATAACATTTTCTCTTCCATATAAGAGGAGGTAAAGATGGGACTTTTTGAGTCAGGAAGTCATTGACAAACTACAGCGAGGTACTCATGTAGCATTATGATATTTTAAAAATGAATCCTGCACATGGTTTCCTCTTTTAAATAGCTATAAAACACTTGTGTACTATGGCAGCACACATGCAAATATAAGGTCATCTTCCAAGGAGTCACTGCCAAATCCGAGTTCAGTTTCTTTTGTAGCAAAAAATGCCCCCCACCCAGCCAGTACACTTCAGTTTGTTAGTTGCCCAGGTAATAGTTCCTGTTCTAGTTACAGTTGCTCCTGTCTCTTAGAAATGGCTGGTCACTGTGATGCACATTGTATAAACCAGTCCACAATTGACAAGCCATTCTGCCTCTGTATTTGCTGCTTGCTTATCTCATATAAGACCTAGACCACCAGAGATCAGGGACTGATATTTTGGTTTTTTCTTTTTTTCTTTTTCTTTTTTTTTTTTTTAGGGCCTGATATTTTGGGAATGATCCCAATCAGTGCCCATGGATGTAAATAAATCTGCCTCCAAATCCTCAGTGTCATTTTGGTGTTTTTGCTTGCTGTTGCACTTTAACACTTGTTTTCCTAGTTTCACGGAGAGACCTTTTAAGACCTACAAAACTCTCATGAATGCAGATCTTTTAAGCCATTGAATCTTTTGCTTGTCACTATTAAGCTGTAGAGAAAATTCTTCTCCATCCCAAGAGTTTTTGAGTCTTCCCTCTTTGCTCTGGGGTAGTTGGGTAGGGTGCTCACCTAAAAATGAATCATGAAGGAGGTACATCCAAATGAAAATGGTGAGGGTCTCTTGAGACACTTTTTTCCTGTATTTTTTTTTATTTTAAAGGGACACTTTTTTAAAGGAATGGTTTTATTTCATTTTCTTTATATATCTGTATTTTCTAAATGATCTGAACTAAACATGGGTTGCTTATTTAATAAGAAACAAAACAAGAAATAAAAATTGCATTTGTTTTTGTTACTAGAGATTAAGGAATGAAGTCAAGTAAATGGCAACAACACCCTAGGAAACAACAACCCCACCTAGTACCCTAGAAACTTTGTCTCTAACACTAATCTCCAAAATAGGAATCCAGGACTCCCTGGACAAATAGTTGATTATATGACAAGTCCAGAACACACACAAGATAAACCTGGAGGATTATATATAGTGCCAGAAAGTCAAGAAAGTGAAAGAGGGGAAAGGGGGAGAGAAAGAGGGAGACTGGGGCAGAGGCAGAGAGAGACAGAGAGAGACAGAGAGAGAGAGGCCTCCAGTGGTAGTATATCAAAGGGACATTAGAGTCAAATGAAAGGTGGTCAAAGATGGAACAATTTGAGCTGAAAAATAAACAAACTACTGTTTTATTAAAAACTCGAACTATGAAACAAATATCCATGAGTCCATGCTCATATTACTAAATTACTGAATATATTAACAAAGAAGGGGGAAGAGACAAAATATCTCGTGCAAAATAATTCCAAATAATCTGCATAAATCCTCCACACTGACTCCTCTCAAAAGCCTAAAGTGTAAACAACAAAGAAAAAGTGAAACCAGGGGCTGGGGATTTAGCTCAGTGGCACAGCGCCTGCCTGGCAAGCACGAGGTCATGAGTTCAATTCCCGGTACCAAAAATAAATAAATAAATAAATAAATAAATAAAAACAAAACGAAAAAGTGAAACTTCACAGTGAAGAAACCTGAAAAATGCTACTTCAAGACAGGGGGTCAAAGTCAACATCTACAGTCATCGGTCATGCACTTAGGCTTGAGAAAATGTAAAAACAAAAAAAAAAGGCACTGCCTCTGTGGCCTTTCTCCTACTTAGATTTAGTCAAAGACTAGGTATGCTATATCCTGTGGAGTGATATAGCTTCTGTGAGTTGTCAAGAGCTCAAATTTTGCTGTCTGCAGAGTTGCAAGTACTAACTCTGCAGTACCAACTGAGACAATGTTCAGTTTTGATAATTTGCTTGCAGGACTCCCAACTCAGTGAGAGTTGCTATGCTCTCTGCAGGGCTGCAGCTTGCTACAGTGAAAGGACACAGAGGAGAGTCAGTGAAGTAGGAAGTGCCTGGGGAAGGAGACAGAGGATCAGTCCAGGAATAGAGCTTCCCATGGTCCTCAACTCATGGAGCACCAACAGTGCTCTGTGACTGTGTGCTGAGAATTCCAACCATAGGCACTCACCTGAGCTTTGGTGTCTGAGGTTTTACCTGGGGGCCATTCACAGACAATTTTGACCCATCCTATGGCTCATTTTAGTTCCTCCAGAAGGTAAGTTGATGTCAGGAACCAAAGTCCCTACCATATACCACATTGTAGTAGTCAGTACTTACTTGAGAAAACAGATTTAATACAAGTTATACAAATATATAAAAATTTACAAGATTAGCTTACAATGGCTGCCCATAGAGTCTGGTGTGGAAGAGTGCAAAAGGTCTGTCTGCTCACTGGGGACCAAAGGATCCAGTCGAAGCCCTAGAGCTCAGTGTAGTGTCCCATGCAAGTCTATATCAGGAGGCCGAAGGGTCTGTGATGGGAGGTTGAAGGATCACTCTGGAGGCTGAAGAGTACTCTGGAAGCCAAGAGATGATATCCAAGGAGAAAGTGAAGACTGGAGCTCCTCCAAAGAAACAGAACCAATCCTTCCTTCTTTATTTCCCTTTTATACCATTCTGGTGATAATCCTCCCTAGAGTGGGGGTCTTCCACACCCAGAACTATGCTGAGCCAATTTAGCTGGGTGTTACTTACTCAAATTGACACAATCAGTCAACTATCACAATACTGTTAGAATAGACTATTTGGCTCAATCCAAAGCTCCTATGTAGCCGGGCGTGGTAGTGCATGCCTGTAACCCCAGCACTTGGGAGGCTGAGGCAGGAGGATCCTTGCAAGTTCGAGGCCAGCTGGGCTACAAAGTGAGCTCAAGGCCAGCCTGAACTGCATAGAGAGACCCTGTCAAAAAAAAAAAAAAAAAAAAAAAGTTCCTATGTAAACAAAGCATTCATCAGGCAAGATGTTCTAGGAACTTAGATCTCTTACCTCAGGAGCCAAGGGCAAAGGCAAGACTTCCCCTTGAGAGAGGTAGGCCCTTTACCACATACTATTAAAACAAAGGTGACTTTGCAATAGGGCCACGCAGCACACTGGGAAGGGAAATTTGGAGGGGATTGGCTCCCCCTGAGCCCTAGGGAGAAAGAAGTTTCACATATGCAGGAAATGAGAGAAAGATTTTCAAGAGAGGGGGAAAGAATGGAAATCTACATTCCATAGCTTTCACAATTAATTAAATATTTCAAAACAGTAAGTAGAGAGGATTTTGAATATTCTCAATACAAAGAAATGATAAGTGTCTTGAAGCAATAGATATGCCAATCACGGGGCTGGGGATTTAGCTCAGCGGCAAAGCGCCTGCCTGGCAAGCGCAAGGTCGTGAGTTCGGTTCCCGGTACCGGAGAAAAACAAAAACAAAACAAACAAAAAAAAGATATGCCAATCACTCCAGTCTAATCATCATACACTGTGTATATGGATTAACATGTCATACTGTGCTCCATAAATACAATTACTATTATCAATTAAACCTATATGTATAAGTACATATTATAATATACTGCATAATATAGTACCTATATTTGTATATACTTTTTAAAAATGTTAAAAAAAGTAAAAGCTCTGCCATAAGATCAGGAACAAAATAAGGATGCTAGTTTTTACCCCTCCTATTTAGCATCATCCTACAACTTCTAGCCCTACCACTTAGGCAGTATTTAATATATGAAGAAAATAATAAGCATCCAGGTTGGAAACACAGATAACACCATCATACATACAGAAGATGTTAGAATCCACATTTTAAAAAAACTATTAAAGCTCAAAATGAATTTAATGAACCTGCAGAATACAAGATCAGCACACAAAAATGAGTGGTACTACTATACCCTGGCAATTAGCAATCTGAAAAGGAAATGAAAAAAACAGTTTCACTTACAAAGCATCAAAAGGAATAAAAATTTTAGAATATAAATCTAAAGAGATGCAGGACTTGTATAAGGAAAACTATGAAACACTGCAGATTTTGTGCAATTTCATAGGTGCTACAAAAAACTGGCAAAAGAAATAAAATATACAAATAAATGGAAAGGCATCTTGTGTTCACAGATTGGAAGATACAGTATTAAGATGATAATGCTCCCCCAAAATATCAATAGTTTCAGTGAAGTCCATATAAATATCCTGTGTTAGTTGGCTGTCCCATGGCTGAGACATGCCAGTAATATGCAGTCCTCCCAGCTTGTTATGGCTTGGATGTAGATGTTCCCCCAAAGCCTCATGTGGTCATAGGTGGGGCTTTTTGGAAGTGACTGGATTTAGAGTGTGTGATGCTGGGATTAAGGATGTGATGCTGGCATTGATTCATGCTGCAATGCTAGGCTTAAGAGTACCTCACTCTGAATGTGAGTGCTACCTGCCTGGATAGGATGTAAAGGACAGAAACAGGGATGCTGTCATTACTTGTTGCTTGCTTCTTCTTTGCTATTTTGCTGCTTGCTGCCTTCTGCCTACCATGAACTGTTTCTCCTCTGCATTGCCCCTCTGCCATGTTACCCTGCCTTAAGCCAGCCAACTATGAACGGAAACTTCTACAAACTGTGAGCTACAATAAACTTTCCTCCTTTAATTTTGGGTGTTAGTTACTTTGTTTCAGCAATAAGAAAAGTAACTAAGACACAACTTTTGTGAGGAAGGGATTAATTTAGCTCATGGTTTTAGGAGATTCAGTCATAACTGACTGGCTCCAAGGCAGAAACATTATGGTATAAGGGCATGGCACAGCAAAACTGACTAACTCATTAAGATGACAATGCCAGGAAGCAGAGCAGGGAAATGTTTCCAGAGACAAACAGGCAGCAGGCCATATATAGCACGCAAGGTCACACCTCCATGACCCACCTAGACACATCCAAGAGGGTGCTTTACTAATCTGCTGCTTCTTAATCCAGTAAAGTTGCCCTATCAGGATTAACAGTCACAAACGCCAACATTCATTTTTTAGCAATGGAAAAGATGATCCCAAACATCATATGCGATATCAAGAGCTCTCTAATAGCCAAAATGATCTGGAAAAGAAGCTTGAAGTTTGATAATGTACAGTTTCCTATAGTTATCAAAACAATGTGATACAAGCATAAGTATGGTTATACAGACAACAAGATAGAATTGAGGGTCTGGAAAGAAACACAAACATCTCTCTTCAATTGATCTGTAAGATATTGCCAAAACCATTCAATGAGGAAATATATATAGTCTTTTCCATAAATGATACAGGGACTACTAGACATCTACATGTAAATGAATTTGGATACCATATAAATTAATTCAAAATATACTGGATAAGAACTACAGGCATTAAACTCTTAGAAGAAAATATAGGAATGTTTGTGGTCTTGGATTTGGCAATGATTTCTTAGCTGACATTAAAAGTAAAAAGAACAAAAAATAGATAAATTAGACTTCATAAAAATTTAAAACATTTTTGCATTACCTTAACAGGCTACTATCAAGAGACAGAGAAAATGATCCACAAAACAAGAGAAAATATTTACAAATCATTTGTGTGGTAAGAATCTAACTAGGCACAGTGGCCCATGCCTATAATCCCAGCACTCTGGGAGGCTGAAGCAAGAAGATCTCAATTTTGAACCTAGCCTGGGCAACTTAGCAATTAGTGAGATGCTGTCATAAAAGTAGAATTTATTTATTTATTTATTTATTTATTTTATTTATACAAGGAATCAAACTCAGGACCTTGCACTTGCCAGGCAGGCACTGTGCCACTGAGCTATATCGATGGCCTTAAAAATAAAATTTAAAACTAAAACTAAAAAATAGTGATCTAGTATCCAGAATATATCAAGAATTTGTACAATTCAACAAGAAACAGACAAACCATTTTAAAAATGGGCAAAAGACTTAACAGATGTTTTTCCAAAGAAGATATACAATGGCTCACAGGCATATGGTTTTCATATGTTGCCATTCAATCCCCATCTGGGGTATTAAGAGGGTAGAAATGTAATCAATTTGAAGATGGGCCCTTGGGGAAGTGATTAGTGGAGGTCCCATGATTGAATACTGGTGGCTTTATAGGAAGAAGGACAGAGACAAGAAGTGACACATATTTACCTATCACTCTTTTGCCTCCTGCCCTACACCACATCAGGATGCTACTAGAAAAAAGGTCATCCTTCTAGGGTGATGAAGATGATCTGGAACTAAGTGATGGCAATGAGGTTGTGCAACATCATGCATGCACTAAACATCACCAAACTGTCAGTGTTAAAATATCCAAGAGCCGAGGGGTGGCTCAGTGGTACAGCTCTTGTCTAGCTTATATAAGGTTCTGGATTCAATCCCCAGCACTACAAATAAATAAATAAAACATTAAAGTGGTGAGATTTCTGCTATGTGGATGCCTTGGTTACTTTTCTCTCATTGCTGAGACAAAATATCTGATGCCCAGATTTAAGGAAGGAAAAGTTTACTTGACTCACAGTTTGTGAATGTTTCAGTCCATACCCTCTGGCTCCAAGGCAGAGTGGCACATGGCAGAGGACAACAGTTCATGGCAGCAGAACACAGCAAAAGCAACAGAAGCAAAAATGGAGGAGCAGCAAGGGCAAGCCTCTTTCCCTCCCTTATGCAGGCTATCCACCCTAGAGCCTATGTAGCACTCCTACCCATAATCCGAGCATTGAACAATGAATCAATCATAAACTCTAGAAGTCTACCTCATGACTGCATGAGGCTTTAGGGGGACATCTAGACACAAACCATAACAGTGGATATTATTATAATAAATCAAAAAGAATTGCTGGTGGATAGACTGTGGGGTGAGAATGAGTGAGAGAATGATGAGAGGCACCTCATCACCCTTAAGGTGTGAAGAACAGAGGGACTTTTGAGGTCCTGCATAGCCACCTGTTTTGAGTCCCAGCTGCCTCCTTCCTCTCCTCTTTGTAGGCATGCTCATTCCACTTTGTTCATTTTGCACCTGTTCTTCCTCCTGCTGGGAGATCTTTCTCCAGTTCTTGGATTGGCTACTGTCCTCTTCATTCATGATACAGTCACGCTGTCACCTCCCCAAACACTTCTGCACCCCTGACTGACTCCTTTCCATCTGTTGTGTCCCAGCTCTAAAATTTTTTTCTTAAAATCCCTATTCCACGTGTACTTACTATCATTTCACCCACACACTTACTTGAGACAAATCATGAAAAAAAATCCAGCCCAGTTTAAATAAAAATGAAGTACAGAAAAGTAGAGATTAACAGTTCTTATCTACCTATGGAAGGAGGGAAGATTTTTTTTTTGGCCTTGGTTTTAGACATAGAAAAATAGACAATAGACATAGAGATGTATACAGTGAAGTCATCTCCTTCATCAGCCTGCTGTCCACCAAGGATGGCCATCAAAAGGATTATTAGTGTGCTCTTACAACTCCCCTGGAGACACCCACCTGCATTTCTTGGCTCCGGGGCTCCACAACTTCAGGGCTAGGGATCCCAGGAACCATGATCCAATCCTAGCCAGCCGTGCAGTCACATCCACATGATTAGCCTACCAGCACTGCTCCTTCTCCATCCACTGACAGTCACAAATCACACTCAGGCTCATGCTCAAGTTCATGTTGAAACCAATCACTGACCAAGGAAATAGGAGCACTGTGATTGTCTTAGACCAGTCATGACCTCCCCGTGATGGGAAAGAGGACTCCTCCAAAGCGTGTGCCCAAGAAAGGAGCTGGTTACCAGGACAAATTCAGTCTCATTAGGAAAAGGGAAAGGAGAGTGAATACTGAAGTGAAAACTAAGTCAGGGTTCTCTAAAGAAACAGAACCCAGAACCAAAGGATGACTGTATGCATTTGTATATGCTCCAACATGTACATTGTCATGCTTTGGTATCTATGGATTGGATTCATTCTAGGACCCTCCATGAGTACCAAAATCCACAGATATACAAAACAGGTATTCTTAGCCTATGCACACCTTCTTTCATGCTTTATATTAGCTTTAGATTATTTAGAAAGCCTAAGATGATGCAAATGCTATATACATAGTTGTACTGTATTATTTAGAAAATGACAGGAGGATCAAAAGTTCAAGCCCCTTGTGGGCCACCTAATGACTTAGCAAGACTATATTCACAAACAAAACAAAAAAAATTAAAGGGCTGGAGATGTAGCTTAGCTCTGTGTTGAATCCTCAGAACTACCCCCCCAAAAAAAGTAAAAGAAAGAAAAATGAAAAAGAACACCCAGCACCACCAAAAACAAAGAAAAAAGAATAAGAAAAAAGTCCGTACAAGTTCAATACAGATCCAACTTTTTCAGTCTATGATTGGTTGAGTCCACAGATGCAGAAACCACAGACACAGAGGACCCATTGTACACACACACACACACACACACACACACACACACACACACATATAAAGTGATATACTATAAAACACTGACTCACACAATTATGTAGGCAAAGATGTCTCAACATTTGCAGTCAGCAAGCTGGAGATCTAGGAGAGCTGGTGGCTCAGTTCCAGTCTAAGTGCAAAGGACTGGGACACCTGAAGAATCAAAAGTTTCCATCCAATTGCCAAGACAAGGGCCACTGTCCCAGCTGACATGACAGGATAGGAGGTCTTCTCTTTTACTCAGACTTTTTTGCTCTATTCAACATCTTCAGCTGATTGCATGAGGCCCACCACACCAAATCTCATCTAGCAACACCCTCACAGCACACCCAGAGGAGTGTCTGACCGATGTCTGGGTACCCTTCACCCAGCAGACACAGAAAACTAACCGTCACAGCAACAGGGAGCACTGTTCGCATTTGGATTTCTCTGTACTGTGAATGCTTTGGTTTGAAGTCAGCCTCTCTTACTGTCTAGCTACATGTTTATAGTTAAGCTGTTTAAATTCTCTGGGTCACCATTATAAAATGCAGACAAGTGGAATAGCCTAAATCATAGAGTTGATTGGAATGACATAATATGTGTGATGTTCATAGCACAGTATCAAACACATTGAGTGCTTGATAAATTGCAACTATTGTTATTATTATTATTACGGTATGGATTGTGAGGTCATGCATTTTGCCAGTTATCCATGTACTGCTAATTCCTCAATCTTTGCTCCTCTGAAACATGGTGCTTTGGAAGCATTTCTCACTTCAGTTGAGCACAGTGCTGAGCTTCCCAGATGGAAGACATTGGAGGGACTGTGTAGGAGGAAGCAGCCCCCGACTGGTTCCAGCTGCTCCATCATTGGTCAGTGGTGTCCTTGTGAGTCCTGGCCTAAAGGGCAGGGGTCAGTGGTGGGATTCTCAGATCCTGGGGAATTTTGGGGGCTCCAAGTAAACTGATCTTAGGTAATGGTGCCCTAATGGGAGCTTCAAGTCCTGGCTGATGGGAGCTTCCTACTGAGGGCAAACTCCTGGGAAAACTGCATTGTCATACGACCTGCATGTAGGGGAAGGAGGCACCTGTGTTCTGGCCTTTGATGGATGACACCGTAGATCTTGGAAGGCTCTCAATAAGAATGGTAAGAAAAATAGCAGCCGCAGTTAACTTTTACTGTTGTTGGTCTTTCTTCCCTGGGCCTGTACAGACAATATCACACTCAAGTATCAAGTCATTCTGAGCCCTTCTATGTCCACTTTAAAGATGCTAAAACTGAGGCTCTGGTTTTAATAGTACCCCCACCATCTTCCATTACTTTATTTCTGTATGCCTGGCACATAGGAAACCTTCAAAAGCCTAGGGGTTCTTTCTCAGCCCCATGCAGGGAGGGGTGGGATAGAGTGCACTGGGCCCACCGGAAGGAGGTGGGGTTGAGGGGAGAATCCTCCCGCGGGGACTCAGCCAGCAGGCGGTGTGGTGGGTGCAGACAGTGAGGCGGCCACGCGGGTCCTGACGTACGCACTCAACTTCGTCGCACATGATAAACACTCTCAGCACAGATGCGGGGGAGGGGA
>NW_004955455.1:232218-343503 GCF_000276665.1 Chinchilla lanigera | reverse complement strand
GCCCCTGACGTCTATTCCTCCACACCCCGTGGTCCATCATGCTCGGCCCCGCCCCGCGCAATTTCGAGTCCCTGAAGGAGGAGTCACCGCTCACCCCGCCCCTGATGTCGCACTCTCAGCCATTCATCAAGCTAGATCCCTCCCGGCACAGCTTCAGGAGTTGGCGGGGCTGAGCACGAGTTGGCTGAGCGCCCGCCCCGCCTCTTCCTCACGTCACGACCTCTGCCGTCAATCACTGTAGGCTCCGCCCCAAGCAGCTGCCCCAATTCGCGGAGTGAAGCAGGAGCCACAGCGGGTCCCGCCCCTAATGTCAGCACCCTTCCTCGCCCGCGCTCTCGGCCCCGCCCCGCGCGGCTGCCGGAGTTCTCCGAGTGGAGGAGGAAGAGCCAATGCTGACCCCGCCCCTGACGTCACGCCCTGCGCTGTCCCTCACGCTCGGCCCCGCCCCGCGTGGCTGCGGTAGTCCTGAGTGGAGAGGCAGGTGTAGGTTCCGCTACCGCGGCTGATAACACCGGACCCCGCCAGCCATGACTTCGGCCCCTGCGGGTAAGGACGCGCGCGGGGCGGCGGGAGGGCAGCCCGGGCCTTTCCCACCGCGCGGCTGACTGGCTTTCCTGCTTGTCCCCAGAGGCGGAGACCCGGCAGAGGCTGCTGCGCACCGTGAAGAAGGAGGTAGGTGCGGGTGACCCCGGGGCGGGGGCGACCGTCGTCAGCGGGGAACGAGGCTCCGCGGAAAGACGGCCACCTCAGGGGCGGGCGCCCCCGGTGGGCGTTGCCTCCCGCAGGCCTGCAGCAGGTGGAATTGGGGGGGGTCCAAGGGCTTCGGGTGGGGGAGGGGACCTCGGTGTTTTTAAGCGGTGTGTGGAGGCGGGGGCGGAGGCAGCGCGAGGGCCCCTCCCCTAGGTGTGGGTCTCGCGGGCGGCGTGTGGGCGGGACTCAGTGAAGGGTCTTGCGTTAGTGTCTACAGCCATTGCCCTCCGAGGTTGTTGTAGAGGGGAGAGTTTATAGTGATCTGGGCAGGAGTAGCATTTAGGTGCTTGTACTGCGTGAGAATGTGTATATGCGCACACCTGTGGCTGTGTGTGTAATGTATGTGCGTCTCTCTGGACATACCCAAGTTAATCTCTGTCATGTGTATGTGTTTCTGTATGTGTGTATAATTTTTTTGAGCGTGAACCTGTGTATATTTATGTGACTCATAAGCGTGCGTGAATGTAAAGCTCAGGCTGTGATCGTGTGTGTGTTTATGTTGTCCATTCCCATTCCTCAGCCTGAGACACCATTGCTGCCGTCTGCATCTTTTGAGTCCTCTGCCAGGAACCCTGCATGGCTGTAGACCTTGTGCACAAGCCTGCGTCTTGTGCTTGGCTTCCTGTCCGTTTGTGAACGTGTATTATAGTTGGCACCACTGAAACACAGAGAAGACCTTTCGTGCAGGGGGCAGCCAGCCAGAAAAGGCAGCCTCCAGGCTGGGCAACCTGTTGCTGCCCCACCCTCCACGGGAAGCATGTACAGTATCAGTGTTTGTGTGTTTCTGTATATGTCATGTCTCTTTCTGTTTAAAGAATCAGCTCTAGAGCTGGTTTCACATTCTGACATTTTAAAATAAGGTGACATGCAAGATATATGGGATTTCTCGGAAAGCCTGAAGTTTTCATCTCAGCCCATCTTTATAATGAAATGGTTGTTCAATTGAGGAGGCAGCTAGCTGTAGGCAGAAAAGAGTATCGGCAAGTCATCTGGCTGAGTTCCTGGTCCCGGCTCTGCCAGCAGCCGCTCAGAACCCTACACATGTCTAGGACTCACTTTCCCCATCTATGGAAGGAAGCAGTAGTCCTGCTTTTTCACATCTGGTGCATGTCAGTCTAGGATGTGCTGCTGGGCAGGCATTGCTCCTGATGGCCAGAGGGCTGGGCCTGTCTCCTAGGAATAGCCGTTAGGGCTTGGAACAAGCTTTCTCCTGGCTTGAGGACTAAAGCCAGCTCCTAATCAGGTAGACCTCTTGTTACCCTGCTTGTTGCCTCAGTGGGTAGGTGCAGAACCTTGCTAGAGGCAGATATGTTAAACTGCAGATGTAGAATCAGAGCACAAGTTTCTTGGTTGCAAATTCATGGCTGTTTCTAAATTCTGCATTTATTAAGGCCAATTATTTCATTAATAATAGCATCTGTTTATAGGGGGGCAGCTATATGCCTTGCTCTGAGTGCGCATTAACCTTATGAAGTGGATGGAGCTGTCATTTTGTAGACAAGGAAACTGAGGCTCATGGAGCCTGAGGGGAGCACTAAACCAAGAAGTGGCAAAGTTATCTGACATTAGAGCCAAGCTTAGCTGCAAAATATGCCCATTTATGCCTGTACAGTGCCACAGCCTTGGGATGTGTCAGTGACATATCTTCATTGTACAAATGAAAGTATCCCGGACCAGAGAGAGTAGAGGTTGTTTCTACAGCACCAAATAGGTGCAGGAGATGGGTTCAAGTCTGTCATCTTTGGGCTCCTTGTTGACTACTGGGTGCCCCTGAGAGCTTAGTGACAAGTCTGTGCCCTCCAAAGTGACATCCCTGTTCTTTCCTTCCTTTGCTCTCCTCTGGGGACAGCAGGAGTTGAGGGGTGGGGTTCCTCCAGTGTTAGAGAGCTCATCTTCAGTGGGGTGGGACAGCTTTTGCCTAGAAATCTGAGAATCACATCACTTTATTCTTCTCTCAACCCTGAAGGTTCAGAGGAGTCGCATCTCTAGCTGTCATAGTCTCACCCACCTTTCTGGAAGGAGTACCTTAGTGGTTAACTTCTGTCTTAGATAAGCCAGGCATGTGTGTAAGCTTGGTCTGAACCACTGTAGCCACCAAAGGAAGAGTAGAGGCCATGGGCTGTAAGCTCTGTCCAGTGCTGATATAGGAAGCCATGAGGACCCAGTGCCCAGGTGGCAGGGCAAGAAAGTGTTTGTTTGGGGCTAGAGAGGTGACTGAGTGATAGGGCACTTGCCTAGCACACGCAAGGCCCTGGGGTTGAGCCCTAGCAGCACACACACACGGTGCTTGGACTCAACCAGAGCAGGGTTCAAATCCTGGATGCAGTTCCTGAAAATGTGTGTGTCCAGCACTGAGCCAGCTCCTAGGCACAGTGGTAAACAAAGCAGGCCTGGTTTCTGTCCTGTTGGCACTGACATCTGGCTGCAGGAGACAGACTGGCAGAACCTTGAGTGATTAGGAGAGTAAGATGCACAGGGTCTGGAGGGGAGGCACTTGGCACCACAAGAATACAAAATGGTCTGCAGTGCAGCTTAGTAGAGCAGTGGCCTAGCACATGTGAGACTCTGGGTTCCATCCCCACCGTCAGGAAAAAGAAAGGATCACAGAACAAGGCAGAAATAATAAGATGCCTGGGGCGGAGGAATTTCTTTCCCAAGAATGCGATGTTGAAGAACATATAAAAGATGAGCAGGCTCTGTAGGTAATGGTGTGAGGTAGAGGGGAGAGAAGGAAAAACCATTCTGGATAGCAGGAACTGTATGTACAGAAGATTCAGTGGTTGGAGGGAACAGGATGGATTTGGAGGAACCCAGGTAGTTGGAGCAGAGAGAGAAAATAATCATGCTAGATGGTGTTTGGTCTCACCAAACAAGGGCAAGAGAATGGGGAGGAAGGAAACGGGCAATCTGGAAAGAAGTGAATGGACCAGAAATTCCACGCTCATGAATTGTGTGCCCTGGGACAAGTGACTGTCTTTATTTTAACAAGGGCCTGAGTTTAGATTTATTCATTATGTGAATAAAGATTACTCACCTGACAGGATAACCTGTATAAAAACACCACATTTGCCTGAGCTTCTCCAGAGCAGGATATGTGTGTGTGTGTGTGTTTTCCTGTCTTCCTACCACCAAGGGAGAGCTAGAGACAGGGTGTCCTCAGTATGATTTCCTCCAGGTAACTCCAGCCAGCTGTACCCTGGCTCCTTCCGTGCTCTTGTTGCCCTCCCTGCCACCCTTTAATTTTGTTTTAGTTCCTAGAGCTAGCCGGGACTGGCTTCCTGTCGTCATGACAACAGCCATTAAAGGAGCCAGCCACATGACACTGGTTGATAAAGGAAGCAAAATGACTAACTGCCTTGTTTTCCTGCCTCAGACTGGATGGGGGGGTGCTCTTAATTGAAGAGGGAAAGGCAAGTGTTTGTGGGTAGGAGTTGAGACCCCAGGAAGAGGGCAGGGAGAGGAGCAAGTCCTGCAGGGGAATCACATTTAGCTCTGTAAACTGAGCTGAAACAGCCATCACTGTGGAGCCATCATCACAGCTTCTGAACGGAGAGTATCTGGGGAGGTGAACTTCCTGCCTCAGTAGGGGCAAGGAGATGGGAGAGGAAATTGAGGCATGCTGAGTCTAGAGGAAAATGAAGGAAGCAATGGGGTCTCCATAGGTTTGCTCTACCTCAGTGGTCTTAATGAAAGAAGAGGGTATAGCTTTACCAACTCCACTTCCAAATTGGTTTGCCACATAATATACAGGTTGCCCACATTTAATTTTACATGTGAGGTAGAGTGTGCAGTGGTATACATCTGTAGTCCCAGCTACTTGGGAGGCTGAGGCAGCAGGATCACAAGTTTGAGGCCAGTCTGGGCAAATTAGTGAGAACTTGCCTTAAAATAAAAAGCTAAAAGAAAAATGGTTGGGGCTATAGATACAGCACTTGCCTAGCATGGGAGAGACCCTGGGTCCAGTCCCCAGCAGCACCAAAAAAAAAAAAAACAGCCTACATTTCAGATGAGCAATGAATAAGTTTTCAGAATGAATATGCATTACTAAATCTGGCAACCCTACCCCAAGCACATTTGGCAGTATCAGGAAGCATTTTGGTTGTGGGAATGAGCCAGGGTTGCTGCTCAATATTCTGCAATGACAGAACACCCACTGTGCTACCACCTTTACCCTGCCCACCAAGAAGTATCTGGCCAGAGGACAGTACTGTCCCTTATCTGAAATGCTTGGGATCAGAAAGTTTTGCATTTGACATGTTTGTGTGTGCACATTAATGGGTATGAAACCCAAGTCTACCAGTAAATTGCATTTGTACCTCATATGCATATTGTTTCTCTAGCCTAGAGTTAATTCTGTGTAGTGTTGCCAGCAT
This sequence comes from Chinchilla lanigera, assembly GCF_000276665.1. Lineage (NCBI taxonomy): Eukaryota > Metazoa > Chordata > Mammalia > Rodentia > Chinchillidae > Chinchilla > Chinchilla lanigera. Next base: position 338,380 of record NW_004955455.1, on the reverse strand, counting down.
TTTGAATGTGACCCTTTGCATAAGGTCACGTGGAATTTTCTACTTGTGGCATCATCCCTTGTCACAGTCGAAAGGTTTTGTAGTGTTTGGATTTTTGGATTAGGAATGCTCAACTAGTCCTGGGGAAGGTACAAACCTACAGTCAGCTAACTGTGGACCCAGTGCCCACAGTGGCCCTTTGTTTCCTCCAGCTGGTCTGATGCAGACATCCTCCCTTTGATTGCCTCTCACTGCTTTTAAGTTGTTTTGTATCCATATCTGGGGTCCAGAGGCACAGCAGGGGCAGTGAGAAAGGGTCCTGCCTCTTTAACTGTCATCCAGGGCAGACTTCAGTACGTCTCAGCATCTTCCCTGTACAGTAGGCATAGGCTGTGGGAGGGAGGTTGGACTCTGTGATGCCAGTTCCTGCCTATGTTGGAGAATTGCTCTGTGCCAGGTGCTGTGCCTGTGGCTTCCCAAGCATTGTCTCCATCCCTCCTGACAAAGTCCCAAGAGGGAGAATCATCATCTCCTTGACTTGATATGTAAAGAACTGAAGGCCCAGAGAGGTGAGCAGTCAGCTTCAAGGTCACATAGCCAGTCCATGGAATAGCCAGGATTCTTCCGGGACAGGATCTTGTGTCAGAGGGCAGTGGTAGGGAGCTATGAACTTCAGACAAAGCCTGGAAACACAGCTCAGGATTTCATGTATGTAGGGGAAGTGGATGAGGCTGAAAAGCTTACTTATCTCAGCTTGTGCAGGATTGTGACTGCCGAGCTATAGCACTTGGATTTGCCCCAACAGATAGCAAGGTGCTACAGAAGATATGTGAGCAAAGGAGGGTTTACTTTGAGTTCTATTTTAGGAAGTTTCACCTGATAGCAGTGAGCAAGGTGGACATTTTCTGCCAGTTCTTAATTAAAACTTCCTTCTTTCCTTATTTTCTCCTTCCTTCCTCCCTTTCACAAATTTCTTCCCCAAATATTTACCAGGTATCCACTATATCTTGGGCCCTGTTCCAGAAGACGCAGGTTGAGAAGTGAGATAAGGAGACTCATTACATGATCATTTAGTGTACAGTCTATTGGAGGGAAATATAGATGAATGATGTATCTTAAAGGTGACTAGCGCTATGAAGCTCATAAAGACTGGAACCAGCTGGGAAGGGCTTGCCCGAAGTCATTGGCCTGGTGGCTGCTTGTTAGGTGATACCTGAGAAGAGACCTGAAGAAAAAGAATTGGAGTGGACATGTGTGGGAGAGGTGTTGGAAACAGAACAGCATGGACCCCAGTGAAGCCAGAGAGGAGTGAACAGGAATAGAGGTTGGAGAAAGAACTGGAGGCTGATTGTGCAGGGCCTGGTGGCCCCTGAAAACATTCGCTTTTACTCTAGGTAAGATGGGAGCCTTGGGTGAGCATGGTGTGCACATGTGCAATGGCAGCGCTCAGGAGAGTGAGGCAGGAGGATTGCTGTAAGTTCAAGGCCAGCCTGGGCTGTGTAATTCAAACCTACCCTAAGCTACATAGTGAGACCCTGTCTCAAAAAAACAAAATGGAATGAGTATAGGAGTCCAATTGGAGTTTTGAGAGTTTTGAGCGGGCAAGGAATCTGTAAATTTGTCTCAAGACATATGGGGAGGAAGGAACAAAAGCATTAGGTCATGAGGCCAGAGAGAACATTTCTGCCTTATTTGTTGGGCTATAGGTTCTTGGGAATCAGAGTCTCTCCTGACTCACCTCCTGGGCTGAGTAATGACCCCAGAAGTGCTTGCCATTAAATGCATATAGGAGTGCCAGGTGGCATGTAGGGGGCTCTTGGAGGCCTGCAGGGTTGACTCAGACTGTGGGCCTGAGGGCTGGAATCCTCCTCGTGAGTACCACAGCCCCATCCACTCAATTGGATGCATCTTGATGCTTTTTCAAGGCTTTGGCAATGTTGGGTTCTGGAAGCTGTGGAAAGTGCTGAGCATCTGCGGCAGGCTTGGTGCTCTGGTTCTCTGTGGCCAGAGTGGCAGGAAGAGCCTGGCTTTCTTGCTTCCTTGTGTGTCCCTTGCTATACAGCTCATGAGCTGCTCAAGGAGCCAGGGGACCATCCAGTTTCAGGTCAACAGGGAGGAAAGGGTATCAATATCCCCCTCTAGGCCCATGTGGTTGCAGGTGCAGAACCTGAGTGGGACATGAGGAGGCCTGAGTCCTTGTTCCACTCCTGCCCCAGCAGCCGTGTGGCTCAGACAGCTGCATGGCTCTCAGAGATTCAGCTCCTCTGATTCGGCATGGCTAGTGCCGCTTTCTAAGAGTCAAATGTGCCCTGTTTTTCTCTGCCCTGAATTTGCTGCATCTGAATTTAAGACTTGATAAAACATGGTGGCTGATAAAGCTTTCTGGAACCTTCACTCTGTTCAGGGAAAACAAGAGCTTAGCTAAAGTCATCTTAACATAATAGGCTTTCTTTTAAAAGGAAAATCAGCATGTAATGAGTCTTTTATGGAGGTGCCCTCATTTAACTATCCCGGCACCCTGTGAAGTAGATCAAACACTGTCTCTTTTGGATAAGGAAACTTGGGTACCCAGATGGCAGGTAAGCTGCCTAAGGTCATGGAAATTGTCAGTGCCACAGCATGGTGGTCTGGTTCCAGAAGCCTTTTTTGCATTATTCTGGGGCTAAACCCCAGTAGGGGTACAGAGTGGGGCAGAGGCCAGACAGCCCCTGCTCAAATATGGCCATGCCTTTAGCAGCGTGTGAACCTCTCGCTTGATGGTCTCCTTGTGGGTCCAGTGGCAGCAAGGGTGTGGTCTCCCACCGCAGCTGCCTGTGCTGTTACTGCCTGGCTGTTGGCACTTCTCCCAGAGGGGTCTGCACAGTGCTTTGCTCATCCTGCTAGAAGCAAGATGGACTCAGTCACAGAAGGACACTTGGCAACTTCTCTGGGTACAGCTGAATGTACCAGTGCTCTCTGTAGGATCTTCTCTCCCCAGGGGAGCCCGGGGCTGAGGGCACTGCAAACCCAGAGGAGTGCTGTGGAATGAGTGGCAGTAGGGATTTCTTGAGGTCCAAAGGAACAAGCCCTCTAGTGCAGTCTGGAGGGCTGAGGGGCATGGTTGGCTGCCTTCCTGTCCTGGGAAGTCTCTGGGCCTCCCTCTGGGTCTGGTTGCTCATCATTTCCCAAAGACTGTTCCTTGGTTTGAGGAGCTCTGAGCCCCTTGTGAGCCATCTCCCAGCAAAGCTGCTTTGAGCCCGGGGCTAAGGGGCTGCGAGTTCTAAATGCAGATGAGGCTGGTATGTTCTTTTCCTTTTTGGTGATCTGAGAAGATGGTGGATGAAGAGATCTTTATGCTTTTCTTCTTTGCACAGTTTTGCACTCGGATTGTGAGTGCTTATTAAGGATGGCAGCAGTAAATTATGCTTGATTAGTAAGTTAGAATTATAGCAACTTCCACTTAATGCCCATCTAAATTGTACTTTAACTCACTTAATCCACAAAGCAGTCTTCTAAGTACAAGTAGTAACTGCTGTTTACTGACAGGGAAATTGAAGCTCAGAGAAGTTAAGAAACTGAACCAGGGACACAGAGTGGAGAAGCAGAAGGGCAGGATCCATTCCAAGTTAAACTCTAATAAAAGTGTCTAGAAAAGTGATGGCGAACCTTTTAGAGTTTTCAGTGATAACAAACAGCCTGCTGCAGCATGCATGCCATAGGTTCGTCACCACTAAACAAGAAATAAATATATAAACACAAAGGGGACAGAAAAGAATAAAAACTTGATTTATTTAAGTGTTTGGGGAAGTTCAGGATGATCAAACTTCAGGTACAGCTATATCCAGGTGTTCAGTGATGTCATCAGGACACTATTTCTCTCCTCTCTGTGCTGCCTTCCTCTTGTGATTGTTGGCTTTATACTCAGCACTTTCTATGGGGAGGTAGAGGGTCCCCCAGCAGCTTTAGGGGTACAAAATGGCCAGGTTAGCATCACAGCAAAAGAGAGCTTCCCCTCCTGGTGGTTCTAGAGCAAGTTTTAGAATTAGATCCCACTGGCCCCATGCTGCTTTTATGCCAATCACAGTGGGTGAGATTGCTCTGATTGGTCAGGCCTGGGGGAGAGTCATCCCTGTGGTTAAAAGGAAGGGACAGCAGAGGAGAGTGAAGGTGAAATGTCCGGGCAAGGAGACAGACACCAGGCAGACAAACCACAGGTGACCTCTTCATGTTGGTGAAGATATTTGCATATGCAGCTCGGCCCAGAACAGTGGAGAGATCACCCTTGCACTTGTGCCTGCCTAGGTCCCAAGTGCTGCTTGTGAACTGTGTGCTAGGTGCCTGCAAGATCAGAGTGTGCAAATCCCTGAATTGTGGAAAAACTTTGTACTTGTTCTATTCAGTGTCCTCAGCTTTCATTTGTACTCCTAAGGAGTCCACAACCCAGTTATCCACATTCGGCACAGAATCACTCTGAGTATGAGTCAGCTGCCGCTGCTATAACAAAATAAAATAGATTGACTCTGGATTTTTTATGTGTGTTTTGTTTTGTTGTGTTGTGTTTTGTTTTGTTTTGTTTTGTTTTGTTTTGTTTTGAGACAAAGTCTCACTCTAGTTCAGGCTGGCCTTAAACTAACTATGTAGCACAGGCTTGCTTCAGACTTGCTTCTGAGGATCTCCCTGCCTCAGCCTCCTAAGTGCTGGAGGTATGTACCATCATGCACCATCATGCCCAGCTTGACTGGCTTTTGAGCAACCAGAATGTCTTTTTCGCAGATCTAGAGGCAGGAAGCTCAAGCTGGGGGTTGCCAGCAAGGCCCAGTTCTGGTGAGGGCTCTGTTCCAGGCTGCAGAGCCTGGTCTCACTATGTCCTCCCAAAGTGGAAAGGGCCCAAAAGAGTTTTCAGGGGCCTCTGTTAGAAGAACATTAATCCCTTTCAAGAAGGCTGTAGCCTCATGGTCTAACCACTTCACCAAAGCCTCCTGCACCGTGGCTTTGAGGTTAGGATTTCAACTTGTGCCTTTGGGAGGGGTACAAGCATTCAGTCTGTAGTACCCTGCAGGGTGGCATGATGTTAAAAAGAGTATAGTACAGTCTCCTGTCTCTTAGTTCCTACACCAAGGAGTGTTCTAATAATGACAGCCTCTGTTAATTCAGTTATATTCATTTAGCGCCTACTGTGTTCCAGACCATCCCTATCCAGTGTTAGCCAATACTTGCAGTGCCTATTTACATTGCAGTTCACTTAATTTTAAATTATATGTAATGCAGTTTTCAGTCACACTAGCCATGTTTTAAGTGCTCATGAGCCGCATATAACTAATGATAGTGTATGGAACAACACAGGTGAAAAACATTTCCAGAAAGTTCTATCATGTTACAGACATTATGTGCATCTGTAAACATTCACACATTTAGTGTAAAAGTTTCAACCACAGAGGGGTTTCTACAGGAGTTCTATTTATTACAATGGCAGTTTTTTGTTTTTGTTTTATTTTTGCTGTACTAGGAATTGAACCCAAGGGCTTCAAACTGAGCTGCATCCCCAGCCCTTTTTGTTTTTTGAGACAGGGTCTCACCAAGTTGCTAAATTGCCCGGGCTGGGCTTGAATTGAGCCCTGTCTCAGCCTCCCAGAGTCTGGGATTACAGAGGTGTACCACCCTACCTGACGTACTGCCTGGTTTTATACATGAGTAAATTGAAGAACAGAGGAAGTGAGGTGACTTGCCCAAGGTCACACAGCCTGGAAGAGGTAGAAGCAGGATTTGAAGCCAGTGCTAAAACACAGTGTTGGGCTGTTGCCTTCAGAGTTTAAGAAGGGTGGTTAGTTATTCTCTGGTTTATTTTTGTGTGTTTTAATCAGTCATCTAAAAATTTCCTTTCTTGTTTTTCATGGCTGCCCAGAGTTTGAGCAATCTTTGGAGAAATGGGCTTGCTTTAGACTCTGAGTGCATCTTGCTCATCCACAAGGCCTGTGACTCTGTGGAGAAAACAAAGTGTTTCTCAGGGAGTCCAGGTACATTCAGTAGGGGGCAGCACCCAGGAGAGAATGCTGGCTGGCATGCAGGGTTTGGGCCTGGAGCACAAATCATCCTGGCATCTTTCTTGAGGAATGGAGTGAGGCGGGGATATCCTCCCCACCGCCAAAGCTCCATCGTCTCCCTCGATACCTGCATGGGCATCTGCCTGAGGATCTTTGTGCCGAGATGCCCCAGGTAACGCTGCAGAAGCAGGTCCCTGAGGAGCCTTGTCCAGATGCCTGGAACACCTGTGCAGGGCAGAGGGTGCTCGGTTCTGACCCTCTATCCCAGCCACAGAATGTCCTTTCCTTCCAGGTGTCCTTTACTCGGACTGTTAGAGAACGATGTCTGATGCCTGTTCACAGTGAGCAAGCTAACAGGCCAGCCTGGCAGCTTCTGAGTAGAAGCCTCTGCTTCTCTCTAAACCCCCGCACCCACAGTCAGGGCAAGTTGGGAGGAGGAACTGGGGAAGGGTTTTTCTAATACTTGGAAGCCCACAGGCCACTGCTTTGTCATTTTACCCTCCTTCCCCTCCCTTCCTCATCCAGGCCCCTCTCTGGGGTGTGGGACCCACTCTCTGGCTTTGCTGTCATCAGTTACGCTGTGTGGGAGTGGCAGGAGGGGGAAGTGTACCCCGGACCTACATGGGATCCCCCCCAGCATTTGCTGAGAGCCTGCTGTGGTGGGCACTAGGGACACAGTGGTGAGAGCATAAGTGGGGTTCCTGTCCTCTAGAGCCACAGTCCAGGGAGGAGGGACCAACAATGGGCAAGCCAACAGATGGAAAAATAATAACTGATTTAGCAGTGAATGAGAAAGGGGGGAAGGAGCTGGGGTACATTAGGGGGGCTTCTCAGAGGAGGTGTTAACTGAGCTGAGAGTTTAAAGATGAAAAGGAGCAGCTGTAGAGGACTGGGAGTGCACAACAAGGAACTGAGAAAGGAAGTAGCTTGCCGCATTTAGGGAAAGCAAGGGAGCAGGGAGTGAGAAAGAGAGGGATGGGAGACAGGTCAGAGACAACAGGGAGCGGTGACCCCCCCAGGGCCCTGAGTGTTCCCTGGGATTTTCCTTGGGGATGTGGCAAGCAGGACCTCCGAGTTGTCCCCACCTAACACTTTGTGAGAACCCAAACCCCATTCCAAGTCATGCTGCGCTGAGTCTGTGGAGGAGTTGGTTTGGAAGAAGGAGCTTTGCAGAAAACTTGGGCTCCCTGCCTGCATCCTGCCTAGTGCAGAATGAGGAAAACATATTTGTCTGTTTTTTGATAGACTTTATTCATTTATTTGCAGTGCTGTGAGGCAGGCCTCCGTGAACCTAGGCCTTGTGCATGCTAGGCACGAGCCCTACAACGGAGATACTCTACAGCTGCAGTCTTGATTTTATTAGAGCAGCTCTAGGTTCATGGCCAAATGGAACAGAAGGTATTAGAGATTTCCTGTAGATCCCCATCCCCTGCTGGCCTCTTCCCTCCATGGTGCATTTGTTATAATTAACAAACCTGCATTTGGAGCCTGTGGTTTATATTAAGGTTTGTGGTTGATGTGCATTTTATGGGTTTGAGCCGTTGTATAATGACATGGACCCACCACTCACTAAGGTCCCTTGTGCTCCAACTATTCATTCCTGCCTTTTCCAGCTCATGGAGGTGGCTGATTTTTCTACCATCTCTGTAGTTTTCCCTTCCCCGGAATGTTGAATCCTAAGTGCAAAGACCTCCATATTGGCTTTTTTTTCTTTTTTACTAATAAGGATTTTAAAGCGGGGCATTTCTTTTTGTTAGCACAGCTCTTGAGAACCTACCTGTGGCAGAGAGAGGGAGAGACTGAAAGTGTCAGGTGTACTGGGAGAGGTGGGCCCTGAAAACCAGTGGCCCACAGCAGAGTGGAGCTGGCAGGTGCTGCTGGCTGGTGGTTCTGGGAGCAGGGAGCTTGGTCACCCAGAAGGAATTAGCTGAGGGTGTAACACACTGGCTAGCTGGTCCCCTTCCTGCTGGAGTACCCCTGAGGCAGCCTGGGCCACCAGAGCAGGAAGTCTTGATTCAAATCTTGGCCTCTCCACAGGCCTGATGGCACTAATGTGAATCTTGGGCTCATGTGGGCCAACCTCACTTACGGGAAGCATCCAGAGGTGTTTGTTGAATGAAGAACTACTCTGCTGTGTGTCAGGCTCAGTGTAGGATCAATAGTCCTGGGTTTGGATCCCCACCCTGCCACTCCAAGCTGTGTGTTCCGTGGCAAGTTGCTTGACCCAACCAGGACTCAGTTTTCTCATCTGTAGAATGGAACTGTACCCACCTCCCTGAACTACCATGAAGACTAGATGAAGTCTTCCCTTAGGCGTGGCACCAGCACACAGTGAACACTTTGTAAGTACATGAGGATTGTTTCTACTTATAACAAGTGTTCAGAGCTTTTACTATGCAACAGCTATTGCATTAAATGCTTGGAATGCACAGTGCTCTCCACAGTATTAAGGGACATGGGTTCCAAGACGCCCTGAGATCCCCAAATCCATGGAAGCTCAAGTCCTTCATCAAAAATGGTGCAGATACGCATAGGACTGTGTATGTTCTCCTGCATGCTGCGTCATCTCTGGGTTACTTACAGTATAATAGAAATAGTTGTTATACTGAAGTATTTAGGGAATAATGTACATACTTACTAAAGTTGAGGTTTTTTCAGAATACTGTCCATCCATGGGCAGTTGAACCTGCAGATGTGGAACCCTCAGATGTGAAGGGTTGATTAGTCATCTTATGCCTGTGACACAAATGAATGTCACCTGTTTTGCTGATGGAGAAGCTGAGGCTCAGAGAAGGAGCATAGATTGCCCAATGTCATGTATGCAAGATCTGGAATTCTGGAAGTGGGATTCCAGAGCCAAGTACTCATAACCAAGTAGTAGCAGGGATGATACTAGGAGCTCAGAAAAGGGAGAACCATGAAAAGCTTGGTGTGTGGCTCAGGAGGGGATGAGGAGTGGGCAAGTGATTTGGCCCTGGAGGACTGGGGGATTTTTCCAGAGCTGGAGATGGTAATAGGTGTGGGTGGGGATTGAGTGGGGGTCCTGCAGGAGCAAAGGCCAGATGGTGGGATCACTTGGGTCACACAGAAGGAATGGCAAGTGCCACAGAGCTCGGGATGCGGCGGGGGGCAAGATTCAGCAGGAAAGTAAGATTGGTCCACACTATGGAAACAGTCACTATCTGCAGAATCGCCCCCTCCCTCCTTCTCTCCTTCCCTCTCTCCCTCTGTCAGGTCTGTCTGTGTCTCGGAGCTTCCCAAAATACTCCAGTTCCCACCCCCACCAGCCCCTCCCATCTGTCACCTCCTGCATGCCTCACCCATAATAAATTTAAAAATTAACTGCCAGCTCTTTCCATATAGTGCTTTTCCGTGCCGCATTGTCCTTATATCTGTTCCTTTGGTGAGCTCCAGGACAAGTCTGTGGAGGCAGTTGCAGGGGTAGGAGGGCAGATTTTTCTCTCTGCTTCAGAGTTGCAGAAACTAAGAGAATTAATTTCTACTTGTATTTCAGATCTTCAGCCATCACCACCTCCAGCAAGCCCTCCCTGGCCTCCTCTTCTGTTATTTGTTCTCACAGAGCCACATTCTTTACTGCAGAGACCTGGTCTCATATTTTCAGCTACCCATTGTGTGGCTTAGTTTATGTCTTTAATGTCTCTGGCCACACAGGCAGCACTCCAGAGACACTGGGTGATTGAGTGACACTAGGTTCATGTGATAAATGCTTGGAAGGAGGTGCTAATGGGACACATGGAAAAGGCAGCATACTTGTCTACCCTGCTTGTCTAAGGCAGGGAAGCTTCCAGAGGAGAAGATGTCCTGGTTGAAGTTTGCATCCTGAGTTACAGGTAGCCAGTTGGGGCATCAGGGAGGGACATCTGGTTGAGGGCACTGGAGATGAGCCATGATGATGCACCTTTGAGAACCTGGTCCTGAGGGTCAGTGGAAAGAAATGCCAGCCTGAGAAGGGGTTTATACCAGTCCTGAGAACCTGAGGTGCCTTCGAGCAGGCAAAGTGGTATCACCTGCCTTCTGTCAGCTTCTTACTCTATTGGTTGCCAAGGGGCCTTTAAGTCACCCCCCATGCTTGCCCCACATGCTGTGAGTTATTTTTAATGCCACCCTGTAGATCCCTCTTGGCATCCAAGTTTAGCCATCTGATCCTCCTCTGGTTTCTTATAGATAAGAGTCAGGATGCCTGAGGCTGCATCCCATAAACAGCTGGCACTGGCTCCACAGTACCCTCTGCCCCATCACTGTTTGGCCAGGTACCAACCATCTGAGACGTGGGTGGGGCATAGAGCAGTGACCTGAGTACAAAGGAGCAGGCTGGAGGAACAGTGCACAGCCCTGGTGACTTTAATTTAGACCTACTTCCTTGATGCCACCAGTCCTGCCTTCAGTACTTTTGACCAGGGGCTCATCTGGCCTGAGTCTGACCTGTCATGTTGACCTTTAAGCTGAGAATGGTTTTGTTTTTATTTTTTTTAATTTTGAAAGAGTTGTGAACCCAAAACAGACTGGCATGCCCCTTTATGCACAGTTGTCAAAAGAGACCTAAACCGTACATGGCCTGAAAATAGCTTCATGAGATTCAACAAGTAAAAATAATTTGCTAGACATAGCGAATAAAAATTCAGAATGCCTAGTTAAATTTGAATTTTAGGGGACTGGGAATTTAGCTCAGCGGCACAGCATCTGCTTGGCAAGTGCAAGGTCGTGAGTTCAATTCCCGGTACCGGAAAAAAACCAAAACCAACCAAACAAACAAAAAAACAAATTTGAATTTTAGAGGAACAGCCAATACTTCATTCAATACTGCATGCAATATTGGAGACATACTTTTACTAAAAATGGCTCTTTATCTATCTGAAGTTGAGATTTACAGCCATCTTGTATTTTCTCTGGCTGTCCTACCCCAAACCCTGAAAGATTTGCTGTCTGATCTTTTGTAGGAAAGCTGCTGGCCCTGGCCTTGCATATGTCAGCAGGATCAGGAAGGAAAGGAGCCCAGGATACTGCCTGGCTGGTGCTCCTAAGCCTTAGCTGCTGTTGTTAATGTAATTAACATGACTCACCAACATATATTGAGCACCTGCTGTGGTAGAGCAAGGTCTTCCTGGGAGAGATGGGCATTAGACTGGTAAACCCAGAGCTGTGTGAAGAGGTGGGTCTTGATACAGTAAGTCCTAAGGGAAAGGGCAGGCGGGGGAGACGGGTAACAGTGGCACGTTAGACAGGCTGGTTGGCAAGCTCCTGTGCAGAGGGACATGTAAATGGATCCTGAGTGAAAGTGTAAGGGATAGACAGGGTGTCTGGGGGCTCTCACCTATCCAGCACATGCCTGGCTACCTGCGCATGCCACAGCAGCCCTAGAAGGAGATATGGGTACCATCCCTATTTCATAGTGAAGAAACTGAGGCCTGGGGTTACCCCCAGATGACAGAACTAGAGTCTGACCTGGGCCTTGGGGGGCTCCCAGTATGATGATCCTGCTTGTGTCCCTAGAGTGCCTCTTGGATTTGGTGCCAGCTCTGTGCTAAGTCCTGTTGGCAGTCCTCTGCCTACATTTTTCTTAATCCCTTGCGACAACTCTGCATACTGGGGCGTGCCGGTCCCATCCGGGACTTAGAGGAGTAAGTGCGGCCTGGTGTGGGGAGGAAGGGAGGCATATGAGGCGATTGGTAAGGTGGCAGGTCTCAGGTGGGCAGCATGAGGGTATCTCCTGTGGGCAGGTAGCAGGTGTGAGGAGGGGAGAAGACAGGGCAGGCCAAGGAGCCCCAGGAACCCCCTTTCCTGCTTCACAGACTGGCCCTGATTTCCCTTCCCTGGCTGACTCCTTCTCAGATTAATTCGCCTTTCATGCTGTTTAAATATTTGCAGGTGGAAGGAGGCGGGCAGGGAGGGGTGGGCCGGTGCTTAGAGGCCGGACATGGAGGCAGGCGTCTGGGCCCTGACTGGCCTGCAGGTGGGAGCTCTGGGAAGGTGACCTAGTGCCAAGGGGCTTCCTGGCAGCTGGCCAACCACTAATGCCCATGAGCATCACTGTGGACCAAGCTGGAGATTCCATGTCTTCTACCATTTGTGGGGTCCCTGCTGCATGTCAGGGACTCTCCACATTACCAATCCTTACGTCACCCATGGAGGTCAAGATGCCGTTGTCATCTTCCCCATCGAATAGGTCCACACAAGGCTCTTAGCTTCTCTCAGCTGCCTCCTGATACCTTGTCCTTCAAGTAGTGAACTGCTTCTAAAGTTCGGCATCATTGGAGGAATGCAAGTTGATGTTTCAGGTCTCCTTGGAATGGAATCTAGAGAGGCATAAAAGCTTTCTGACCACTCTGACCTTTGAGACAACCCCAGAAAGAACCCACAGGGTAAGTTGGCAGTTTTACCATGACAACCCTGGTCTCATGACTTCCAGTTCAGTATTTCCTTCAGTTCCAAAATTGGGGACCCGAGGGATCCCTTCTTCTCTCTTTTTTTTTGAGACAGTCTCACTCTGCAGTTCAGGCTGGCCTTGAGCTCACTTTGCAGCCCAGGCTGGTTTTGAACTTCCAATGATCCTTCTGCCTCAGACTCCCTGGGATTGCTGAGTGCTGGGATTACAGGCATACACCACCATACCCAGCTTAGGGATCCTTTCTTACAGGTTCCTAGCACCTTGGTTTTCCAGATGACTGACTGGTGCTAGAGGTGTAAGTCAAGATGTTAGAAGGACCTAGATTCAAGTACTGCATGTGCCTTTTTCTGCCTGTGTGACTGGGAAAACTGTATAGGCCCTCTGCATAGGCACTTGAAGAGCTTCAGTTTATACTTGGATTTTTTTTGGGATGCTGTGAATCATAACCAGGGCTTCTCCAATGCTAACCACATGCTCCACCACTGAGCTATGCCCCCAGAGCTATGCATTATTAGCTTAAAGGTGATAATGCTCTAAAGGGATTGAATGAGGTATTCAGTCCCAAGCACCTGGCTCATAGTAGGTGTTGAGTAAGCCTTCTCTCTCACCTTCTCCTGACCTCTTTGCTTGAAGCCAAGCAAAAGCATTTGGCTTGAAAGGCCCTTTGGATTCTGTGAGACAGGGGCCCTGGATCTACCTCCTCCTGCCTCTGCATGACCTTTGGCAGGTTATCTTTAAAAACAAACAAAAAAGTGTGCCTCAGTTTCTCCACTTGTAAAGTGGTGTAATTTGACAACCTCAGTAGGATTCTTATGCTTATATACAGTCCCTGGAACATAGTGAATGCTCAAAAATGGTGAACTCTGTCATCATAAAATCCCTACTGTGTGCTAGCACTGCTGGCCTGTTCACATTTACATCCTGTGGAAGCCTCACTGCAACCCCAAAGGACCCGCTCCACAGAAGAGTACACTGAGGTACACTGATGTGACCTGGCTGGTGTGTTAATCCAGGTCTGTGTGGCTCGGAAGCATGTCACCAGTCTGTGCTCATGTACCGTGGCAGGATTCCTGAACTGAAGCTTAGAAAAACACTCGGGTTGCAATGAGCAGGGAACATACCACCACCGCTGTCCCCAGGTCCCTCTGATCTACATTGTCCAAAGTGCACAAAGTCCAAGCCCACTTTTGGGAGCCTGAGAGGATGAGAATGAGTGAGCTAGATTTTGGATCTTCCCAGGCCCTAGGCCCCCTGCCCCTGTCTGTTGGTCTGGTTCATTCCCATGTGGGCCCCACCTCAGAGTGAACAGCAGCCTCTTTCTTCCTGCATGGAGACAGTGTCCTAGTCTGCAAGAGCCTCCTTTTTCTGTGTGTGGGAGGCTGCCACCCACATTGCTAGTCATCAGCCTTTTTAATTTCCTCTCCTGGCCTCAGGCTGTGAGCCTATTAGAAGCCTGTGAGCCTGTTATTAACTCCTGGTGAGATAGTCTAGCCAATTGCTGGGAGCCAGTGCAGATGGGGAGGGGTCCTCACTTGCACCCATCCTTGGTGCTGCATCTCTATCTTCATCCCTCACCCTATCCCACATCTATTCCCAGGATGAGAGGCTTGAAGCCAGACAGCAGTGGGCTCCTCACTGCTGCCAACTTCCCAGCTGTGTGACCTGGGGAGAAGGACACCTCTGAGTTACCAGATCCACAGCTGTAAGCAAAACTGCACTCTGCAGGCTTTGGATTTGAAACATTGTGTACAATCAGGATACCGATAGGAATCAGTTCCTCCAAAGCGAGCACCCCCAAACCGAGCACCCCCAAACCGAGCACAAGAAGGCAAGTTTAATAAAGGCAGTATTGACTAAGGTAGGACAAGGATGCTGGGAGTCTCTAAGACAGGATGTAGCACCCCGTTGCCATTAGCAGTGGGGAAGCAGGAGTCATTAATACCCTTAGGTCTGAAAGGGGTGGATGAGAGAAGTTACCAGAAGGGGACTAGCTATATATGGAGGGGTCCTGGACAAGAGCTCTGGTTGCTAGTCTCTTGCTAAAGAAGCGTGAGACACTTCTGATTTCATATCTACCCACTCATCCTCCACTTTCCGTGGCTTCTTTTCGTTCCTCTTATACTCTCTCAAGCCACCGTGAGCATGTGTAAGAGTCACCTGGAAGGCTTGATGTACGCCCCAACATTCCAGGTTCAGTAGTCACACTGGGAGCTAAGAATTTGCATATTTCATGCTGGAGGGGATATGGAGGAAAAGGAACCCTTCTCCACTGCTGGTGAGAATGTAGACTAGTGCAACCACTGTGAAAATCTGTGGAGATTCCTCAAAAAATTAGAATTAGAGGTCCCATTTTATCCAGCTATTCCCCTGCTGGGTATCTTCCCAGAAGAATTAAAACATTGCACCACAATGATATATGTGCACCCATGTTTACAGCTGCACAATTTGTAATAGCTGAATCTTGGATACAACCCAGATGCCCATCAGCTGAAGAATGGATAAAAAAGATGTGTTCCTTTCATGCAATGGAGTACTACTAAGCCAAACAGAAAGATAAACTGGAGACTTTTATAGGTAAACGGATATACCTCAAGACCATACTCATAAGTGAAATGAATCAGACTCACAAGTGTAAACATCCTATTATCCCCCTAGTGTGAAACTGAAAGAGTAAATAAGATCTAAAATGTACAGTAGATATTGTGAAATGGGAAGAAACTGTTCCAAAGGAAAGAGAAACTGGGATGGGGGAAAGGAGAAAAAAAGAAAGGGAAAAGCAAAGAAAAAAAAAACCATATATGTATACGTACATACACACACATACACACAAGATAGTTGAGATAGTTATACTACTAATTTCTCTTAATTCGTGGGAAGGAAAGGTTTGTACTACTTTTGGTTTGTTTTGGTTTTTTTTTCTGGTACTGGGAATTGAACTCACGACCTTGTGCTTGCCAGGCAGGCCGCTGAGCTAAATCCCCAGCCCCTTGTAC
Organism: Chinchilla lanigera; assembly: GCF_000276665.1. NCBI lineage: Eukaryota > Metazoa > Chordata > Mammalia > Rodentia > Chinchillidae > Chinchilla > Chinchilla lanigera. Next base: position 322,982 of record NW_004955455.1, on the reverse strand, counting down.
TAATTTTGTTTTGACAATTAAATGCCTATATCTTGAACTCTGAGTAACTAATTTAAAGATAATAATATGCAATGTATTAGCCACTGTTATTCTATTACCTTGTTTTGAAATTTTGTGGGGTTTTTTTCTCTTTAAAATAAAATTTTTTTAAAAAAAGGATTTGCATGTCTTACCTGGTCTAGGTGAAGCTGACCTTGCAGGACCACAAGTTGAGGAGCTCGGTCAACTGCACAGCACTTCCCTGCACCTCTTTTATCTCATCTGGTGGGGATCATTCAATTAAAATTCCCTCCAGGATAGAACAGTGGCCCCATCTCTGTCACTGCCCACACCTAGCATTTGGTATCCAAGATCTGCTAAGAAGCTATCCTCTGCCACCTGCCCACCTGAATCCAGGGGCACTTGCACGTGGGCTTTCCAGACTGCTGCTCCAGCCCATCCACACTGCTGCTTAGCAGTCCTGGGTGGAGGTGAGGTCAGCATACAGGCGGCTGATGAGGCATATTAGGATCTATATCCAGCACAAATGTGCAGAAGGGGATGTCGACTACCATGTTGTCTCAATAGAAGCCTAAGCTACCCCTGTGGCATGGCTGCTGGTACGTGGGATGGCACCACAGCGCTGTTCTGAGGAGGAGCACAGGAGCAGCATCTTTATACCCAGCGTGCACTGGACCTTGGATATAGGCCACCCTGGGAAGGACTAAGACCTAGTGGAGACTCTCTGTACACATGAAATCACTCCGTCCCCAACAAAGGACCAGCTGAGTGTGTCCAGCTGCTCCACCAAAGGGATGAGGATGATGATAATGACAGTGTTGATGGTGGATATTAGATTGCTAAGGCTGCTGCTTCAAGGTGCACAGACTAGGCAGCTTAAACAACAAATTTATTCTCTCACATTTCAGAGGCTGAAGATCTGAATTAGGATCAACCAGATAGGGTTGGTTCCTCCTGAGATCAGTAAGCGACTGCTTTGCCCTGACTTCTCTTCTTGGCTTGTGGATGGCTGTCTTCCTGTGTTTTCACATGTTCTCTTTACATGTGGTGTTGACTAAATGTCCTCGTCTTAGTCATATTGGATTAGGACCCATCCTAATGACTTCATTTTAACTTAATAACTTCTATAAAAATCTTGTCTCCAGATACCATCACATTCTGAGCAACTAGATGTTAAGACTTCAGCATAAGAATTTTGGAGAGGAGAGACAACTCAGCCCCTCACGGGGTAGGGGGACAGACTGCAGGATCTTATTTCCAAAGGTGGAAGAGGAATGATAGGGAAAGGAATAGGAGATGAAGATGTCCACAAAAGTAGTGGTTGGCTAGCTAGGTCTTTGAAGCTGGAGAGGTAAATTGAGACCGTGAGGACCAGCACCAGCCTGAGGGCACCTACTAGTTGGTAACAGAGACAGTTTAACAAGGCTGACTCCTGCCCTCACGTCTGAGCTCCAAGAGAAATCTGGGGATGTGCCATGAGTCCTCAGGAAGCTCACAGCATCCTTTTTGTGGACATAGAACAGATGGGACGTGGTGTTCTCTGTGCTCAGCAGAGGGAGGGCACAGGCAGCCAGCAAGGCCCTGCGTCACAGCCTCTCCGGAGGGTGACAGGCAGATGGCCGCCTCCGAGGAGCAAGAGGGCACTGTTAAGACATCAACCTGTCCAAGAAAGCACCATTTAACCAAAAAAAAAAAAAAAAAAAAAAAGGGGGGCTGGGGATTTAGCTCAGCGGCAAAAGCGCCTGCCTGGCAAGCGCAAGGTCGTGAGTTCAGTTCCCGGTACCGGAGAAAAACCAAAAAAAAAAAAAAAAAAAAAAGAAAGCACCATTCACTGGGAAGGGCTGAAGCCTTCGTTTTGGTGGTGGTGATGGGTGGTCAGCCACATTAGCACAGACCCTGAGAGCTGGGCCATGATGTAAAACACATCAGCCCAGCAGAGGATGACAATCTTGTGCAGCAGACTGTTAACCACACTCAAGTCTGGCCTCCAATTGTTTTTATGAGCAAAGCTGTACTGGAACTCAGCCATGCCTGTTCATTTCCATATTGTCTGCGGTTGCTTTCACAGTAATACAGGGGCTGTGCTGAGTATTTGACGAAGATCGTATCATCCACAAAGCAGCAAAAGTTTACTTTTCAGATGTTTACAGCAAAATGGCTGGCGCTTCTCCTGTGATTTAGGAGTTCCAGACCCTGGAAGTTGTGAGCTGCCCTTTGCTGAGAGGCCCATTTCCCTGCTCTGTCGTGGAGCAAGTATTTCCCTGAAGCTGCTGTGATGGTCTGGGGAGGCGAGGCAAACAAGAGAGAGTTTTGTGAACTGCAGCATACAGTTGTGCCTTGATAACTGCAGATTGGTTCCTGGAACCCCGGCAGATACCAAAATCCAGAAATGCTCAAGTCTTTCATATAAAATGGTGTTTATCTGCATGTAACCTGTACACATCCCCCAGCATTTTTCAGATTCTCTCTAGGTTGCTTATTTGTGCTGATCTGCTGTGTAAATAGTTGTTATACTATATTTTTTAGAGAATAATGACAAGATAGTTTGTGTTCAGTAAAAATGATCTTTTTTCAAATATTTTTGGTCTGTAGTTGGTTGGATCCACAGCTGTGGGTCCCACAGAAAGGGAGGCCAATTGTGTTGCTCTCAGCATTCAATCTCTTGTAACCCGCTTCTCCTCCTAATCTAAACAGAGCCTCTTCTTTTCACAGCCTCTTGAGACTGCCCTTCACGGTGGTGTTTCCCCAGCCAGGTTCTCTCTGTTGTTTCTTCTTGAGCTTTGCCGGCATAATAGTGCCTGATGAGCAGGGAGGCAGGATGCACTAGCCAGCCAGCTGGAATTTGTTCCAGGGCAGCAATGGTGTCCTCAGGTGTCATCATTAAAATACTGTTTCCTGTGTACATGCTATGTCTCAGGCACTGTGCTAAATGCTTTGCCTGTGTTGCCCCCGTTAAACCTCACCAGAGGACACAGGCATTCAGTAGGTAGGTAGAGAGTATCTACAATGTGCCAGACACTCTTTTAGGTCGTGAAAGTACGTAGAGCACTGAATGACAGAACTCCTGACCTTATAGATCGTACAGGCCCACTAAACTGGAGAGTCATAGGATGAAGTAAATAGGCTAACATACAGTGAGGTGGAGATCAAAAGGACTATGGAGAGAAATAAAGCAGAAAAGGCACGTATTGAGTATCAGGTGGGGTGGGAGTGAGGAGTACAGTTTTAAATAGGATGAGCTATGTGGATTTCTGGGGGAAGAGTGTTCAGGTGAAAGGAACAGTAAGTGCACAGGGCAGTAGACAAGGGATGCTGTGTGTGTGGAGCAGTGGCTGGCGCAGTGGGTTTTGCTCATGAGGGCCTGGTGGCTGTAGTGGAGACTTGGTCTGCTACTGCCAGGGAGATGGGAGCGATGGAAAGGATAGTAACAAAAGAGAGATATGATCTACTGTACCTTTATTTCATTCATTTATTTATAGTACGTTAACAATATATGCACATTTTAAAAATCGATGTAAAACATACATAATACAGAAGTTGCCTCTTTAACCATTTGAATGTCTCTAGTTCAGTAATGTCAAATAATTCATATTATTATGTAGCCAATATCCCGAACTGTTTTCACCTTGCAAAACTGATCCCGTGTTCCCATTAAGTAATTATCCCTCATCTTTTTGCCCCTAGCAACTGGCATTCACCATTCTATTTTTTGTCACTGATTTTGGCCACTCTAGGTACCACATTATAAGGGGAATCACACAACAGTTGTCCTTGTTGACTCGCTTATCACACTGAGCATGATGTCCTCCAGCTTCATCCGTGTAGCAGCATGTATTAGGATTTTCTTCCTTTACACGGCTGAGTAATACCCATTTGTATGGATGGACCACACTTTCTTTATTCATTTATCCTTCTGTCAACAGTTGCTTGTTCCCATCTTTTAGCTATTGCAAATAATATGGCTGTGAAATGCAGGTGTGTAACTATCATTTTGAAACCTTGCTTTCAGTTCTTTTGGGTATGTATCCAGAGGTAGAATTGCTGGATTATATGATAATTCTGTGTTTTAATTTTTTGAGGACGCACCATACTGTTTACTGTCATAACTGCCCCATGTTAAATTTCCACCAGTAGTACACAAGGGTTCCTACTTCTCCATGTCCTCACCAAACTTACTTTTTGTTTCTTCATAATAGCCATCTTAATAGGTTTGAAGTAGATCTCCTTGCGGTTTTGATTTTTATTTTCCTAATAGTTGAACATCCTTTTCATATTTTCATTTTTCATGTGTGTATCTTCAGGCAAATTGCCTGTTCAAATTCTCTGCCTATTTTTGATCAAATTACTTTTGAGTTATAGAATTTAATCATATATTCTAGAAATTAATCCCTTATCAATGATTTCATTTCAAATGTTAGTTTCTGTCATTATCACAAAAGACCTGAGGAAATCAACATAAAGAAGGGGAGGTTTATTTTTGGCTCACCATCTCACCTTCCTGAGCCTCAGTTTCCACATCTATAAAATGGGGCCAATTTCATGGGCTTCATTAGGTGATTCTCAGGCTTCCAAGTGCTGCTGGCAAAGCCCAGCTTGAGCTTACTGAACACGGTGGCTGGGAGCTGTTCACAGTGCTGGTGCTGACATGGTTGGATGGTGTTGGGCTGAGTGCCAGCTCCAGGAGAAAGTGGCTGGGGTCCTCTGAGCTCTGTCTTCATCTGCAAGAGGGAAGTGAAAAGAAGGGGAGAGAGGCAGTGAGAGCTGGGACTGCACTGAGACAGTGGCGTAGAGGGACTGAGTCTGCATGGGCCACAGGAAAGCAGGCAAGTCACCCACTGGGTGGGGTTTGTCAAGGCCTTGCTCCTTCACCCCCACATCAGAGCCCCATGATGCAGAGCTGAGACAGACGTTCGGGGTCGTCTCTTTCAGCTTCCTCAGTCACAGGGTTACTAAGGACCAGAGAGAAGGGCTTTGCTTGAGTCCAACAATGACTGGGCAGGCAGGGTTCAAAATGCAGTGAGACAGAAGAGTGTTGGGGCCAGCGGAGGATCACTTCCATGCCTGAAGCTTGGCTGCCCTTTCACACTGCGTCCCCCAGCCCTGGCACCCTTGGAGGCACTTAGAAAATACTGTTGAATGAGTGTGTGTAGCGGGGAAAAAAAAAAAAAAACCAGCCTGATCTACCTCACTGGGCAAGTTGCATCTCCTTGCTGAGCTTCCGTTTCCCAAAACAAGTTTCTAAGTCTACTTGGTGGGTGCCCCAGTAGGGATTTAAACACGGGTCTGTCCAGCTCCTTGGCTGATTTTTCTGTACAGCACTGTCCTGATTCCTGTACTGATTCACTCCTTTATTGAGCACCTACTATGTGCCAGACCCAGTCCTGGACTCTCTGGATACAGCAATAAAGATAGGTGGGTTTCTGCCTCAGGATTTATATTGTAGGAAGATGCAGGTGTAAGACGGTAAACAGACAAAGCAATGGTGAGAAGTACTCAGAAGGGACCGGAATGGGGACAAAATGGGGCTGCCTTAGTTGCTGTGGTCAGGGAAGGACATTTTGATGGCATTTGAGAAGCAACAGCCATATGTGTACCATAGGTAGCCACTGTATGCAAAGAGCCTAAACAGGTAATTAAGAAGGGACACGTGTAATTAGATAAGCCTCAGACCTGCCAATGACTAAGTGATGAAGATATGGAAGGAGATCAGTTGTCAGAGTACTCAAAATACCCTGAAAAGACTCTGAGGAGGGGCTGGGGATTTAGCTCAGCGGCAAAGCGCCTGCCTGGCAAGCGCAAGGTCATGAGTTCGGTTCCCGGTACCAGAGAAAAACCAAAAAAAAAAAAGGCTCTGAGGAGCAGCACAGCAGGTCTGCACCCCTGGTCACATTGGCTCCCCTCTCCTCTGCCTCTGCCGTCTAGGTAAAGCAGATCATGGAAGAGGCCGTGACACGCAAGTTCGTCCATGAAGACAGCAGCCACATCGTCTCCTTCTGCGGTGAGTCTGTGGTGCCCCCCCACCGGCCTGGGAAAGTGTTTCCCTTTCCAGAGCTGCCTCAGGGAAGGCACATCTCTGAGCCAGCATTCTCATATACTGTTTTTGCTTTGTGACTTGGAAGTTATTTTTGAATCCCAAAGGGACTCTGTTGGGGAATTTCGGAGTAAAAATAGTGCAAGACACAATGAACAGTGACCCCCATGGAAGGATCATCATGGGGCATCGCCTTGCCTTCCTCAAGGGCTCAGTTCGTGCTACCTACAGCCTGAGCCTGGGGCTGTCCCGCCTCTGGGAAATGACCTCTGTGTCTTCCTTGCTCCGCCTTTGATGAGCACTAGATAAAGGGAGAGATGTACAGAATATTTAATGAGAAGGGGAAGAGAACCCTGGCACATCCGGAGGGACCCCAACAACTGGCTCAGCACAGGAGACAGTGGGGACTCAGCGTGACTCACCGCTCTTTGCACAGCTCTGTCGTAAGGTCCAGAAATACCCACACTGCCAGGTCCCACTACACTGTGATGGCAGCTAGAGACACGTTTTGTGTGTGCCTGAAGTCAGCATTGAGCTCAGAGTCTGTGTATGTATATGTGGGAGTATTCTTTCCTGCTCCCTGAAATGCTTTTTTTTAATAATTGGAGTATCTGATGGTGAAGAACCTGCTCAAATTCCCCTTCAGTGACCTTGGCCCCATGGAGAGGCCTGAGCAAGGACACCTGGCCACTCATCAGCTTCCATCCAGATGGCTGGGGTGCCACCACCTGGGGCCTAAATGCTGAACACACTGTGATTTGGGGACCAGAACCTCATTTCACCCCTTTTTCAGCCAGACGGACTTGGGTTCAAATCCCCAGCTTTACTGCTTACTGTTGACCTTGGGCAGAATCTTAATTTTTAGATGGAATATTTTTTTTACACATACACCTATCTATATAGACATACATATGTAAAAGTATATATGTATGAGAAATATATATTTTATGTCATAAGTATATAAATATAATGCATATTTTTACAAATATGTTTTATTATATTTACATGGCTTTTTATTTTCTCCTGGACATTTTATTTGCAAATCAAATCATGTTCTTGTCAGAACTGGCTAACATATCTACCAACTAAAATCTTTTGTTTTGTTTTGTTTGTTTTTTTGAGGAAGATCTCACTATGTAGTGCAGGCTGGCCTTGAACTTCTTTATGTAGCCCTGGCTGGCCTCAAACTCACGGCAGTTCTCTTCCTTCAACCTCCCAAATGCTGGGATTACAGATGTGTGCCACTCTGCCTGCTCCAAGAAATAAAAAGTGGTAAAAAGAATTATAATAGTTCCCTAACTCAGATCCAAGCTTTTGGGTGGAAGGAATTGGGTGGCACTAAATGAGACCTAAAGAATCCCATTGATTCTTTTTTTTATCCATTGTCCCTAGGGCCATTGTCCAGAAGAATTGGACAATGTGTACAAAACCTGAAGAAAGGATTAAAAAAATAAAAAGTACCACATATGTAAATTAAAGCCAGGTACACACATAATTCCAGCAATGTGGGAGCCTGAGGCAGGGAGATGGCAAGTTGGAACCCAGCTTAATCAACGTAGACCCTGTTCAAAACGAAAAAAAAAATGCTGGGGATGTAGTTCAGTGTAAAGGCCCTGGGTTCATTCCCCAATACCATCACCACCAAAACAAACAAACAAACAAAATAAACAAATAAATGAGAGAAGCTCACCTACAATATTTTAAATGTTTGGGCAGATGAACCAAGTTTTAGGCATTCATTCAAAACCAAGTGATGGCTTACTCAAAGAAAGGTGATTAACCCAAAACATCTCACAATTTCTCCTCACACATAGCCTAGGCCAACCTGTCACCCTGAGGGTGGCTCGCTTATTCTGTGGATGGTGATAACGAGAGCTCTTACATCATGGGTTTTTTATCAAGAACTAGGTAAGGCAAATCTTAACAGTTACCTGATACACGACAGGTGCCAAAGTAAGGAACAGTGCTTGTAGTATACTCGCTTTTTCAATAAACATGGATTATGCACCTATTGCATGCCACAGTGAGATGAAAGGTAAGAAGACAGAGGACTCCCCGAAGTCCCAGGACTAAGATGGAGGCCTCAGTGGTTTGAACAGGGCCAGTTTCCCAGAAGGGCTCATTTTAAGCCTAGAGAGGGAAAGTGGCTCATCTGAGGTCACTCAGCTAATAAAGGGGAGAGCCCAGGCCTAAACTCAGGAGTGGGCTCCGGGCAGCGCTTCCAAGGGAAACACAAATGAGATGACTATGAAATCCTCCTTCCCAGGCCATTTGTGGAAACACAAGTATTGCATGTGGCACATCGTGAACTCAGACCTTGTTGTATCCTGGTTCCATCACTTACTTGCTGGGTGGCCTAGAGCAATTCAGTTCACCGCTCTGAGCCCCACGGTCCACATCTAAGAAGTGGGGATATTTTCCTTACTTGCTGGCCATGGCAGAGATTAAATGAAATCCATAAATGTTAGCTGTGGTGTAATCACAGCACTGATGATATGATTCCTTAACCTGATGAACCTCAGTGGTCAGGCAGTCCAGTCTCCTGTCCCTCTGACAGAAACAATAGAGATGTGCACCAAGTAGCCACTGTGTGGCAGGCTCTGCCTGGTACTTCGTGTGCATTTTCACCTGCCCTACCAGCAACCTTACAGTGTTAATGTTTATACTGTCCCCACTCCACAGATGAGAATACTGAAGCCCAGACACGGGAAGTCATTGCTCCCGGTCACACAGCTGGTTAGTAGCTGGCCAAGGATATGAATAGAGATGGTCCAAACTTGGGCCACAGCTGTGGATAACCACTGTGCTCTCTTACCGTCTTTGAAGAGTGTTGCAGGTGGAGAGGAGGCATGTTTGTCAGTGACGCTAACCTGAGCTTAGTGATTCTGGGAGTCCTGGCTGGCTAGGACACCTCTGATATGAGCCACACAGGTACTGGGCAGTGTGGACAGGACAGGGCCTCCTGACCCCCATGTTCCCACAGCGGCGGTGGAAGCCTGTGTCCTACATGGGCTGCGTCGACGGGCAGCTGGCTTTCTGCGCAGCAACAAGATTGCAGCTCTCTTCATGAAGGTGGGCAAGAGCTTCCCGCCAGCTGAGGAGCTGAGCCGCAAGGTCCAGGACCTGGAACAGCTGATTGAGAACGCGTGAGTGTGAAGTGTTGGGAGCAAGCTAGGACAGTCCCCCAAAGGGTGGTCTGCAACCTTCCTCAGGCCCTGTGAGGTCCCACACCTCTTGGACCACCTTTGTTTTCCTTTCTGCTCCTCAGACCTGCATGATTCTTTTCCACCTCAGAGCCTTTGCACATGCAGTACCCTTGTATTAGTCAGCTTTGCACTTGTGGTACCTGACATAAACTACTTCAATGAGAAAAGACTGATCTGGACTCACAGTTTCAGAGGTTTCAGTCCATGGTTTCAGCTCCAAATTAGAAACATCATGGTGAAAGGGTGTGGCAGAGGAGAGCTGCTCATGTCATGGAAGCCAGGAGAGAGATCAAGGAAGAGCCTGAAGAAAGATACACCCTTCAAAGTCATGCCCCCAATGACCTACTTCCTCCAGCTAGTACGTACCTCCTAACAGCACATTCAGCCATGAACTCACCCATAGGTCAGGTTAGTGTCCTCGTGACCCAGTCATCTCTCCAGACATCTCTTAGTCCAGTCAAGTTGACAGTCAAGCTTCACTGTCAGCCCTCCACCAGGCTCATGGCCTGTTCTTCCAGGCCTGGTTCCTTGCCTCATTCATACCTCCCCTAGCTCTGTAGATTCCAACCCACTCACCATCTTCCCTCTCGTATCACCATTTATTTTCTTCCCACTTGTTGCCACCTATAGCTAGCCATTTTTGTGTTTGTTTACTGCTGACTTGGTTGTCATCTGTCTCCCTGAGTGCCATGAGAATAGGCAGCTTGCCTGTGCCATTTCCCATTGTGTACCAAGCACACGGGGCGGTGTACAGCATGTGGTCCATGCCCATGAAATGGTTATTGAGTGAGTATGTACTGAGTGGGAGCTACACCCCATTCTAAATGTAAGAATTTAACAGAACCCATGTGGTTTCTGCACAGACCAGATGCTGGGGCCTCTGGTTAAAACACACTGAAGCAGCCATTGAAGGGGAAGGCGGCTTCCCTTGCTTGTGCTGATGGCTGCTTGTATGTGTTGGGGGAGGCTCGAGACTGAGTGTAGTACATAAGTATCTATTGCCATACCTGCCCCCTTGAAGTCCCAGATGCACAGCCAAGTGCCCAACAAGAAACCTAGCCAGGGATGGCAGATAGGGCTCGGCTCCTCCTGGTGCCTGTGGCTTCCAGGGAACAGGGGTGCAAAAGCGTCTGAAGCTGTGGTTGGGCATCACGAAAAGAAATGCATGGATCAGCTGGCCATGTCTGTCACAGCGAGGGAGGAGACAAACACGTTGTGTGTTTCCAGCTTTCCAGTACTGTAACACAATTTCTGAGATAACCAAATTATAAAGAGGAAAGCTTCATTTTGACTCACAGTTCTGGAGGTTTCAGTCTGTGTCTGATTGGCCCCTTTGCTTTTGTACCTGTGATGAGGCAGCACAGCAAGATGGGAAATGCAAGACAGAGTAAACTGTTTACCTCCTACCAGGCACCAAGCTGGGGACCAAGCCTTATACCATAGTCCTTTGGAGGACATTCCGCATCCAAACTATAGTACACCCTAAGTTGGCCATCTCTGCCAAGGTGATCACTCCACAAAGTGAGACACATCCCCCCTTTCTTTCTTGTCCTTTGGTCCCTGCCTGCCAAGGGATGCTGGCCAGAATGTACCTCGGGCAGGGCTCAGGATTTGGCTCTGCCAGCTCCTGTTGAAATGACTTCCCAGCCAGGCAGTCTTTGTATTCCTTCCAGCCCATCTGGCCAGCTCCCAGGTATTCCCAGATAACTTCCTAAAGGGCTCGATCTCCAGCGCCTGCCACAGTGTGGGTGTGACTTCCCAATGGAAGAGTGAGAGGCATTCCTGCCAGGGATGAGGGAAAATTATGCATTCATCTGTGCAGTCACTATTTATGAATGTATTCAGTGAGCATCTTGTGTGTGCTGAGCACTGTGTCAGGCCCTGCCCTGGAGAAATAGACATGAAGGTGCCCATACTTGCCACTGGATAGATTCTTAGTATTTTAGTTTTTAAAAAACTTAAATTGCTTTTGCACATGCTCAGTATCACAGAGGAAAGGGAAAAATGAGCAGGCTGAGGGAGCATAGCCGCTTTAGCTGGTTCCAAAAAGCTTCCTATAGGAGGAGATGGTCTTTCTGACACCAAAAGAGTGAGAGGGTCATCCCAGGAATAGGGTAAGGGGAAACTGGTAAGAAATGGTAGCCTAGGCAGAATCTAGCAATTGCAAGAATCTGCACATAGCTCGCTCTGGCTGGAGCATGCCCTGAGGATGCCTGAAGGCAGGGTCATGAGCACCCTGCTGATCATGTGAAAGACCTCGCTTTCCAGGGGTGGTAGTGGGGAGTCACCAAAGGCTGTATAACCCAGTGCTTCCCAGTCAGCAGGAAGGCAAAAAGGAGAAGAGTGAAGAAGAAGAAAAGATGGGGAGAGAAGATAGAAGAAGGAGAGAGAGACTTAGAGGAAGAAGAGAGAGGACAGTGGGGTTGGGGGAAGGAAGGAGGGGAGAGATTGGTCAGATCTGGCTTGCTTGTTAGTGGTGTATGGGAGTATGTTTAGCCACATTGTCACTCACTAGGCATTACTGTCTTTCCAACTTTTTTTTTGTACTAGGATTTGAACTCAGGGCCTCACACTTGCCAGGCAGGCTCAGAGCTACCTCCCTAGTCCTACTGTCTTTCCAACTCTTGACCCATTTGCTAGGAGCAATATGAGTTCTTGTTTAGCTCCCACTCCTCTATTTCCTTGAAAAAGTGAACATTTTCCCCCTGGCCTATCCAGTCCTGTGGATTTGCTGCTTTGTGTCTACCTACCTTCTCTTATTGATCTTAAAGGAGAAACCAGATCCAAGGCCTCCAGGAGAATGTGCGGAAGCTTCCGAAGCTGCCCAACCTGTCCCCGCTTGCCGTCAAGCACCTGTGGATCCGCACAGCCTTGTTTGAGAAGGTCCTAGACAAAATCGTACATTACCTTGTGGAAAACAGCAGGTGAGATGGGGACAGCTGCACACCTAGTGCGCTCTGCCTCCACCTGCTGGCATTTCTCAGAATTGCACCATCTTGCACATAGCCACTTAAATTTGAAAGTGTTTATATAGAAGCCCCGGGATGTTTGACTCCAAACTAGGCTAGCTCAGAAATTTGAGGAGATTCAGATAGTTACTGGTAGTGCACAGGATTCAGAGTTAGGGCCAGGTGTAAGGTTCTTGGGTTTCTTCCTTCTCCTGTGGATTATCCCACTTGATAACCATGTGGCCCTAGGAGAACTAAGCCTTATGCTCCTTGTTGTCTCTTTTGGTAAACAGCATGGGGATCACTGCCACTCCTGAGAAGTGAGAAGGGAATTTGGTATATAGTATTTTGAAAATTCAGTGATACTCTTTACATTTTCTCTCTTAGTTCAGATTGATCAGATATATAAAGGTTTTATAGTACACATTTCTTGGGCCAGTATCCATCCATTCATCTGATAAATATTTAATGAGCATCTACTGTGTGCCAGGAACTAACCTAGTTGTTGGGGATACACTAGTACTACCTGTTAGATTAAAGAGCTTGGCCACTATTTCAAGAACAATGGGAAGCCACTGACTATACGGCAATGTGAGAGCCTTTATGGCCAACATGCCTGTCTAGCCAGAGAGAAAAATCTAAAGGGGCTGGTGTTGTAGCTCAGTGGTAAAAGGTGTTTCACTTTCTGGGTTCAACACCCAGCCCTGAGGAAAAAAAAGAGAAAAAGACAAAAGAAATCTGAATTTCTCTGCCTTTCATTATATGAAAGTGTTTCTTTAACCGCATATTCATGAAAGTGTGTTTTACTATTATTTTTCTTTGCCCCTTTACTAAGAAAATTTATATAATAATATGTGTCGGATGTTCCAAGGGGATGTGGTGGTGGTTCGTTATTGTTTTGTTTTTTCACTCCTGGGGTTTGGACCCAGAGCCTTAATAGTGAGCTATATTTCCAGCTCTTTAAGAAAGAAATTTGAGGCAGGATCTCAACTAAATTGCCAGGCTAAGCTTAAACTTGTGATCCTTCTACCTCAGCCTCCCAGAGTAGTGGGATTCCAGGTCTGCACCACCCCACCTGGCTTGTGTGCATGTTTAATCCCCTCTGTGTGACCAGGGAAAGCCTCCTGGAAGGAGTAGCGTTCCAAGGGCCTGGTGCAGGCAGGGAAAGGGTGGGAAAAGGGTGCTCCTGGCAGAAGCAACAGCAAGCACAGAGGCCTGAAGGACGGAGTGAGGCTGAAAAAAACCCAAACTCTAAATCTCCACTTCATTTCTTTTCCTTCTAGTAAGTTGTAATGCATCTGTGCCCCTGGCCATGGACAGTCCTGGGCTTCTTTAGTCATTGCCTTTGACCTGTGACCCTCTTGTGTTGTCCTACTGGATAAGTCAATCAAAAGGAATTGGGCATTTATTAGAGCAGCAATGTCAACCTGCTATATTTTTCATTAAATTCTAAATTTCAGATTTCCATAAAAGTTGCAAAATTAGTACCAAGAGTACTAATCGGCTAACCCCAGTAATTATATCTTATTTAACAACAGCGCAGTTGTGAAAACCAGGACATTGATCTGGGTATGGTACTGTTAACAGCCTTTATTTGCAGTTCACCACTTCGTATGTGAACTTTGTTTATTTATTTGACATATGGTTCAATGAGATTGTAACTAACAAATACTTTTGTGTGCCCAGCACCACAAACAGGATATAGAATTGTTCCAAAGAAACTCCCCAAAAAATTGCCTTAGGTTGCTTTTAATAGTCACATCTTTTCCCAACCCTGTATGCCATTTTTATGGCAGCATTTTCAAGGCTTATGATCCCTGTGCTGATTTTTGGAATGGAACTTAAGTGGCAGCAGAGTGGCAAGTGTCTCAAGTATTATGTTCAGATTTGACCTCCAAATGTAGAACTTTGATACTGAGCAAGGCCAACACATGTCAGCTGTGCCTCACCCAGTATTGTGGCTGATAGATTTCTTTGGGGTAAGATTACAATGACATTGGCGCCATTTAGTGAGGACTTCGTGGTGTTGGGCCTTGTACTCCACAGGCAGCTCGTTGTTCAACCTTTTCAACAACCACACAGATGAGTTTTGTCATTCTTCTCATTTTACAGCTAGGAACACTGAGTCTCAGAGAGAGAATTCACTTGCCTAGGGGCACACAGCAGGGTGGAGAGAGGCTGTGCTGAGCTCCCGCGTGGCCTGGCTGACTCCAGGTGCTGTGTCCTTCTCCCTCTGCTGTATGATAGTAAGAGTGGAGCTAGTTGGCTGTAGTCTGAGACCACATCTGCCTGCTGTGTGACTTCTAGCAAGTCCTTTTACTTCTTTGAGCCTGAGATTGTGGGGAGATCAGAGCTTTGAAATTCTCTTAGTTTCTAGGTTACCCAAATTTTTAAGGAATTAGGAAATACTACACCAAAACTCATGCATGGAATTATTGCATTGATGACATCACATAGTGCTTTGCAGAGCCAGATTTCAGGGCACCCTTTTGAGCGACTCAGGCCAGTGTTACCAGTTTTAGTTACCAGGCAGGACAGCCTGTTAGCACAGTCTTAGAGGACACATTGCAGTTAAACAGCATTTTATCCCCTCAGGAGGAGCAGAGCCAACTTCATCTGCACCTTTGAATAACTTGTCATCTCCAACAGAAAGAGGTTGACTCGGCCAGGTCTCAGCAACCTTCAGGTTGTTATTCCTGTTACTCTCAGAAAGGCTCTTGCACAATCGCATTTTAACAGGTACACACCAAGCACCACCCTAAGTGCCTTTCTGTTGTGTAGCTCAGAAGTCCTTCTCACAGCTCTACAAGATACATTTTGTGGCTAGTGCAACCGAGCCTGTGAGCGTTCGTGGTAATATGGAGTCTTTTGTGTCCGCTGGTGGTCTCCATCCAAACCTGTGTGTCCTTTGCTCTCTCACTAGTAAATACTATGAGAAGGAAGCGCTCCTGATGGACCCTGTGGATGGCCCCATTCTCGCATCTCTCTTGGGTATGTGGTCCAGTGCTTGGAGCTCATCTGGACCTCTGGTCTCAGGTCTCAGGCACCTCCTGAGGGCCCCTCTCCTCTCCAGCCTCACCCATCAAAAGTTACCTGTTCACTTTCTCTTGCTCCTAGAACCTTCTTCAGGTCTCTTCTTTGCAGGACTCTAGAACATCCTGAGTAGAGGGGAGGGGTAATGGAATGGGTGGTCCATCCCATAGTAGATAGGAGGGTGGACTTGTGGGGGCTCAGGTCCCCAGCCCCATGTACTCCACAGTGGGGCCCTGTGCCCTGGAGTACACCAAGATGAAGACCGCAGACCACTTCTGGACTGACCCCTCGGCTGATGAGCTGGTCCAGAGGCACCGTATCCACAGCTCACACCTGCGGCAGGACTCACCCACCAAGCGACCAGCTCTCTGTGTGAGTTGAGGGGGTCGTGGAGCCATGGGAGGGACCTGAGGCAAGGTCTGGACTTGGCCTGGGGGCAAGGAACAGGGTAGGAGCCATGTCACTCCAGGGCCATCCTTCTATCTCCTATCACACTTCCAGATCCAGAAGAGGCATTCAAGTGGCAGCATGGATGACCGGCCATCCCTTTCGGCACGTGACTATGTGGAGTCCCTGCACCAAAACTCTCGAGCCACCCTGCTCTATGGCAAGAACAATGTTCTGGTTCAGCCGGTGAGAGTTCATGGCAGGCCCAGATCTGCCTCTCAGGGTTTTGCTCCAAGTAATAGAGGAAGAGTCTCTTTCTGGCCCCAGGTCATTCATCATATATCCACCCTCCCAACCATTTGTTCATCCATTCATCTGCCAGTCCATCCATACGTTCATCCACCCATCTATCCGTCCATCCTTCCAGTCAATCTCCAGTCTCTTAACCAGCCAGTGACCTCTCTTCCCTTTTCTCTACACACCCATTCTCTTGTCCATTGCATCCTCACATCCTTGCCTCATGCTGCTGTTTATATCCATCTGCCCATCTTTACACCCCTTTGTTCATCCATGCAATTATCCACTTATTTTCTAGTCCATCTCTCCACCTTATTTTTTCAAGGCTAAGAAGCCATGAATTTAAGGTGAATCTTCTTTTCATATAAATTACATACAGGATTTTTTTTACTACTTTCAGATTTTCACCTTACCCTTTTTGAGACTTACTTAGACATCGGAGGCTTTTTTGTCTTTGCATAACACATCGCTATTTTAAGTACACATAAGAGAAAATATAATTTGAAGGGCTTTAGTTAAGATATTCCTAAAATATCTCCACATTTAAGAGTTTAATCTCCTGTATCTCTTCATGATTTAAAGTCACTGAGGGCCTAATTTTTCCACATACAGAACTGTTTGCTGTTCAGTGAATCATAGCAGTGTGTCAGATGTGGCCTTCACCTGTTTTTTAAAGCACAGATATGACCATTTGTTTATGTATTGTGTATGACTTTGCAGGCTGTGGGGGCAGTTGAGTGGTTGCAGCCAAGGCTGTATGACTCCTAAAGCCAAAAATACTCCCTGTCTGTTCCTTCGCACTAGAATTTTGTTTTCCCCAACACAAAAGAGCAGGAAGTGCAGCATTTATTGTAAGAATGTCCACTCATCTCTGAGATGACCAGGTCTGAAGTCCCATCAAGCAGTAGATTGCTGCTTTGTGGGGACCCTTGCAGGGATGAATAATGTGCCTGTGTCACGTGTCACATTAGCACTGCACTGCTCTGTTCCCAGCCTGTGTCACAGTACTTTGCAATTCAGAACTGAGTCACAGGCTAATCCTTTGGAAGACATCTAGAACAGCATCTATTCTCCAAATGTGAAATAACTACGCACAAAACTCAGTTGAAGTGACAACGGTGTGAACAGCTATGACCAAGTGTGCATGAGGTCACACTGCAACTGCATCAGAGTTGTGAGCTGTCATTGATTATAATAGAACACGCATTATAGGATTTATGGAACACTCTGCTTCCTCATGCCTGGGTATAAGCACATGCAGTTCACTGTGACATTGTGTGTAGTGACGGAGCCATGCTCAGTATATGCTTCATCCTCAGTAAGTGCTGGTTGTCTTCCTGTTTCTGGGGTGAATTTGGCGAAGGAACTGCTTTCTTCACATATGGGGGATGTTCACATTCCATCCCTACCCATTTTGGGATAAAATAAAGAAAGTGAGGAGTCCTTTAGACACATTCTGGGAAGGCAGAGGCTCTGAGTGCTAGGTAGGAGTGTGGTGAGGGTGAGGGTACTTCGGAAGCAGGTTTCAGGGTACTGTCTATGGGATGGACCACAGACTCACCTGCCATCTATAACATTGGCCAACATAAGTGTCTTTTTTTGGAAAGAGTGACATTAAGAGAGACATAACCCACTTCCTGGTTCTAAAGGAACAGTGGACCAAGGCCCCTTGACTTCAGGAGGGAGGCATGAGTGTGACAGTATGCAGGTGGGTGGCTTTCTCAAATGGACTCTACACCCCATCCTGGAAGCCTTTGCACATGGCTTTCCTTAGCACAGCCACCTGGAAGGAGACGGGATCTTCCTATGGCCATTGCCTTGAATAGCTCAACCTCTTAGTGGCAGTTGTGCATTCTTGAGTCAGAAGGCCAGGACCTCTTTCCACTGAGGCTCCAGTAGCATGGCCAGGCCTGAGTGATCCTCTCTCTTCAGAGGGATGACATGGAAGCTGTGCCAGGGTACCTGTCCCTGCACCAGACAGCTGACGTCATGACCTTGAAGTGGACGCCCAACCAGCTGATGAATGGATCCGTGGGGGACCTGGACTATGAGAAGAGGTAGGGCACTGGGTTCATTGTCTGCCCCCAGAGTCCCTCTACTGTCCTTGGCACAGGGAAGTTCCCTTGGGGGAGATTATTCCCTGCCCCTAGGCCACTCTGCCTGGTTATTGCAGGGTTACCTCGCTCATCCTCCCTGCAGCTGTGACCTCACGGGTGAGTGACACACTCAGGAGCATCCACAGACCAATTGGAAGAGTCTTAGGGTGTGGAAGTTAGGTAGCACCCTGGTCAAGGCAGCACACAGAAAGAGAAATCTGTACAAAGGTCCGGTGAGCCTGCAAATGGCAAGACATTCCCCAGTCTCTGCCTGTTCTCACATCGCTCAGTTAAAAGAGAATGGGACTTGTTAGCAAGTATGTGGTCCCCAAAGCTGTGTCTTCTCCAACACCCATGACGTATAAGACCTGACAAAAGTTTTGGAGTCACAGTGGGAGGGAACACTGGGCCAGGGCTCCCTCCTGCAGACAGGACACAGGTATCTGTCACCCAGCCTTCATGGCCATCCACATATCCCCTAATCCCTACATATTATTTGGAAGGAACATCTGCAAATATTTTAATATGTATCTCTAAAAAATAAGAACTTTTTCCAAGACACAACCACAAGACCACTGTGTTCTGTTAAATATCAAGCCTGTGATTCACATTAGGTCTTGGAGTGGTCACTAGTGTTCTCAGAGCTGGATGGAGGAGCTCTCAGGGGAGGTCGTCTGGCTTCCTGAACTCTTGCAGCAAGGCAGGTAAGTGTCCTGCAAGCTAAACCCTCCCTCCCCTTCCAGTGTCTACTGGGACTACGCCATGACCATCCGCCTGGAGGAGATTGTCTATCTGCACTGCCACCAGCAAGGTAGGAACTGTGGGGACAGCAGGGGCTTGGCTGGCTGTTCTTAGATACCCTGCCTGGCACCACCCCTGAATATTCATTAGGAACATGCAATAGTGAGGTGGGTGACCCATATCTCCTGCGCAACCTCAAACAAATGACTGCCTGTCTCTGGGCTTGTTTTCTCCCTCTGTAAAATGAGGATGCGTGTTACTCAATCATTGTAACAACCTGGGGATGAGGTGGCATCGTTCCCACATTAGAGGTGAAGAGGCAGCTGGACACAGAGTCAACACAGCCTGTAAGCTACAGAGCCTGGGCTTGAACTTGGACTTTATGTCTCCAAAGTCAGTGCTTTGCAGATTAGGGATCAGTAACCAGCATTCCTTTAAAACCAGTTACAGTCAGAACAAGCAGACAGACATCTTGCTTTAGAAAGCAGAGAGGCCTGTGGCTCACCAATACCTGAAACCCAGTAATTATGAGATAGCCCAGGTCTCAGATTTAGGCTGTGGCTTATACTTGTTCTGTGGTCTTGGGGAAGTTACTTTACCTCTCTAATGCTTGGTTTCATCATCTATAAAATAAGCAGTAATAAAACTTGGGATATTATGAATATTATGAGACAGTGCTTATAACGTGCTGTATTTGTATATAGCAAGTGCCCACCATGTTCAGCAGAGTCAACAATGGCCCTGAGAAGGGGCTACCTTCTGTCTGAAAGCCTCCATACAAAAATAAGTCAGATTTGCAGATGTTTCTTGAGTAACATCAGGTGTTTGGGGGCGTCTTTTTCTTCAGGGAGCTAACATTCTGGACCTTGTCCTATAGTTTCCCAGACAGTGGTAGCTGGTGTGTAGGTTGCAAAGGTCTCAGGACCCAGATCCTGAGAGCAGGACCCCTGTGTACTGTACCCCTGGGAGCATGTGTTTTCAGAGTGGGGGCCTCTCACCATGCCTCATAGTGACTTCCCACTGGTCTTCTCTGGCCTCTTGTGGTGGCAGTGGACAGCGGTGGGACGGTGGTGCTGGTCAGCCAGGACGGCATCCAGAGGCCACCCTTCCGCTTTCCTAAGGGTGGTCACCTCCTCCAGTTCCTCTCATGCCTGGAGAATGGGCTGCTCCCCCATGGTCAGCTCGACCCACCACTTTGGTCCCAACGGGGCAAGGTGAGTGGTTGGGAAGCTCGGGAGGGCTGCCATGGGATGAGGTCCTCTTGCCTCAGGACTCTACAGTATGGTCTCAGGCACTGCCGCAGAGACCCTTGTGCTGGGCAGGCTGTGGGGACCACCATTCCCCCTAGGACCCTTATGTTGAGACCAGCTCTTTTAGGGCAAAGTGTTTCCCAAACTGCGCAAGCGAAGCCCGCAAGGTTCCTCTGAGTCCACGTCTTCAGACAAGGAGGATGATGAGGCCACAGATTACGTGTTCCGGATCATCTACCCTGGCATGCAGTCTGAATTTGGTAAGCTGCCCTGTCCCCACACCCCGGGGCCCAGCTGCTCACTGAGCCTGGAAACCATTCCAGTGCTTGGGACTAGCTTGGGACTTGGAATCAGGAAGTAAGTATCTTGGCGGCCTCAGTTTCTCCCAAAATGAGGGCAAATGATCATTCTGTACTTGGCTGCTAAAAATGCTGCTGGCAGCAGGTGACGGGGTAGTGTCAGTGGCATAGGTTCTGGAATCGTGGCTGAACTTGAACACGCTACTTGGTGCCTGTGTTTCCTTATCTGTAAAATGGGGGTGTTTTAGCACCTATTTCTTAAGATTGCCATGAGGGTTAGAGAAAGTAAGGCATTTGGCACACAGTCCTGGAGTGTTCGTTGTTATATGCTTCTGGCAATGGCTGAGTTTGGTCTGAGTGTGGTGCAGGCTTGGCAGGCAAGTCTGCCTGTCGGGTTAGCCTGTGTTTTTACCTATAATGTTCCTTCATGGTCAGCTTGCAGCAAAGCTGCGTGTCCTGCATCCTGTAAGTGGGAGAGTTCTTACATCCATCTCCGCCTGGTGTCAGGCCCTGGAGCCCTGCCAGCCTCTGTGTGGTACAGTGTGAGAGCATGGTACTCAGGCACCATATAAGGCTGTTGCAGCCTGTGCTGAGCAGGTGGCATTAGGGAGGGTGCACACTCCACTGGCTTGTCCTGTTCGTAAGAACCAGGCCTTCTTACCCCCACCAAGATGGATGTGCCTTAAAAGCCAGTCACAGAAAAGGCCAGGTCCCTATAACTGCCTTTGCAGGAAGCTCCTCCATCACCCAGATTCTCAGCCAACAAGTAACTTCTACAGAGAGCCAGCTGGGTGCCAGACAGATCTGGGGACTCTTTATATTGCCCTGTTCGGCTTGACATGGCCAGAGGAGCAGATGCCACTCTGCCCACCCACAGCACTTGACGTTTCCCTTTCTGGCCATGGCATTCACCTGCCAGCTATCTACCTCAATATCTCTTTGCCTTGGGGTCTCACTGGCCATGAGGGTCCCTTCTGCCCAGGAGCAGGGCATATTGGAAGTACCTGGGAATCAGTGTCTCCTGGAGGTAGCCCTCAGCCTGTCACCCTACAAGTGAGCAAACTCTGAAGTGTGTCTTCAGCACAGTCACCCAGGGGCCCCCTAGAGATTACAACAGGGCAGAATTTCTCCTGTTGAAAACTGCTGGATAGAGAAAAGAACACATCACTGTGTGCAGCACCACCACTGCAGTATAGTCACATAACTCATCCTGTTCAGGGCTTGTTTCCTGCTCTGGAGAGGAGATGACAGCATTCCCCACCCAGCATCATATCTGGAGGGATTAGAGTGATGACTCATAAAGCTCCAGGGTACTCGATGTGGGCCCAGTGCCTGGCAGATGCTCAGCAATCCTGGGTATTGTGTACTGATGCCGTGGGTGCCGGGCCACTTCTGTCCCCTCAGCCCCAGCACAGCCCTCCCAGGTAAAGGCAAGTACCACTGTTGTCATCACCCTCCATTTTGCAGAGGGGAAAACAAGCACAGAAAGGTTAAGTAACTGATCGAGGGTCACACAGATAATTCCTGCCATGGGTGGGTTTTAAGCACAGGAGGTCTGGCTCCAGATCCTGTGCCTCTAACCATGACTCCAGGCATATTGTTTTGACTGGTGGGGGAGAGAGGGCCTTGGTGTGTATCTCCTTCATCTCAGGGTCAAATACAGCCTACATAGAAATATAACTGCTTGGTGAATATTTTCAGGGGCCTGCGCCACACATGGGTCAACAAAAGCAATCATTTTTCATTGTCCATCTGTGGCAGGCATGGAGTAATTCCTGGAGCAGTGCCTAAATCAAAAGTCAGCAGGCCCTCCCTATGGACTTCATCTGGTCCACTGCCTGCTGTTGTTGTTGGGTGGTTGGGTATTTTGTAAATAAAAGTTTTAATAAAACATCCATTGCTTTATGTATTATCTGTGGTTACTTTCAGACCACAACAGCAATGTCCAGTAATTGTGATAGAGGTCATGTGGCCAACAGAGCCAAAAAAGATTTGCTGTCTGGCCCCTTGTAGAAAAAATTGGCAGATGCATGCCTTAAACAACAAGGGAAGAGTCTCAGCCTATGGGAGGGAAGAGGTGGCCACAGATGTTCTAAACTGCCTTCTAGTGTCTGAGCACCCTGCTCCTCCACTTGGTCCTCTGCTGCTTCTTGTTCCTGGGGAGGCAAAGACAGGTTCTAAAGCAGTGCCGGTGAACCTTCCAGAACTTTCAGTATACAACTTGCTGCTGCACATGTGCCATAGGTTCACCAGCACTGTCCTCCAGCATGTGGACAGATACACAGTCAGATACTGTCATCTCAGACTCCTCTGCTGCTGAGTTTGTCTCTGCTGTTTGGCAGCCACAGCCACCTGTGCCCACTGAGCCCATCTTACGTGGCCAGTGGACATGAGATGCACTGTAAGTATAAAATACACACAGGGTTTTGAAGACTTTGTATGCAAAAAAATACCTAAAATACCTTGTTAGTAATTCTATATTGATTGTATTTTAAAATGGTAACGCGGGATATAGTGAGTGAAACAAAATACACTGCCAGAATCTATTTCATGTTTCTTTTTTACCCTTTTTATGTGGCTCCTGGATAATTTCCTATTACTTATGTGGCTCTGTCATGTTCCTTTTGGATAGTGCTGGGCTAGTGCCAGATTTCTCAAACTCAGTACTGCTTTGTGTGTGAGCTTGTCCTGTGCCATGTAGGGTGTCTCTCACCTCCAGCAATGATATGCCGCCAGCATGAAGTGAATATCCAAGTTGTCACAACCAGAAACGTCTCTGGGCTTCACTGAAATGGCCCCAGTTGAGAAGGAACAGAGAGACGAGAGCCAATGGGAAAACAGTAAAGGGGGCATGAGTAATGGAATCAAATCCCCTGGGTTGGAATTTAAGCTCCTTCAGCCCCTCCACTGAACCTAAATTAAACCTCCCATGCCTCAGTTTGCTAATTTGTAAAAAGGATTGATAATAGCGCTGGACTCAGTAGTAACTGCTGCTGGTGGAAAGAGAAGGAGGATGTTGGTCATAGGAGACCAGCTATGTCACTACCTGGTGAGGCTTTGGGTGCTGAAGCTGTGTCACCACTCTGAGTTCAGTAACTGCTTTGGTGAAATGGGAAGAGAAATGCATCCATTAGAGGGATCACTGAGAATGATAAGGTGAGATCTCTGCCTAGTCCAGCACTTCGTGCAGAGTAGGCATTCATAAATATATCCCCATTCTGTCTTTACTCAGACATGGTATATGTGGGAGCTGTGCAGAGCAGGGCAGGGGAGAGGTTTGACCTCCAAGGAATTGGTTCTTCCGGCCGTCTCCCTGACCACTTGACCACTTCTTTCTATTTTGTGTCTCAAGTTGCCTCCAACCACTCAGGCACTTGCTCCATGTCTGTGAGCCCTGCCTGGATGATGGTTCCTGCTGGTCAGTCCATGCTGGTGGTGGCCAGGAGGATTCAGTGGGCACGAGCCAGATGTGACACCGCCTTCCCCACACTGGGCCCAAAGGAACAGCGCCCCAGTAATGTCTGAGCTCCCCCTTCCCCAGGGGCTGTGTGCCTGCCCCCTCTGCCATGTTGTCATTTCAGTGTTGGTCCCAGGGGAGTTGGGAGGAAGACACTGCAGAAGGTGGCTGGGGGTTTTGTGGATCAGTAGGGAAGGGATTCACTGGAGAGGCTCACATGGTGTGAGAGGTTGAGGTGGAGGCTTGGTCACCACACTTGTGCTGAACTGATCAGTGCCACCCTGAGGCTGGCTGTGAACTGGAGATGTTTTCCTAGGACATTTTACAGGTCTCACTGGCCTTTCTTAGCTAGCTCACTGGCCTTTCTTAGTGAGCCTGGTTAGGGAGGAAGAGTATGACAAGAACTGCATTCTGCAAGCAGCTTCATCTGTGTCTGTGGGTAGGACTGACCCTGTCGGCTGCTGAGCTTTGTGACAGGTGGAGCCAGATGCACATCCCTCCCCTCACAACTCAAAGGAAGAGTCAGAGTCACACCAGCTATAGTTGAGTGGTCATGGCTTACAGGGAAAATAGGCACACTCTCATTTCCCAGAGTAGAGATTAGAAAACCACGGCCCACAGGTCAAATCCAACCTCATTCTGTACAGCCCATGAGCTGATAATGGGTTTTATGTTCTTAAGTAACTGAACAGAAGAATGTTTTGTGATATGTAAAAATAATACCAAGTTCATAGTTGAGTGTTTGTCAACAAAGTTGTGTTGGAACATCCTCATGCTTGTTTATGTGTATGTCTGGCTACTGTTGGCATGTAACAGCAGAGTTGGCCATAGAAAAGTTTACTGAGCCTTAGCGTATGGAAAATGAGAATGTCGTACTCATTTACAGCTGCCAAGAGACCAGGAATCAGAGTGCAGAAATCATAACACAGTACATACGCATATGTCACCGGATGTTTGTTCTGTAGCTGCACGTATGGTGGTTTTCCCAAAGCTAAGAAAGAAGAAATTGAGACACTGAGAGCTTTGTTCTGGGAGCAGCCAGTTGTATATCACCAACGTCCAACAGTTAGAAGAGCAGGGTCTCTCCAGTGGGGCTGCTGTATCCACATTGTTATAAAAAGATTTTCCAAGGATGGTGTTAGACACCTATAATCCTAGCTTTCTGAAAGGTTGAAGCAGAAGGATTACAATTTTAAATCCAGTGTGGACAATTTCGTGAGACACTATCTCAAAATCTAAAATAGCTGCGAATGTAGTTGAGCATAAAAGCCCTGAGTTCAATCCCCAGTACCACAAAAAAAAGTAAAAATACAGATTTGAGGCTTTGTCTCTGCGAGGTTTTAATTCAGTAAGTGAGAGCTATAGGATGGGCATATGGCTTTTTACCAAGCCCTCCCAAGATTCTGGGGATTGCCAGTCTGTGTGGACCCACATAAATGTGCAGCATTGTTGTTCAGTACCGTGGACAGCACCCCCACCGCCCTCTGGGTCTCCTGCCCTAGGGTGCTGTCCCTCTTCTATTGGGATAGGCTTCCCTAGCGCACCACCAGGAGCTCCCCACAAGTACCCTGCAGGCTCCTGTCCTTCCCATCAGCATCTTGTGAGCACAATTAAATGACAACATGGCGAGGCGGCCTGCTCTGGGATTGGGCTTGTTTTCTTGGCTTTAGTCTCTTCCTGTCTCTTTGGCTTTCATCAGCTCTGTCCATTTGCTGGAGCTTCCAAATCATGGTGGTGGCTTTCATTGGATCAGTAACTCCCCAAGGGCCAATGTCAGACTACGATCGGGGTTGTATTTCCTACTTTCAGATTGGAGGTCTTTCCCTGTCCCTGTGCCACCCTGGTGGGGAGCTAACTGCTTTGGTGTAAGGCTTCTGTTGCCCACATATACCTAACCAGCTCTTCTTCTGCCCCTTCCACATACCGCAGTCCCCCAGGATCTGATGGATGTCTCTGTGAGCAACCTCCCATCTCTATGGCAACCTAGTCCCCGGAAATCCTCCTGTTCATCCTGTTCACAGACTGGCTCAGCTGATGGCAGCTCAAACAGTGGCTGCAACCATGAAAGGTAGGGGGGGCTTGCTCTGTGGATAGGAGAGACTGAAGGGCTGACCAGAGCCGTATAGATGCCTATTTCTGGCCATGCAGTGAATTTGGAGTCATGAACATAGGCCTATGGAATCATCCAGCGCTGTGGTAAATGTTAGCCTTGTGCAATCCTGACCACAGGAGCTTGCTTATGTTTGTCAGGACAAACAAGATTATGGTTTGGTAACAAACAGTCATGAAATCTCATAGGCTTTTTATGGCAAATTTTATCTGTCACACATGCAGTGTGTCTTATCATAGGTCAGCTGAGAGTCTCCTATGTCCAAACCAAGGTTCCTGGCTAATGGAGCAGCCACTGGCTTGGATGTTGCTAGAGTGACAGTGGGAGTGATACCTCTGGAGGGGTTTTAGCAAACAGGAAATGTTGATTATTTCTACTCCCAACCCATTGGCCCTACACACAAGGGACCAGGAAGTGTACCGCTACCATGTGCTTGGAAGGCAGAAACCAGAAATACTATTTAATGGCAACAACCTATGTCTCAGTTTGGTCTTCTACAAAATGCTTAATGCACAGGACTATTAGGATCACATTAAATAATGATTTAATGTGGCCAGCACAAAATACCTGGCACATGGTAGTGTTCAATAAATTACACTTTTATTGTACAGAATTAATTTTCAAGTTCATCTCCTTCCTTGCCCACAGAGCTCCTGTCTCTTTGAACTAAGCCAGTTCACAAGAATGGTCTTGTTTCCCACTAGGCCAGCCAGGGAGAAAGCAATCCTTTTGTCTTTGGTAGGCGTTTGTCCCAGTGGGAGGTCCAGTCTTTAGCCATACATGAAGAGTCTGCTTAATATCACCCCAAGATCATGTGTATATACTTCAGCATGAGATGTTTTAATGTAACTGGAGATTCTCAAACTTTGAGTCACCTGGGGGAGGTAGCAAAGCATACTGGTCCCAGACCTACCTCCTAGATGTCCTGCTTGAGGGAGTGCTCTATGTAGGACCTAGGAATCTACATGTTAGAGAGATTCCAAGTGACTATTGGACTGGCCCACTGATAAGTGCTACTCTACCTCATACTCACTTCCATAGTGTATCCTTCATGCCTGTAGCAAAGGAAAGCTCTCCACCTTGCAGAACACCAAACCTGCTATGCAACAGTTTTCCGTGTGATGCTTTTCTTATGTATCCTAAGCAAATCTAAATCTAAGCAGCCTGAGGACACAAAGGGGGCCACTTTAATGTTTAAAGCTTCTTCTCTAGTTCTCCTGGGTTTCTCTGGGTGTCTCTTAGAACGTCCTAAGATTGAATATGCAGATACTCTTCCATTCTGTCCTCTGCAGAAGTACATGACAGTTCTTTGGCAGTCCTTGTTTCTCCAGCAGTGCTGAGAGAACCACTTCTTTCTTTTAGTCAGAACAGCACCTAAAAATTCCTGTGCAGAAAGAAGCTTTGAGACATTACCTCCTTTGTAATCAGCCAAATTCTGAATTCTAGTTTGGCTTACTGGGAACTCCTAGGAACTCTTAGGGAACCCTTAGGAATTCTTTCTGAAAGTAACAGAACCTTACTTCAGACTGGTTCAGGAAAAGAAAGATGAAAAATGTGTTGGCGTAACTGAGAAGTTCGGAAGCACAGCAGCTTCAGGACTGGCCTGATTCCAATAGCCAAGATAAAAATCCCTCTTTCTTCAGATGTTGTGTCTGCTTGCCTTTGTGCTAGTTCCCAATACAATGGTACATGTCCCACTACTGTAGAAACCCAACCAGAAAAAAAGAGTCTGTGTTTCCCACTAGTTCCAAAGAAAGTCCCAGGGCTGATTCTCATTGGCCCAGTTGGGTCACATGACCACCTCTATGCCAAATACCATGACTCCATCCTGGATCATGTACTGGTAGAGTTATTCATCCACAGAGCCTTACAGAAGAGGTGGTTCCTCAAAGGAAAATCCGGAAGCTGATAGCAGAAGGACAGCCATGCTGCTGTTGGGTGGGCAGTAATCTTAGCAGCCCATGCTGTGGTCCCTCTGCTGGCTAATTTTAATCTACCCTCAAGAGTGGATGAAGTCAGGTCCTCTTCAGACAACCTGTGCTGTGGTTCTGTTCCTGTTCTAAGCATCTTCTCTTTACACTTGCAGGGCTCCTTTGAAACTGCTCTGTGACAATATGAAGTACCAGATCCTTTCCAGAGCCTTCTATGGATGTATGTATACATATTCATTGCTGGTGTGGTATCCAACAAGCATTTATTGAGTGGCTACTATATGTCAGCAATAGCAGGGTGAGGAGCCAGACTCTGGAGTTTGAACTTGTGCTCTTCTAGTTCCTAGTTGCCTGGTTTTGATGAAATTGCCCTAACCTCGTTTCCTCATCTACATATCAGGTGTACGTTTTATCCTGGGGTCCTAGGAGAGGGTGGTGAACACTGCGGCCCCAGGGAAGGAGTTTGGTTTAATCAACACTGTACCCCAAGCCTCACTTTGGGGAGTTAGTTTTTCAGGATTGGAGAACCCTAATACCTCATATGGAATGTTGTAGGTGCTCAATAAATGTCTGTTCCCTTCTTTTGTGGGAAGAATAATGTGATCTCTGATCCTGTTCTTGAAAGTTTAAAATTTCTAATTCAGGCATTCTATTCTGATAACTCCCATTTATCAGGTGAGGAAACTAAAGCAGAAAGAGGCAAAGGGAATTGTCCGGGGTCACACAGCTAACAGGGAGAAGCGCTGACACTTGAATCTGACCTGCCTACCTCTCAAGGCTTTGTTTTTTCTCCTCTCTGCTATATTGATTCTTAGTAGGTTTTATTGCCCCAGCCCCATGGCCTAGATGGGGGAGATAAAACATGCATTTTCAGGCATTCTAGAAAAGTCTTAATCTGACCCACACAGGCCTGTGTGTGCAGTAGCAGTGCAGCTCAATTCCTGTGTGCCTAGAGAGGCACAGAGAGCATGATCTCCACTCAGACAAGGTTTCTCCTGTCCTTTTGCCACCATCCTCAGAGCCAGTGCAGGGCCAGGCACTAGGCAAGCATTTATCAGACCCAAATGGAAGATGTTCTGGCCAAAGGAGTGGGGTGGAGCTGGGTCTGGAATGACATTCACATGTCACATCCCTAGTGATGGTTAGAGCCCATATTCGAACCAGGAGGCCTGGATCTAAAGCCCAGCCCTACTGTTTGTAGTGGTATGACTTGGGCAAATAATATAACTAGTCTGTGCCTAAGTTTCCCCATCCACAAAATGGAGATGATAATAGTACCTGCTTCATAAGAGTAGAGGTAAGAAATGAGTTACATTATGCAAACCTTGGGACCAGGCCCTGGCACACAGAATTTGCTATGTAAGTGACAACTTTCCTGCAGTTGTCTTCATCAGCATCATGTTTATTCCTGTTGGGAGGATGCGTCCTCAGGCTTCTTGGAGGTCCAGATTCTCTCTAGGGCTGGGGACAAGATGGCTAGAGAGAGTCAGGAGGAAGGGCACTGTCAGAGCAAACAGCACAGGCTTGCACATGCTAGGAGCTTCCTATGTGCTACGCATGATGCCCAACACCCTGCAGGTGCCAGGGGTGCAGCAGATGAGGGGTAGCACATGGCAGGCATTCTTTGAGAGGGGCGGTGCTGTCCCCATATTGTTGACTCAGTGGACCTTTCTTTGTCCAGCTGCAGTTGGAGCAAGAGTCCATGTTTCACATTCCCTTCTGTGTGGAATGAGGGCATATGTAAGCACAAGAAGCCCAAGGAGTCCCTGGCCCCCTTCCTTCACATCCCTTCTCTGCCAACCTGCCAGTTAAATATGTCGGCTTCTGATATAGGAGGGTGGTGGTACCCTAGCCAAGGCTGAGAAAGGTGACAAAACTTTGCTAGGATTAAGCAGTCAAGCCAGCACATGACATCACCCTTGTCTCCAAGTCTTACTTTCTTTGTCTGGAAAAGGGAGTGGTGAGAATTTGCTCAGTATGGGGTCCAGAGAGCTGGGCAGTGAGACAGTATTTTAAAGACCATGAAACAAGGTAAAGGGTATCACACAGTAGATGATGATACTTTCCTTCCCTGTCCTACAGGGCTTGCCTACTGCAGACACCTGTCCACAGTGAGGACCCACTTGTCAGCCCTTGTCAACCACATGATTGTGTCTCCAGACGTGCCCTGTGATGCTGGGCAGGGGCTGACGGCTGGGATCTGGGAGCAGTACCTTCAGGACAGCACAGTAAGCCTGGGCAGGGCTTGGGCTGTAGTAGGGTGGAGGCTTTCTATGTCTTCTGAGGAGTAAATGCCCTTGCTTGTGGGAGCCCAAGGTCCCATGCCTGGGTTGCCCATATGCACATTGAAGGACACTCATATTCTTGAGATTTCCAAACCCACAACTCTGCCTGTTAGGGTTTAAATTGAGAGACTTGGAAACATACACAGGTTAGCATCCCTTATGTGAAAATCCAATCCAAAATGCTCCAAAATCTCAAACTTTTCGAGCACAAACTTGACACCACAGTGGAAGATTCCATACAAGCTACTTGACCTTAAATGACAGGTCAGAGTCAAAATGCAGATACACTAATAGTATCTATATAAAATTATCTTCAGGCTGTTTGTATAAGGTATAAATGAAACACATGAATTGGGTCCCTTCCCCCCAAAATATTTCATTTCATATATGAAAAAATTACAGAATCTGAGAAAATCTGAAATCCAAAACAGTTCTGGTCCCAAGCATTTTCATAAGAGGTGTTCAATCTGTATGCTTTCCTGAGAGTAAAGAATGCATCAGTTAGCATTTATTATTGAGCATTGGCTGTACACTCCATCCTGCACAAGTTTCTGTGACCTGTGTCTAGCTCCATGTAATTTATGGTTTAGGTGAAACTGTAAGAAGAGCACTGGAGTTTGAGGGAGACAGCCAGATCACAAAGACATTTTCTACCACTAGAACTCTTTTCTCCCATCTCCACCTTTGGGCCTGAAGTTCTAAAAATACTTCACCTAAAGGTAGTCATTCCTTAAATGTTTTCTAAAATTTCCTTAGTAAAATTCAGTTTTTTCCTGGAAGGAGAATGTGTTTGAAAAATTTCATCATCAAATGGTTAGGGAAGCCAGGTATGGCAGTGCATGCCTATAATCCCAACACTCTGGGAGACTGAGGGAGAGATTGCAAATATGAGCTCAGCCTGGGCGATTTAGTGACTTAGTGATGCCCTGTCTCACAGTGAAAAATTTTAAAAGAGGCCTGGAGGTGTAGCTCAGTGCAGAGGCACTGGGTTCAATCCCCAGTACTCCCCTGAAGGTTGGGGATTCTTTAAATAGTTTTCTGTATTCAGTGGAACTTCCCAGAACTTTGGTTATGCCAATAACCTGATCACATTCAGGAAATCAGGGGTATGGAGACAAGTGTATAGAACAGTGATGGTGAACTTTTTAGAGCTTTCAGTGATAAAGATAGCCCGCCGTAGCATGTATGCCAAGATTAGCCACCAGTGATGTAAGACATTCTCTCAAATGTATTTGACCATAGGAAACGTGGTTGGAAAAATGCAGCCCATGGCTTTTAGAAGGCAGAACTCACTTTGGGAAGGACTAATTTATGCCAAGAACATGATTTTGGAGAAGGCACCTGTTTCCTCCACGTGGGTGGATCTGTGGCTCTATTGGCTTTGTGCCTTCTGTCCAGGTCTGAAGAAGCCAAACTTAGAAGCACCTGGGATGGGCTGGTTCCCATACCTTGTGAGAAGCTGCTCTTTGAGCTTTCCTAGGGAGTGGGAAAGTTGCCAGGGGACTCGGGGAAAAACACATTGATTCCTAAGCCTGGACTAAAAGAATTATTTTTCTTTTCACCAGAAATAGTTGTTTTTTAAATTATAGGAGTAATGATCTTTTACTGTAGCAATTCAAAGAATAAAGAATGAAGGTACATAAAATTTAAAAATTATCATCTCCATTGTCCCCTGCATGAATGGTCAGTCTCACTTGATGTAGGATGTTCTTTATGTTCCATGTGCTTACCCATAGCAATATCTATATCCTTATACCTTACCTATATCTCTGTATCTGTAAATATAGATATAGAGCAATATGGAGTCATATATAGGTTGAGTGTTCATAGCATATATATATATATAATATATAAGACATTAGATATATAGCTTATCTGTATTTTTAGATACAAATCTACATAGCTATAGCTAGATTTGTATCTGTATATGTATTATACAGGTTATGTTTCTACATCTATTATATCTACATAGATTTGTTACCTATAGCTAGGTATCTATATCTTATTTTTGATCTCTTATGAAATAGATAACTATTATATAGAATATATAAGTAGGTAAATCCTTAGAAAGTATTGAGGTATATAAGTCTGTACCTCAATAATAATTATATCTACCTTACCATATGCTGTATTTTAAAATGTGCTAATGTTATATGTATTTGTATCTTAATTGACCAATTTCTTTTATGTCCACTGAATGAATAGACATCTTCCAGATTTCTAGATGAGATATTGAATGTTAGAACCTTACACCTCATATGAATAGCCCACACTTTACTCAAATCTCCCCCTAGCAACAGACATCTCTTTTTAAACAGTTACTTCAAACATTATTGCAGTTGACATAAGCACGGACCTTTCTGGACTGGTATTTTTATTTCAAGAATGGATTCCTAGAAGTAAAATTGATTGCCATATATTTAAATTTTAAACAGATAAGCACACTTTTTCAGAAGGTCATAAGGTTCATCATCACAGTCTCTGAGTGTGCATGTTTCCTGAGAAATTTAAAACATTTATAGATTACTCAGCTCTACTCCAGCTCAAACTAATTTAGTATCTCCAAGAGTAGAGCCCAAGAATCTATATTTTGAAAGTTCCCCAGTGCTGTGGTGATCTTCCCAATTTGGAAGGCACCAACTGAAGGACAAATCAGTTGAAATAATAAATTGACCAACAGTAATTATTTTTTACCTAACATGTACTCTTCCCAGACTGTTTGGCCACATTTTTACCACTTTTGGTTGCATTGTCATATTAGGTTAGACTAAGCACCGGTAACAGCCCCCCTATTTGAGTTACTGATACCATGAGGTTTTACTCCTTGCTCACTTAACAGTCGTGGATGGACGTTTCTGATGAGTGGGCATCTGTCTCCCCGAGAGATTGAGGCTCCTTCAGCTTGTGATCTCACCATTTTCTGGGCTTTGTGGTCATCTACCTCCCGATAGCAGGAGGGAAAATGGTGAAAGGGAATCTACCTGCTTTTTCCTGTCCTTGGCCTACACGTGGCTTACATTACTTTCACAATTGTCGCAAGTAATTTTCGAACAGCTTCACAAAGCTGTCTATGTAAAACAAGTCAGAATTCCCAAGAGACAAAAGAATGGTTGGTTTTTGTGTTTCAGGTGGTGCATCCAAGACTGGGCTTACCACACGAAACAGGCTTATAATGTTGGAGTATGCAGTAAAGAGGTCGGAGGAAACAGGGCAAGCACGCGTACAGTTGGGGCCTGCAGTTCCCTCAGCTTAGCTAATCCTGACTTTCATTTGCATGAGAATGAATTTTTTAAGTGGGCTTAATAAGCTCCATATGCAATGTAGCACATAGTTATTAATATCATGCTAATGTGCATAAAAGGTATTAGTGTATGAAGTCGCAACTAGATGTGTTCATGTTAGATTAATTCACTGTAGAGTACTTTCCTTAGAGCTGAGTCAAGATGAGTAACTTCAATATAGTATTTCCCAACAGGCACATGAAACATTGACTGAACTTTAAACAGAAATGTTAATTTGTTGTATACTGGCCTTTTAAATTTTCTTTATAAAAGGGGTTCATTCTAGACATGTTTTGTACCTTGTTTTTTTGTTTTTATTTTTCACTTAATACACACAACATCCTTCATATAGTTGCTTATAGATGGACCTCATTCCTTTTTAAATCTCTTGTGGGGTACACATACAGGTACACATAGTCCCCCATTAATAGACAGTTGGGCTGGGGATTTGCCCATATTTGGCTTTTTCCTGTGATGTTCCAGTGTATATCCAGGTACATAGGACTGTATTTATTCATGTAAGGATCTGTAAGACTGCATCTGGTAGGCAAGACTTCTGGGCCACAGAGCCACCCCCGCTTTTCTCTGGACCAAACCCTTTGCTTCCCCCACCACTGCAGAGTTATGAGGAGCAGGAGCTGCTACGCCTAATCTATTACGGAGGTATCCAGCCAGAGATCCGCAAAGCCGTGTGGCCCTTCCTCCTCGGCCATTACCAGTTTGGAATGACGGAGACAGACAGGAAGGAGGTGGGTTAACCGTGATGGATAGCAGGGTCTTTGGCTGCCAAAGGAGCCCAGGTGCTGTGGGGCGAGGGAGCTCTGGTTCCATGTTGAGCCAAGGTGGGCAAGGAGATACGAGGGAGCTGGGATCTCAAGGATAATGTTGTCCAACAGAACAACACTTTCTAAATAAATGTTTCATAGGAGGGTCACAATTTCAAGCCCGGCTTGGGCAACTTAGCCACTAAATAAGACCTTGTCTCAAAATACACCATTAAAAACCAGAACTGGTGCCTCATGCCTGCAATCCCAGCACTTGGGAAGTTGAGACAAGAGGATCACTGGGAATCCAAGGCCAGCCTGGACTGCATAGTGAATTCAAGCCAGCCTGAACTACCTAGTGAGACCCTGTCTCAATAAATAAATAAATGAAATAAAAATTTTGTTAAATTAAGAAGTAGATAGGGGGGTATAGCCTGGAGTTTAATTCTCAGTACTACAAAAGAGCAAAATGATATGAAACAAAAAAAATGGAGACCCTGACTATTCCTTAATGCAGTTTTCCTCAATGGTATCATCTAGCAAAGCTATAACATAGTGCAATAATGCAGTCAGGGTATTGACCTTGGTACAGTAGATCTGTTTGATTCAGTTTCATTTGTACTCCTTTGTGTGTATTTAGTTCTCTTCATTTTCCTCAAATGTGGAGATTTGCGCTCACCACCACAGTCAACATACAGAATATTTCTGATGCTGTAAGGATATTCTTGTCCTTTTATACCCACCCTACCTCCCTCCTAACACCATCCCCAACTCCTGGCAGCCACTAATCTGTTCTCGTTTCCTGCATGTTAAATAAATGGAATCACACAGCATGTAACCTTTGGGATTAACTTTTTTCATTCAGCATCAGTTTCTGGAGCTCTATGCAGGTTGTTGAATCAATAGGTAGATATACCCCAGTGTCATGAGTAGCCTTAGATAGGTAGCTGTGTTTCCAGTTTTTTTACTTTTGTGAACAAAGCTACAGTGGACATGCATGGACAGGTTTCTGTGTAAGCATAAGTTGTCATTTCCCTTGAATAAGTGCACAGTGGTGCAGTTGCTGGGTGGTACAATAGCTCCAAACTGCCACATTCTGGCAGCAGCTACACCCTTTTACATTCCCACCAGCCACGTATGAGTGAGTCACATCTGCATCTTCACCAGAGTTTGGTGCTGCCACTGTTTTTTGTTTTTTGTTTTGGGGGGAGTTTGGGGTTTCTTTGGTTGGTTGGTTTGCTTTGTTCTTTGTTTTTTAGCCACTCTGGCAGGAGTGTAAGTGACATTTCGTTGTTTTGATTTCCTACATGGCTGATGGGGTTGAATACCTTCCTGTGTACTTATTGGCCATCATTTATCTTGGGTGAAGTGTCTGCTCATGTCTTTGTGCATCTTTTTATTAGAATGTATGATTTTTGACTGTTGAGAGTTTTTTTTATACACTTCAAATGATCATTCTTTGTTGGATAAGAGTTTTGCAAGCCCCTGGTTTGTACCTTGTCTTTTCACCGTTGTGACAGGGTCTTCCACAAAACAAAAATTTTTAAACGAGGGCATCATGTGCACTAGGCAGGTGCTCCACCGCTCAGCTCCAACCCCACCCACTTTTAAATTTTTATGAAATCCCCACTGCATGTTTTTACTTTTGTAGATTGTGTTTTTAGAATCAAGTCTAAGAACTTTCTAGCCTTCCCTAGTGTCCAGAGATTTTCCATTTTTTTTCCTAAAACATTTCCTAGTTTTATATTGTACCTTCAAGTCTCTGATTATTGTGAGTTCATTTGTGTGTGTGGTGTGTAATTTAGATTGAGGCTCATTTTTAGGCTTTGGTGTCCTATTGATACAGCACTCTGTGTTGAAAAACTAGCATTGTTCCACTGAGTTGCATTTGCGTCTTTGTCAAAAATCAGTCAGTGTGTTTGGTGTGTCTGTACTTCTGGGTCCTCTATTCTGTTGTATTTATTTCTCTGTCTATACTACTGTCAGTACCACACTGTCTGCATTATGGTGGCACATATAAAATTTTAAATGTTTTAGTAGCCACATTTTAAAACAAAAAGACAGGACTGTTGGGTATAGCTCAGTGATAGAGTACTTGCCTAGCATGTGTAAGATCGTGTGATTTGAATCCCCAGCACCACAAAAAATAAAAGAAAGATGTAATTAATATCTTTAGACATTGTATTTTTAAATGATTATAAGTTCACAAGAAGTTGCAAAAATAATACAGAAATCTTATGTATCTGCCAAGCTCTCCAAGTGGTAACATCCTATGCAATAACAGCACAGTGGGAAAACCAAGACATAATATTGTCACAGTACAACTAACTAGCTAGCCCTAGGCCTTACTACATTCTGAACCATTTTTTGCTTCTGCACACATGTATATGTGTGGGGGTGTGGGGATCCATAATATTTCATCAAGGTGAAATTCATCTCAATATATTTTCTTAAACCAAATATATAATCAGTATAAGAATTCCCAGTGAGGGTCAGGGATGTAGCTCAGCAGCATAAACACCTGCCTGGCAAGTGCAAGGTCCTAAGTTCAATTCCTGGTACAAAAGAAAGAATCACCAATGATATATTTTATACTCATTTTTATTGAGTTTTCAAAATCTGTGGTATTTTATACTATGTACCACCTGTACTTACTTGACATTTGTCTTTTTGAAAAAACTCAAAATACTCCTTACTTATTTTAGAAGATATTTTATATCCCTGCCATAAATAAGAAACCAGTGTGACATACTATAAATAGAAGGAAACGATACATCATTTAGAATAAAACCAAATGATATAATTGAGTTGTAAGTAGATACCATAAAAGAAAGGATTTTGAAGGTTACCAGCACAAAGAATGATAAATGTTTAAGGAGAGGGAAATTACCCTGATTGGATTGCTGCACATCATATACAGGTATCAAATTATCACACTGGGGCTGGGGATTTAGCTCAGTGGCAAAAGCACCTGCCTGGCAAGCGCAAGGTCATGAGTTCAGTTCCTGGTACCGGAGCGGGGAAAAAAAAAATTATCACACTGTACCCCATAAATGTGTACAAATGCAGTATGCCAGTTAAACCTTTGGAAGGGCTAGGGATGTAGCTTAGTGTACCATGTGAATATCATAGGACTTGAATAGTGTGTGTGAAGCCCTGGGTTCCATCCCCAGTACTAAAAGGGAGGTTATCAAGTGTTCAAAAGGTGTTGACCACACAGTAGTACCAGGCTGACACTTTCTCCAGTGGACTGTGAGAAAGTGACACTTTCTCCATCTCCAGTTGGTAGATAGTCAAGGGTGGGAACTTCCTGAGGTTCCATAGGAGAATCTGTGCAGGTGAACTACAGTCACCTCAGCCCTTATGCAGGGCCACCCACATTCATCTCATGTCTGCTGGTGCTGGGCAAATAGTAACTGGGGAGCTGGGTGTCTCCAGGTGCACTAGATGAGCTGCTTGCGAGATATTGGGGGAGAGGGAGTCAGTGGTGTGGTAGAGGCCAACCAGAGGCTGTACAACCACCTGGAGGGCTTCTAAGCCAGGCAGGAGGGGGAGGCTGGCCAAGGAAGACCACTGAAGGAGCTGCTGAGACCCACATTTTTGAAAGGAATTTGCTTTCCAGGCAAGGAGGGAGAGGAGAGACCTCAGGGAAGGAGGACAGCAAGAGCACAGACAGGGAAGGCAGTGTAATGTGTGGTGTGTATCTTTGCGGTTCATGGGGACAGGGGAGAAAGACGTGGTGGACATGAGTTGCTAGAACACAAAGGCCTGGGAATAAGGACACCTCTGAGAGATGAGGCCGGAGAGGAGATGAAAGTGAAGGCTGCTGAGTGGTGTATGAATAGGAGGGGGCAAGTTAGGACAAGCAGAGACCCAGGTGAGGGGCAGCAGAACCTAGCCTAGGATAGCAAAAGGGGAAAGTCCTTGAGCGGCCTCAAAAAGTTTCATAAGGAGCCAGGCCACGGTGGGCAAGTGGGCACAGGCCCCCCCTTCTCTCCTGCCTCCTGCCCATTTGTGCCTAGGCACCTGGAAGATTCAGGTCCTTAGTCACCTAGGCTGTGTGACTCAGAGACAAGGAGAGCCTCCTATGTCTCTGCTGAGATCCCACCCATGTGGAGACAACTTGAAAGTTGTGGCCTTTCTATCAGGCCATGGCTGTGTGGAAAGAAAGCATGTGTTCTTAGCTCTTAGCCCATGTTAGGCATGTGAGAGGCCTTCAGTAGGTGCATTATGTGAGTAGATGGACAAATGGATGGATGGATGGATGGATGGATGGATATTAGGTGGCTCATTTTATATTCTGTATGTCTAACTTGGTGGCTGATGTAATGTAAATACATATCAGATTAAAGGAATGAGTAGATGAATGAATGAGTGAATTAATGAATGAAGAAGTAGAGAAGGAAGGTAGTGAAGAACAGAAACTATTTTCTCACTTTGTTCCCTGCAGCGCATAATAGACTGACACGTAGTAAGGGCTCAGCAAGTAGTCAAATAGAAGTATGAGTGAATGAATGAAGGAAGGGAGAAAGGAATCTTGCCCCTTGCATATCTCATAGCCTAGCCCTCTTAAAGCATAACATAGTAAGTGCTTAGTTAATACCTTCTGAGTGTTTATTAAATGTGTGCTGGATGGCTCAAAGCCATTCTCTTCCAGATGGGACTGGCTCTGCCCAGGGGCCCCAGCCCCTTGGGTGACCTTGCATCTGCCCTGGCAGGTAGATGAGCAGATCCATGCCTGCTATGCACAAACCATGTCTGAGTGGCTAGGCTGCGAGGCGATCGTGCGCCAGAGGGAACGGGAGTCACATGCAGCTGCCCTGGCCAAATGCTCATCGGGGGCCAGCCTGGACAGCCATCTGCACCGGATGATGCACAGGGACTCTACTGTCAGTAACGAGGTGAGGCATCGCAGGCCTAGGGGAGCACCAGGGTGGTGATGGCCAGGGTCTGCTCCATGAGGCTGTTTCTAGAGTGGTGACAGGGGGGTGTTTGGTGCTTTGGGACAGTCTCACCCAAGATTCCAGAGATGTAGGGGGAGCCTCTGGGATCCCGTTTGGGTTTAAGTTCCAGCACTAGCTTTGGGGTCTCTTGCATGCACCTTCTCTGCTGGGCTGTTTCTGCATCCATCAAGTGGAGAGAGGTTTGTGAACACAAACCTTTGTGTTCTTTTACAGTTCTTTTTGAGCTGTACAAAAGGCATGTGTACAGCTCAAACAAGATGGTGTACGAGGCATAATCAAAACATACAATGAATGCAGAAGTTTAAAACTTTTATTACAATAAAAGACACATTTCCATTATCCCCCTGATAATATTCACACACACTTATGCTAACATTGTTGCCACTGTCTGAAGTAGTCATGGAAGTCGTCTTTTGTGAGCGTCTGGTTGCACAATCGTGGCTACCTCTGTGTCCCCAGTTCAAAACATCTATCTTTCATTTTGTCTTTGGGGAAGAACCAGAAATCTTACAGTGCCAGATCTGCAAATGAGTGTATGAGGAAACACACTTTTTATGAGTCTGCCTTTCTGTCAGGTGGCACTCAGCAGCAGCACTCACCACACTTTTAATCACATCTTGTAAAGACACAGAAGAAAACTTCCAGAACTGCTTCAGAGAATGGCAGGAGCAATGGGGTAAGTGTGTTTGAAGTGAGGCAGAATACTGAGGGAGATTAATAGCCATGTGTCTTTTACTGTAATTTATAAAAATTTAAACTATGTTTTGATTGCCTAGTGTATATAGATACCAAGCACAGTGTAGCAACAGATGCTTACTGAATACCTACAGTACGCCAGGTACTATCAAGAAAGAGCCAGTAGTGAAGCAGATGTTTCGGGGCTCACAGAACCTCAGCTGAATGCCCACAGCAGGAGCTCAGAAACACTTAATTCTCCTCAACAGGATTGTTACGTCCTCAGTTGCCACAGCAACACTGCAAAATAAAAACCACCCAAAACCAGAGATTTCCGTCCATCCACATTGTGCTCAGTATTTTTGCCCTTCAGTCTGTGGATGGGCACCTTTGCTCCAGGCTGGGCTGACGCAGCTGTCAGTGGCCCGTCACCTGCAAAGTTGTTGTTGATTGTGCTGTCTGCCCCACGTGGGGCTTGGCGCTGCTCAGTGCGTCTTATCCTCCAGCAGGATAGCCCAGGCTGCTCTCATGGGGAAAGCAGATGCCAGGGAGAGAAAGCAGAAATGCACGAGTATTTTAAGTTTCTGCTCTGTCAATCCATTGACCAAAGCAAACCACATGACCAAGCCCAGCCTTAGGGTGAGCAGACACCGTGGAATTAGAGGACAAAAGGCATGTATACAGGGAATGGGTAAAACATTGAGTTAGTGATAGAACCAGTTGCTCCGAGTGAAAGTAAAATATCAGCCAGAAGTCTTAAGTTTAACAAAGACGCTAAAAGTGGGGTGCTCTGCTTGCCACCAATAGGAGGTAGGAACCCAGAGGCCAAAGTAATCCCTAAAGAGGCTCCTGGGAGCAGGAGTGGTCTCTCCTTTCTTTTCATTTGACAACTAGGAAGCTGAGACCCTCAGAGGGGACTTGTCCCAGCCAAGAGTAAAGCTGGGAAGGAGTTCTTGGCTCAGAGCCCAGCTTTCCCTCCTGAGCAGGGTGGGAGAAGCCTCACCCACTCGCCCTCCAGCTTTTTTTTCTTTCAGTCCTCCCAGAGCTGCAGTTCGGGCCGCCAGAACCTCCGCCTGCAGAGTGACTCCAGCAGCAGCACACAGGTACCTGTCCAGCGGCCCTGGCCCCACCTAGGATAGTGAGAACTGGATCTCTGTCTTCTACTGGCCACTTTTTGGTTTAATGTGTTTTTAGCTTTTAATGCTAGCATTTAAAAGTGGATTTTTTAACAATACAGTACAGTCTACCAACTTTATGAATCTATCCTCCCTGTAAGGTATTAAAACATTGCAGAGAAAGCTAAGCAGACTTCTCTTCCTTCACCTCACATGCCCTGCTTTGAAATAACACCACTTTGAACAGTCTGCTGTATCCTTTCCACACCTTCCACATGCTTTCACATATGCAGAAGTATGTCGATAAAGTAGAACAACAGTTGATAATTTTTAAAAATTTCTACATAAACGCCATCATGTGTATATGTTTGGTAGTTTTCCATTTTAGTCCATGAAGAAATAATTCACTAATATTCAAGAGAAAAATGAGTGCAGAAGTGTACCTAGTACATCATCTGTTGCAAAAAAAAAAAAAAAAAGGAAATAATTTGAAGGTAAAAATTAATTTGGATTTAGAAAAAAATTTACATAAGTTAAATCAATCAAAAAGAAGTACTTAAAACACAGACATGTAGCTCAGTGGTAGAGCACTTTCCCAGCATGTGAAAGGTCTGGGTTTCATGCCTAGCACTGCAAAAATACAAAACAAAACACAAGAGACAGACTGTAAATCCAATTGAAGGGATAGGGCCTACAGACACAAAGAATCACAAATAATAAATCTTTAAAATGGATTCTGGAAATATTTTCATAGTATCCCTATATAGTTAACTGGTTTTGAAAATTGATCCGTAATAGCCTACCACGTGGATATAGTAAGTTTTTAGCCTGTTTCTTACATTAACTTTTTACTTAGAAAAAATTATGTGCACATGGTGAGAGCTTATATGACAAAATTACTCTCCCAGTGCATGATGGATTCTGTGCCTGTGCAGACCCCTACTTTCTTTGTCACAAGTGGAGGCTCACATCAGGCCTTGTTCTCCCTCGCCCTTCCCACTGGTAGGGTAACCTTCCCCTGCATGTGTGTTCATCCTGAAGCCTGCCCCCTGGTGTTGGATATTTGTGTTGCTGCTATATGTGGTGCTGCCATGCACATCCTAGCCCATCTGTCTTTGTGTGTGACTTGTCTACAGGTGTTCGAGTCCGTGGATGAGGCTGAGCAAGTGGAAGTAGAAGGCAGGTTGGAGGAGAAACAGCCCAAGATCCCCAACGGGAACGTGGCAAATGGCACTTGCTCCCCAGATTCTGGGCATCCTTCTTCCCACAACTTCTCCTCCGGCCTCTCCGAGCACTCAGAGCCTAGTCTGAGCACAGAAGACAGTGTGTTGGACGCCCAGCGGACCATCCCCCCTGTGCTTCAGCCTGGGGACAGCAGCGTGGATGACGGGCAGAGCAGTGAGGCCACCACTTCCCGGGATGAGGCCCGTCGGGAGGAGCTGGCTGTGCAGGACAGCCTGGAGAGCGACCTTCTGGCCAATGGGAGCATGGATGAGTTCATGTCCATCACTGGCAGCATGGACGTGGTCCTGTCTGAAAAGGATGGTGCCACAATGGAGGGCTGGCAGGGTGGGGAGGAAAAGCACAGCCAGGTGGACAGTGAGGACAACCTCTCAGAGGAGCCGGAGATGGAAAGTCTCTTCCCTGCTCTGGCTTCTCTGGCTGTGACCACTTCTGCCAACAGCGAGGCATCCCCTGTGTCTTCCAGTGGTGTCACCTACTCTGTAAGTCACCAGGACTCTCTTCTACCCAGTTGTTTTTACCTCCTGCTGGGGTGGAGGGGGGCGGCGGGTAAGAGATGTACCACAGCCTCATTTATTGAGAGTGACCCAGGAGTGACAGCACTGGTTTGTTCCATTTTACCTGTCATGGAGGAGTCACTGTAAAAACTATTTTGGGAGAGAGAATAATATAGGTTGAACCCCTCAAATTCAAAATCTGGGGGCTGGGGATCTAGCTCAGCAGCACAAGTGCCTGCCTGACAAGTGCAAGGTCCTGAGTTTGATTCCTAGCACCAAAAAAAAAAAAAAAAAAAAAAAAGACCCTGTCCAAAATCTGAAATGCTCCAGACTGAGCTCAGTGACATGTACCTGTCATCCCAATCATTCTGGCATCTGAAGCAGGAGCTTCATTTGGGCCTGTGAATTCAAGACCAGCCTAGGCAAATAGGAAGAGCCAACTCAAAAAATAAAAACAAAAGTGCTCCAAAATCTGAAATTTCTTGAGCACCTAATTGACACCACAAATGGAAAGTTTCACACCTGATTTTGTACGATATTTTGCAGTCAAAATGCACATTTACCATATTGTATAAAGTTACCTGCAGGCTATGTGTATAAAGTGTATATGAAACATCAATGTGTTTCATTTTTAGACTAGGTCCTATGCCCAAGAATACCTCACTGTGTATATGCACATATTCCAAAACTCCAAAATAATCCCAAATGCTCTTATCCCAAGCATTTCAGATGAAGGATATTCAATAGGCAGAGTATTTAAAAAGTGTGGTCTAAGCCAGGCATAGTGACACACATGTAATCCCAGCTTTAGAAGACTTGAGGCAGGAGAATCTCAAGTTCATGGCCAGCCAGGGATATAGAGCAAGGCCCTGTCTCAAAACCAAAAACACAGCCTTTGCAGTGAACAGTTTTGGATTTAAACTCTTAACTTTAGCACATCACTTTAATCTTTCTGTGCCTGTCTCCCTGTCTGTCTAGTACCTTCCTTCCCTAGTTATTTTTTATCATGCTGAACTCCTATGTGTTTGTCATATAGTAAGCACTGGATTGGTGGCAGTCTTGATACGTGTCAGGGTTTTGGCTCAGATCAGATAGCCTTTAAATATTCGAGTTTTGTTTCTTGCCAGAAAGTCAAAGCCAGAGGATATCAACTGAAAGAGAAGTTTTTCTGAGCCAGATACCGTGTATCCATTTTCTTTTAAAGAACTTATTTCTACCAAAGATCTACAACCCCAAGTTAAGAATCAAACACTACAGAAAGCCAGATGTCAAGCTGTGCACAGTGGCATGAAGTTGCAGTTCTAGCTGTTGAGAAGCTGAGGCAGGAAGATTGTTTGAGCTCAGGAGTTCAAGGCCAGCCTGGTTATAGCAAGAACCTATCTCCATAGCAAGAACCTATCATCTCCAAGGAGGGAGGAGGGTGGAAGAGAAAAAGGAAGAAAGTTGGTTAGTTTTTCTAAACTTCCATAGAAGCATTTATACTACTTGTCCTACCCAAATTATTGTCCTACCCCTGTTGATTTTGTCCCATATCTTAAACATTCTTGCATTGCTACTACTTGCTCTTTTTTTTTCAGTCTTAAAAAGTATCAGTTGACCCTCACTGTGGAAGAGGAGGATTTAGCTCCCATTCCTTCTATCATGCGAAGCCATCCCCTGGCCCATTTTTCTCTCTCCAGAGACTGACGGAATCATTCTTTAAAGACTATTCAGTGCTTAAGTTGTTGTAACACTATAATGTCTCAGCCATGTAGCACACTGTTGATTTATTTTCTTTCCTGCAAAACAATAGTATTGTTTTTCCTGGATGTGTTTTCATTTTCTTGTCTGTTTCTTTTTCTTAATTTGCTATATACTTATTAATTCAATGCTCCAAATTCTTTGCCAGTTCTCTGAATCTCTCAAAGCCAGACACATCAGGCTTTCTGTTCACTCTGTATGTCTAAGGAATTTTCCCCAATTGAGAACAATCCCTTGTACTGCTGTGCACTTGTCACCCGTGACCTCCTTTCCCTGTCCTCTGTAGGTTCCGTTCACTTGACTCCTGTTCCCTAGGTCTCATGCTTTCCTGTTTCTTAGTTTATCCCCTCATCTAGGTGGAGCATAGACCTCAGTGGCTTCCACGTTTTGCTTTTCACATCTTCTTCCATCCTAGGCACCTTAGTCTGGGATGCTGGTGCATTCTTTAGCAGCGATCTCTCCACTTGGGCTTTATCCCAAGTGGCATT
Organism: Chinchilla lanigera; assembly: GCF_000276665.1. Lineage (NCBI taxonomy): Eukaryota > Metazoa > Chordata > Mammalia > Rodentia > Chinchillidae > Chinchilla > Chinchilla lanigera. Next base: position 278,145 of record NW_004955455.1, on the reverse strand, counting down.
TATTGTGCCCATTCCTGAAAGATATTTTTACCAGATATGCAACTTTAGATTGCAGTTATTTTTTCTCAGCACAGATGGTCCCCCACTTATGATGGTTTATGACTTTTTCACTTTACAGTGGTACAAAAGCGATATGCTTTCAGTAGAAATCATACTTCAGGATTTGCATTTGGCTCATTTCCTGTGCTAATGATATGCATTGTGACCCTCTCATGATGGCATGTAGTGGTCATAGCTGTAGCACCCACTGAGCCCTGAACTGAGGAGAAACGGCTGGTGCTGCACTGTGCCCTGAGTAGCTAAGCTAGGATGTTCGGTAGGTTACCTGTACTCAGTGCATTTTTGACTTAAAACATTTTTCACCTTACAAAGTATGTATCAGGTTGTAACTCTGTGGTAAGTCAGGGAGCACCTGTACTCTTTTGAAGATACAGTTTTATTTCCAAATTCCATTTTTACCATTGAAAAGTAAGGAAGATAGCCTTTAAAGATAACCTCCTTTTCTCTGTGACTATTTTAGGATTCTCTTTTTGGCATTGTGTGTCATGTATCTAGATATGGATTTCTTTTTATATTTCCAGGCCGATAGTATGTTGGGCTTCACATGCCTGCAAATTGATGTCTTCAGTCAGTTCTGGAAAATTCTCATCCTATCATTTATGCAGCTGTTGCTCCTTCCTCGTTTTCTCTACCTGCTGCTCTGATTAAATGTTTGTTAGACTTTTTCACGCTACCCTCCATGTACATTATTTCTCTTCATTTTACCATTTCTTTGTCTAAATCTGGAATAGTTTCCTCAGATCTCTTTTCAATTTACTAAGTCTCTTGAGTGTCTGATTTTCAGACTGGGAATGTAGTTCAGTGATAGAGTACTTGCCTAATATGCATGAAGTCCTGGGTTCCATCCTTGGCAGCTAGCGCCCAGCGCCCAGCACCCAGCACCCAGCACCGTAAGAAAAGAAGAGAGTATCTGATTTTCTACTACCTGTCTGAGTGCTTAATATGTTTTTTAAAATTGCTTTTGGCTTTTCTCCCAAATATGCTATAAAGTGACCTGCTTGATCATTTTACAAACTCTTAGTCTTATCTTTAGCCTCTTTGATTTCTTTAAATATATCAAACAGACTCATTTTAATTTTATCCCTGGTACTTCTAATAACAGAGCCTCTCAAAGTTCCAGCTCTGCCTTCTTGTATTTATCCTGTCATTTTCAGCGCTCTTCCTCCAAATATTTTGTGATTTTTTTTGAACATGGGCTCATTTTTCACAGGTTTTCTCTGTTGCACTGTCTGCCTAGACGGCAGATCATTTCCTTAAGAAAAGGATTTATTTTGATTCATCCTGGCACCAAAGGTATAGTAAATCTGAAATGACTTTAGACTAAAATTTCTAATCTTTCAGGCTACCTAGGTGGAAGCTTGGATTATAAACCTGCCTGAATTATAAGCCTGATTTGTAGCATTTACTCATCCAGAGAGCTATCTTCTACATTTAATTTGGCACCTGGGTTCAAGGTGCAGTGAATTATGTTTGGGCCCCAGAATGTTAGCAGGATTTTTTCTAGTCTTTCCTTTCCTTGAGGCCCTGTTTTTCTTAGGAAAGGTCTTTTAGACTCCTCACTGTGGCAAGGGGCACAGATAATTAAATGTAAGCATAAGTTTTCCTGGTTTGGCAGCATCCCTCAAGGCAGAAGCCAGATTTGGTATTTTCTTACTTTTGTAGATTGCTTTTGGGCCCTAAAATGTTTCTTACTTTCTTGCTGTAACGCTGGGCCATTCCATCCAGGTTCCTGGTCAAGGCATCTGGTCTGATACAGAACTGGACGTGGACTCCAGCTCAGTTCCTTCATCCTTCCTGTCCAGTTTTCAGCAGAGAGGGTTGCACTTCCAGCTACAGTGGTAACCATCAGTCTCAGTTTTGTTTTGTTTTGTTTTTTTATTTTTTTTAGTCTCAGTTTTGTTATCTAAAAAAAGGATATAATTTATGTACCTAATGAGGATGTTTTATTTTAGAAAGAAATAAAAAGAATTTACATCATACACAGGAAAAGGCTTTCCCAGAAAACATACACATAAGCAAACAGAATCAAACGCCTAACAGGTCCCAATGTGAGATGTTCTTTTCATTGTCCCCAGGAAAGAGCCAGTAGGAGGAGAGAGGATCTGTCCCTAAGTGGGGAGTTCGGGTGTAGTTTTTCTTTCTTGCCCTTCTGTGTACTGTAGCCTGAGCTGCTGGACCTGTACACTGTTAACCTGCACCGCATCGAGAAGGATGTGCAGAGATGTGACCGCAACTACTGGTACTTCACACCTGCCAACCTGGAGAAGCTGCGCAACATCATGTGCAGGTGGCTGAGGCTGGGGGAAACCTGGGAAGAGGATGGCCTGGGTGGGTCAAGTGGGACTAGCGGGAGCCCAGGTGGAACTTACTGCAATTAAATTACAACAGCAATACAAACCAGTTATTTTTTGAATTGTTACTGATTTTATTAATAAAGCCAAAATACGCTGAGCAGTGATTACAAACCAATTATTAAGCACCCACTATATACGAGGCACTGTCCTGAGCCCTTTGCTACCATCGGGTCACTTAGTCCTCCACTCTGAAAAGTAAGTATTAACCCCTTTGCTGGCTGAGGATATGGAGTCTTGGGGCACACGCGTCAGGTGCCCTGGCTAGGCAGGAACTCAAAGCCAGAGCTCTCTGGCTCTAGGTCAAGATCTAAGGCTCTTCTTTAGGTCAAGATCTAAGGCTCCTTAACACTGTTCACTAAGAAATGTTTTTTGGCATTTCTTAAAATATGAAAGGAACCATAAATATTAAAAATCTAAATCAAACCAGGTGAGGTGGCGGCGCATGCCTATAATCCTAGCACTCTGGGAGACGGAAGCAGGAATATTGCAAGTTCAGTCCAGCTGTAGTAACTTTAGGAGCGCCTGTCTCAAATAAAAAAATAAAAGGGCTGATGTTTTAGTTCAGTGTGAAGGCTCTGGGTTCAATCCCCAGTCTCCCTCCCAAATCACAAAAGAAATCAGAAGTTCATAGGTAGAGAGACTTCTTTCATCTGCGCCCATCAGTGCAGCTCACCCAGAAGTCTTGACTGCTAACAGGTTAGTAAGTATTTTCCACAGCCATACAGGAAGCCCCTGACTTATGAACAAGTTCCCTTCCAGGAAAATCTGTTCATAAGTCGGATTCGTTTATCAGCCAACAAAGTGAGTCTCATACAGTACACCTGTGAAAAGTTTGCAACTCAAATGTGTGTAAGTCAGGAACTTACTGTCTAGTACAGAATTGACCATATATTGTATAATACAATATGAATGAATTGTGCATTATATAAGAACACTTTTTAATGTTTTAAAGCAATAGAATGGTACACTTAAAGTGAAAAAGTGTTGAGAAGGAAGAGGAAGAGTGGACCTACTTTTGCAGGCCTCTGGACATAGGGAAAAATCACAGGTTTCACAGAGATGGTGACTTTCCATAGATTTTTGACAGAGTTAAGAAAACCTAAAGAAACCATTTAACATCGTGTTTAAAATCATACACTCTCCAGGGGGTATTTGTGGTTCTCATACTGTCTCTGCACCTACTAAGTATATGACTTCAGTCATGTGATTTACCTCTGTGTGTCTCACTCTCATCTGTGAAATGTGATCATAGTGATATCTGTGTCATATGATTATTTTGAAAATTAGAATGTGTATCTGTAGTGGGTTGCTTATTCAGTAAGTACTCATTAAGGTATTGTCAGTAAGAGCCTGACCAAATTCCACAGAGGGAGGTGCTGGGGCAAAGCCACAGAAGCACACATGTGTGGTTTCCCTGTACGTAGTGAACGCCCCATGCGGCTGAAGAGGAAGCGGCACTGGGAAGTGCTGCGTGAGGCTGTGAAGAGTGTGGGGGACTCTGCTTGTCTCGTGCCCAACAGAGGAGTCTCCGCCTGAGGGCAGGAGGCCGGTGCAGGTTCTGAGTCTTGCTGGTGACTACATGTAGGATGTGTGCAGTGAGGCTGACGGGCATGCCCGCACTGGGTTGAGGGAGCAGACCTGGTGAGGGAAGGGTGAGTAGGCTGGGAGGCAGGTTGGTGGTGCTGTCCATCTCTGAGCCCCTTGTGTTACTCACAGCTACATCTGGCAGCACATTGAGATCGGCTATGTCCAGGGCATGTGTGACCTTCTGGCTCCACTGCTGGTCATTCTGGATGATGGTGAGTGTGTCTTCCCTCCCCGGGGTGAGGGTGCACTGTCCTTTCCACTGCGTGCAAGAGTCCCTTTCACTTTGCGGCTGCCTGTAATGAGCCAGGAGAAGCACTCAGAAACCTGTCTGCCCCAGAGAAATAAAGAGCCTTTCTATACCATAGTACCCCACACTCAGACATGGCCAGGCCTTGCCACCCATTGATTGTACAAATGTAAATGAGCCCACATACCTTTGCTTATGAGTTCTGTCAGACATTTAGGAAGATTCAGTATGAATTCTTCACAAACACTTCCAATCCCTAGCACCTCTAAATAAATAAAGAAAGAAGTAAAGACATATGAAAGGAAGAAAACAAGAGAAGGCTTCCTAACTCATTCTGTGAGGCTGGCCTTCATGTAAGGTGGGTTCCTTATTGTTACCCTGATGGCCATATCAGATATCACAAGAAATTACAGACCAGTATGCTTCATGAATGTAAATGTAAAAATCCTCAACAGGATACCAACAGGCTAAATCAGCAACTGTAAAGAGGGTCACACAAGACCCACTTGGGGTTTTTAGGACAATGGATGCACCTCGACACCATAATGTTAAGTGAAATAAATCAGACACATAAGCTTAAATATTACATGGTTTCTGTTAAATGAGAAACGCAAAATATAAATAAAGAGCAAAATAAAAAATAGGAAGATCTTTCTCAGAGGAAAAGGGAATGAAGATTGAAGGGGGAAGGAGAAAAGGGAGAGGATGAGTAAAGGAATTAAGATACGTTATGTTAATGTACCAAGTCCCCACAAATAATGTAAGCATTATGTACTACAAACGTGTACTAATAAAAAAGCAAAGTAACACAATAACTGGCCCAAAATACAATCATCTCAGTTGACGTAGAAAATCATATCAAAATTCCGTGTCTTTCATGATAAAAAATACTTGACAAACTAGTAGAAGGAACTTATTTACCATGATAAATGGAATCTATGAAAAACCCACAAATAATATGGTACTCAATGGTGAAATGTTGAACACTTTCCTTTAAGATCAGGCACAAGGCAAATATGTGTCTTATTTTTGCCACTGTAGGTTCAAGCAGGGGCATTTGAGGAAAAATAATTGGGAAGGGACTAAAACTATCGCTATTCACAGGTGATACAACTTACATATAGAAAATTCTAAGGAAAAAAAAGAATAATTGAGTTAATCAAGGTTGCAGAATGCAAGATCAGCACACAAAAGTCTGTTGTATTTCTATGTGCTCCAAATAAAATCCCAAAATGGAAATTAAGGGAAGTTCCATTTGTAATAGTACCTAAAAGAATAAAAATGAATAAATTAACAAAAGTGCAAGGTTTGTGCATTGAAAACTATAAAACATTTTAGAAAAAACTAAAGTGCAATATATTTCAGTATTCTCATCTGCCTTGTTTGCAAAAACTGATAAACTGACCTTAAAAGTGACATGGAAATTCAAGGGTTTCAGCATAGCCAAAACTATTTTGAAACAAAAGAAAATGTTCCCAATTTCAAAACCTAATTCAAAATCAGAACAGTACAATAATCAGAACAGCCACAGTAATCAAAAACTGTATATATTTACCCAAGGATTGGCATATAGATCAATGGAATAGAATTGCAGGTCCAGAAATAAGCTTTTATGTCAGTGGTCAACTGATTTTGACAAGGCTGCAAAGACAGTAAAACTCAGTGGGGAAAAAAATAGTCTTTTCAGCATACAATGGTGGGACAAGTGATATCCCTATCCAAAAGATTGAACTTAAACCTCTGCTCATAACACATGGAAGGAGCTAACTTGAAACACATTACAGGCTTAGATGTAAGAAAAATTATGTAATTCTTAGAAAACATAGGAGAAAATCTTTGTGACCTTCGGTTAAGCAGTGGTTTCCTAGATAAAACATGGTAACTATAACTGATGAAAGAAAAAATAGGAAAATGGGACTTTATCAAAATTAAAGCTGTTGTGCTCCAAAGGACTATCATAAAAGTGAAAAAAATCATAAGAATGGAAAAAAATATACAAGTCTTACATGTGTTAAAGAACTTATACCCAAATACATAAAGAACTCATAATTCAACAATAAAAAGATAAACTAAATTTAAAATGGGTAAAAGATTTAAGTAGACATTTCTCCATGGAATCAGAGACAAAAATAGCCAATAACTGAATTAAAAGTTGCCCAGCATCATTAGTCAATAGGAAGATGCAAATCAAAACCAGACTAAGACCTGCTTCACGTGCACTAGGATGGCTAGAGTCAAAGCAGTGGAAAGTGGCACATGCTGGTAAGAATATGGAGAAAGTGGTGGCTTCCTACATTGCTGGTAGAATTGTAAAATGATTTGGCCAGTTTGGAAAACAGTCTGGCTAATGGTTACTCTTAATATTAAATGTAGAGTTAGCATGTAACCCTGCAGTTCCACCCATAAGTGTATACCTAGGAGAGTTGAAAACATATACAGCATTATTCCTAACAGTCCAAAAGTGAGAACAGTCCAGTGTCCATCAACCAAAGAATGCATAAAGCAAAATGTGGTATAATCTCTATGATGGAATATTATTTATCAGAAAAAAAAACAGTGTTCTGGTTCTTGCTATAATATGGATGAACCTTGAAACATTATGCTAAATGAAGACCACATACTGTATTATTCCATTTATATGGAAAGTCATGAATTAGCAAATCCAGGGAGACAGATAGTAACTAGAGGTTGACACAGACTAGGGAGAGGAAAATTGGGAGTGCCTACTACATAGGTTTCCCTTGGGGGTGAAGAGTGTTCTGGAAGGAGATGGTGGTGCTGGTCACATAACATTGTGAGTGTACTGACACCACTAACTTCTACATCTGAAAGGGTGAATACTACAGTATGCAGATCTAAATGAGGCTTGAAAATGGGGAGCATAACCCCCTACACCTTAGAGGTGGGCTTCAGATAGTGACATCCTTACAAAAGGGACAGTGTGAGAGGGAGGGAGGTGGCAGTGTTGAGAGAAACTTAGCAGCAGAGAAACATTGGGACAAACACTACCACAGTCAAGTGAAGGCTCTAAAAATAGTCTTCAAAAAATAAATGAGGCAAATACCTGTAATCCTAGCACTCTGGGAGACTGAGGCAGGAGGATCAGAAGATCAAGCCTGGGAAACTAAGCAAAACTCTGTCTCACTATGCAGTTCAGTCTGGCCTCTAATGCACTATGTAGCCCAGGCTGGCCTTGAACTCATGGTGATCCTCCTACCTCAGCCTCCTGAGTGCTAGAAATTACAGGCCTGTACCACCATGCCCAACTTCAAAACAGTATTTTTTTTAAATGGAGTGAGGGTAGGGGGACCTGAATATAGCCCTTGGGAAAACTTTCAGTCTAGTGTAGTTCCCCTGAAGTTATTTTTAAGAGGAAGGAAAAACCTATCATTTTAAAGTAAGTTTTTGAAACAGATTCCTTTATTGCAGGTCTTGTCAGCACCTTCACTTTCTTAATATTTGTAATCATAGATACTCTAAGCAGCAGATACGCCAGACAGCATTTTCCAAAGTCATTTGACCCTTTCTTTGCATGTTGAAAAAGCCCTTCTGATGTTGACAGTAACTTTTGAATACAGTGATTCCTAGACTGGAGAATTTCATGAACCAGTAAACTTTCTAAAAAAATAAAAAGAAACCAGGCATGGTGGCACATGATTGTAATCCCAGCACTCGGAAGGATGAGGCAGGACCATTGGCTGTGAGTTCCAGCCTGGCCTTTACAGTAAGTTCAAAGCCAGCCTGAACTACATAGCAAGACCCTGTCTTAAAAAAAAAAAAGAAGAAAAAAAGTTTGGGATCAACAAAACATGGCCAGTTTTTTACTGTTTAGCAAATTGAAGTCTTCCTTTACAAAAAGCATCTGAGCTGGGATTGGTGGCACACACCTGTAATCCCAGCACTCTGGAGGCTGAAGCAGGAGGATTGCTATGAATTTGAGGCCAGCCTGGGCTACATAGTGAGTTCAAGGCCAGCCTGAACTACATATCAAGACCCTGTCTCAAAAAAACAAAAAATAAATAGAGCATCTGCTGTCACCATGTTTTTCTAAACGAGGATAATCCAATACCTCTAAGGTGAGAAGTATGTAATTTACTTTAGATCAGAGAGCGTCTGAACAGAATTTACTTGGCCACATGTTTCTCCTTTGGGTGTGGATTTCGTGCATCAGCTCTGAAACTTGAGAATTTCATGAACGTGGAAGCCTGTGGGAGCCTGTGTCCCACATGCAGTGGTACAGCTGACTGTCCTGTGCTGCTCCCCCAGAGGCCCTGGCCTTCAGTTGCTTCTCAGAGCTCATGAAGAGGATGAACCAGAACTTCCCCCATGGGGGCGCCATGGACACTCACTTTGCCAACATGAGGTCCCTGATCCAGGTAGGACTCAGTCTTCTGACTCTTTGGGGAAATAGGAAGTATATCTGAGTGGCTTAAGATTGAATGGTGTGAAGCCACCCTGAGTTTGATTACTGTTTATGCTGCTTGCTAGCTGGACAACCTCAGGCATATGCCCTTATCTCTCTGAGTCTGTTTCCTCATCTGGAAAGTAGATTACGTTCCCATGTATATCATTCTCAATAAGTTACTATGGTTATGGAGTTGAAATAAACTAATGTGTTTATACACATTGCCTGCCACTGCCTCTCAGAGTCTAACCCATGACTCAGCAGCAGTAATCCCACCTGATAATTTATTAGAAGTGCAATTTAAATTGGACAAGGTAGCACATTCCCCAAATCCCTCCACTCTGGAAACAGGCAGGAAGATCACAAGTTAGAGCCCAGCCTGGGCAACTTAGTGACTTACTGAGACCTTATCTCAGAATAAAAAGTGGGGCTAGGATGTAGCACAGTGGCAGAGCACCCCTGGCTTTGATCCCCACTACAGTTAGTCCATCAGGCTGAAGATATAGCTCAGTATGGAAGCCCTAGGTTCAAGTCCCAGTAGCACCATAAAAATAATTAATTAATTAATTTTTAAGAAGGAGAAGAAGCGGGGCTGGGGATTTAGCTCAACAGCACAGCACCTGCCTGGCAAGTGCAAGGTTGTGAGTTCAATTCCTAGTACCAGAAAAAAAAAAAAAAAAAACCATAAAAAAATAAAGAGAAGAAAACGTAAATCACTATTGCCTTTCCTCCTGAATCAGAGTCTCCAGGCATTCGGCCCAGCCATCCATGGTCCCTGAAACTGTCCATGTGACTTCTGAGGAAGCTTGAGCTTGAGAAGTCCTGTGGTCAATGATAGCTCCTTAGCACGCATCATAATTAGTGTATCTACTTCCCAGGGAAATTGAGACATTCCTCCCTTTGAATAGATGGACTAGAAATATATTAACACAGGTAAATGACAGAGATACGTTATCTTTACCAACAGTGAAGATACAGCAGTAATCAAATTAACTTTGATTTATTTTGGGGAGTTACAAAAAGTATTACAGAATATTTTGGATATCATGTTTTCACCTCACTTACTCAAAAGCGTAGATTTTCAACTTTCATTTCCCCATCCCCATGTCTGTCCTCCCAGTGGGAATTGTCCTGCCAGAGGTGGCATGTGGAGGCCCAGTGACAAAGATTGTGAAGGACAGCAAGACCTGTTCAAAAAATTACCAACAGTCAAGAGATATAAGAAAGACCAGACTTTATTCAGATTAGGATACAGTGTCAAGAGGGACAGTGGGCACATTTCCAAGAGAGGAATCACAGAGGGTGACAGAGTAGGATTTTATAAGGGGTTGAAGATGTGGGAATAGATCTGAGTTAGCAAAAATAGGCATCTCAGAACCATTTTCTTGCCAGGTGTTGTGGTGCATGCCTGCATTCCCAACACTTGGGAGGCTGAGGCAGGTGAGTCACCACGAGTTCAGGGCTAGCCTACCTACATAGCAAGACCCTATCTCAAAAAAACAAATAAAAAAAGTCCATTACCCAGGATATCCTGTTCTTGTTAATCTTTCAGGAACATCTTTATTATATCTAAAGTTGTGTGTCAGATTGCAACTTGACCAGGTCATTTACTTTAGCCTCACAGGGAGAAAGGTTTATTTTTATCTCCTGCTGGTTTGTGTCAGTGCTAGTGCATTATCTCATGATTGCTTACTGGAGGATTGTTTTAAAGGGGTATTTTTACCCTTTAAAACAGGGTTTTAACCCTTTTGTTGCCTGTGGTTAATCACCACAGGAATCACTTTCAAGAATGTGACATTCATCACCATCACATATTTGGAACCCCTTCTGCTGCATGTGCACACATCCCTGAACAACTGACAATTTTGTTTCCCAAGCTCCCCAACTTTATACATAAGTAATTCTAAGTAGTCTGAGTGCTGCAGCTGTTCTTCATGCTCACTATCAGGCGTGAGACCCTCTTGAACAGCAGTGTATTTCCTTCCTTCTTTCCTGAAGCACACACAGTCTTGCATTGGGTGTTCTTCCCATTGTCTCCCATTTTATTTATATCCATTTTCCTGTTGAGGGACATTTGAATTGTTTCCACTTTATTTTATTTTGGAGAATTTGGGGCTTTCATTTTGGCTTTTTCAAGCTGTGCTGCTTTGAAATTCCTGTGCACCTGTCCATCTTCTCATGCACACATGCAAGATCTTTGCCTGAGCGTGCACCTGGAGCGCATCTGAGAGACCAGGGATGTGTGCACCTTCAGCTTCATGAGACAGGGCTGCATCACTCTCCACATTGGCTGTACCAGTTTCCATACTCGAGCACAGTGTATAAAGGTCTTCCATACAGTCCATCCTCACTTGCTACTGTCATGCTTCTGAATTTCTGCCAGGCTGTTGAGTGTGATCAGAGCACCTCGTGATTTTACTTGCATTTTCTTGATAGTTAAAATTAATATCTTTTTTATTTTCTTTTGATACATCATTTGGATTGCTTTCTGTGAATTGCTTGTTCGTACATTTTGCCCATTTTTTATGCATATTTTTCCGTAATTAGAATCATACTGTACATATTTTTCTTTTGTGCATGCCATTTCAAACCTGCTACCCTACCCCCACCCCTTGTGGTACTAGGAATTGAACCCAGGTCCTTTGGGCTCATATTTGTGATCCTCCTGCCTCAGCTTTTCTGAGTGCTGGGATTACAGGCATGCACCACCACATCCAGTGCCCACCCCACCCCACCCTTTTTTTTTTTGCAGTACCAGGATTGAACTCACGACCTTGCGCTTGCCAGGCAGGTGCTTATGCCACTGAGCTATATCCCCAGCCCCCTACCTCCTTTTTTGAACAGCATAACTCACAGCTGTAGATACTTTTCTAATACTTGTCTTTGTAATAACAATTTTGTTGAGATATAATTCAGATAACCAAAACACGCACCCTTTTTAGTGTACAATTTTAGTGACTTTTAGTATATTCACAGTTATGGGACTGTCACTGATTTTAGGACATTTTTACTCCAAAAAGAAACTATGGACTCTGTAATAATCACCCCTCATTTCCTCCCTCTCCCGAGACCATATCTACTACTTTTTATTCCTGTGGGTTTGCCTTTTCTAAGCACTTCTTATAAATGGAATCATACAATATGTGACTTTGTGACTGGCTTCTTTCACTTCACATCATGTTTTCAAGGTTCATCCACATTATAATGTGTACCACAACTTCATTAATTTTTATTGAAATAATATTATGTTGTGAATATACCATTTTTTGTTTATTCATTCATCCATTGATGGACATTTGAGCTCTTCCCAGTTGGCTATTTTGAATAGTACTGCTCGCCATGTTTAGGTACAAATTTTTTCGTGAACATAATTTTCATTTTTCTTCGGAATACACCTAGGTATGAGTGTTAGTTACTTTTCTCATTGCTGAAACAAAATACCTGGTACCCAAAGTTAAGAGAGGAAATGTTTGTTTTGCTCACAGTCTGTAGAGGTTTCAGTCCATAATTGGCTGGCTCCCAGGCAGGGTGGCATCACAGAGAACAGTTCGTGGCAGACAGAAGACAGCAAAAGCAACAAGGAGGAGAAACAAGACTCTTTCTGTCCCCTATACTGTATGCAGGCTACCCATTCTAGGCCGGGTGTAGCACTCACACCCTTAATCCTAGTGAGAACCACGCCAAGCCAATCAGTGGGCTGATTTACTTGTCACACATCCTTCATCCCAGCATCACACACTGTAGATTCAGCCGCCTCTGAAAAAGCTCTGTGGTCACATGCAGCTTTAAGGGGACACTTAGACACAAACCATAGCAGCATGGAATTGCTAAATTATGAGATAGCTGTGTATTTAATGTTTTGGGAAACTGCCAAACTGTTTTCCACGGCAGCCACACTATTTTGCATTTGAGGAGGACTCAGTTTTCTCCACATCCTCAGTACTTGTTAATCCATCATTTTGATTTTAACCATGCTAGTGGGTGTGAAGTTATATGCCATAGTGTTTTGATTTGCATTTCCCTAATGATTAATAATGTCTAACGTCTTCATGTGCTTATTGACCTATTTGTAATCTTCTTTGCAGTAATGTCTGTTTGTATCTTTTGCCCACTTTGAACCTCTCCTGGTCCTTGAGGGCTGTTTGTGCAGTGTGGCACCCACCACCATCAATTCAGCTACGCCTTCTGGCCCAGCCCTTTCCCAGGATGTTGATGCCACCCTTTGCTTCCTCTGTCAGATCCTGGACTCGGAGCTCTTTGAGCTGATGCATCAGAATGGGGACTACACCCACTTCTACTTCTGCTACCGCTGGTTCCTGCTGGACTTCAAGCGAGGTGCAGTCTGCAAGCTGGGGCTTTGTCCCCAGATTCTTTGTGGTAGAATCTCAGGAGGGGAGACAGGGTAGAGAGGAGGCTGAGTGGGCGCTGAGCAAAGGCAGCAAATTCTGACCGTTGGTGCGCCTGCCTTGTCTTAGAGTGGTACGGTGTGGAGGGGTTGTTAAGATCCCCTTCTTCGCCATCTGTGCTGGCATAGGCTTAAATCTCAGCACTGTGGAGACTGAGGCGGGAGGATCCAGAGTTTGAGGCCAGCTTGTGCTATACAGTTCATGGCTACCTGGACAGAAGGAGACCCTGCCTCAAAAAAAATTTTTTAATTAAAATTCAATAAAGATCCTTTCTTTATAGATGAGAAAAGTAAGACTGAGACAAATCCAGTTCAGAACTAGGAACAATGGAGTGAGGATCAGAGCTCACCTCTGTGTACTCCAAAGCCAGGCTCCCTTCCATTCTGTTAGGCTGCTTAGCAAAGACCACCAGGAAGTCTAAAGCCCATGGAGTTGGAGTTGCTCACATGTTCTTCACATGACCGAGGAGTAATGTCACCTCTGAGTACATTGCTATGGTGCGGACTTGGAGCGATGCTAACGGTCACGATAACTTACATGTACAGAGAGTTTATTAAGTGCTGTGCACTGTGCTGAGCCACTTACATGCATTATGTCTGGTACTTTACTGCCACCAGTGTCGGCCTGTACATAGATTAGGAAGAGTCTCCTGGAGAAGTAGTGAGCCCGTGGCCCCCAGCTAGCTAGTGACAAAGCCAAGTAAGCCAGGTTATTGGACATGGGAAGCCCCAGTCTGTCCACCGCCCTCCTCTGTCTCTTTACTGGACTCAGAGGCAGCAGCCAGCTCTACCTGTGGGTGGGTGGGCAGACACTTCACCCGGTGCCAGTATAGATGGAGGAACTAGTCCAGGTCCAGGGCAGGGGCAGATCCATGTCACTGATACATGCACATGTCCATTCTACCCCTCACAGTGTGACAGAGCTGGTGGAAGGAACTTAGAAACCACCTGGTTTACATAGCCCATTCTATAGATGGGGAGATGGAGGGCTTTGAGAGCCAAGTTACAGTGTATGGGTCTCCTGCCTCCTGGCCTCATTCTGTCTACTGCACTAGGGCACAGACACTAAGTCTTGCTGGCCTGGGATTTTCCCTAAGGGAAGAGGGTGACACCATGTACTTGTATGTTGGTGTCTTGCTAGAACTCGTCTATGATGATGTCTTCTCCGTCTGGGAGACCATCTGGGCGGCCAAACATGTGTCCTCCGCCCACTACGTGCTGTTCATCGCTCTGGCGCTGGTGGAAGTCTACCGCGACATCATTCTGGAGAACAATATGGACTTCACTGACATCATCAAATTCTTCAATGGTACCTGAGGTCTCATGCGGGTGGGGCCGGGGGGCACTGAGATGTGCTGAGATGGGTGCACAGAAGAGGCAGAGGGGCCTTCTGCCCTGCAGCTATTTCCGAAAGGATAAGTTGATGTCCTATAATAGTGAGGAGGTGTTTTTCTCAGGGATTTAGCAGGGGGAGAATGAGTGTTGAAATTCAGCTCAAAGCTGAAAGCTGGCTGACAAGTGCCCAGCTGTGCCCACGGGCTAGGTGCTTATCCCCGCTGTGAGCATCCCCGTCCTCATCTGAAGTGGGGGAGCGGCATCTGCTCCAGATGCTTGAGGTGCCAGGGAAAAGTGGGCATCAAGAGACAGAGTCCAAGAGGCATGGAAAAGGCCCAGCCATTGAAATCAGACAGATGGGGGATCAGATCACAGTTTTCTGTCAGTTGGGTGCTCTGTGACCTTGTCCAAGTGATTTCATGTCTGTGGGTCCCAGATACTTGAGAGGTACAAAGATGCAAACACCCCCTCTCTTGCAAGGAAGTTCACAAGATTAAAAGACATGGCATGGATAAGTCTCATCACCTGGTACCTGGCCCATAGGATGGGCCCAGTAAATGAACCCTATTGCTACAATTGTCAGTATTTAAAAATAAAGAACCAGAGGCTCTAGAAATACCAAAAAGAGAAAAAGGGCAGCTGTGACCTCACCTTTGGAACTTTGAGTTTTATTTATGTATACTTTTTATTTGGGAATAATTTTTATTTTATTCATCTACCAAAATTTTGGTTTTAGAATTTTTTTTGATTTACAAAAAAATCACAAAAAATAGCTCCAGAGAGTTCATGATACCCTTTGCCCAGTTTAAATTACTGTTAGCATTTTACATGATCCTAGCCCATCTGTCAAAACTAAGAAATTAACATTAGTGTGTTCTATTTACTAAATTATAGACTATTTGGATTTCACCTGGCTTGTCACAAATTTGGTCTGCTCAAAATCTGCTCCAGGAACCAGATAAAAAAAAAACAGCAATGCATTTAATGAGCTCATTTTTTAAAAATACAGCCAGTGGGTGCTTGCCTATACTCCCAGCTGCTTGGGAGTCTGAGGGAGGATTGCAAGTTTGAGGCCAGCCTAAGCAATTTAGCAAGCCCCTGTCTCAAAATTAAAAAGGCTGGTGGTGTAGCATGTAGCTCAGTGATAGAATGCTCCTGAGTTCAGTCCCCAGTACTGGAAAAAGAATCCATCCAGTCCTTTCCACAGTCACACATATTTTTATGTTTTTACCATCACAGAATCCAATCATATATTTTTTCCACTTAATATTTAAAAAATCATGTATGTAATCACTTTTTAAGACAGCAGGCTATGTCAGGTGTGGTGGTGCATGCCTGGAATCCCAGCATTTAGGAGGCAGAGGCCGGAGAATCACTGCAAGTTCGAGGGCAGCATCAGCTACATAGTGAGTGCAAAGTCAGCCTGAACTGCATACTAAGACTCTGTCTCAAAAAAAAAGAAAGACTGCAGTCTATATCTCAAGTGACTGTTCTATAAATTATTGAATCGTCCCTTATCATTGAGCCTCTAGTTGAAATCCCCCAAATAATTCAAATCTTAGTGTAGAGGTTCTCTATCCTTTTCAGTTCAGAGCACCCATGGCATCTCTGTAAAATTTTCACAGTATCCTAGGCCCAAAGTTCCATTTAATAAGTAGGTGGGTCCAAACCACTTAGTAGGTTTTTATGTCCTAACAACTTAATAGCTTTTTGAAAACAAGATACACATAAATTGAAAAAAAAAAAAAAAAAAAAGCCAGGTGTGGTGGTGCAGGCCTGTAATCCCAGCACTCTGGGGGCTGAGGCAGAAGGATCACAAGTTCAATTCTAGCCTAAGCAATTTAGTGAGGTGCTGTCCCAAAATTTAAAAACAAATAAAAGGTCTGGGTATGTAGCTCAGTGTGGAGGCCCATGATTAAATCACCTGTGCTACCAAGAAAATGTTGGGTTTTTCAATTTTTAGAAGTACAATGACTTCTTATGGAGTCTGTGCACTTGTTGGGTGGTACACAGCCTCTTCAGGCCTGTTGCATATATCCCCTTCATAGCCTCTGCCACCACGACCTGTGTGTGGTTCTTACTTTCTATCACAGCAACCACTGAAAGCCTACCTTGGCAGGTATACAAAACCATGAGTAGGAATGTAGTTCAAATTAGTTTATGTCATACTCAAAGGATGTAGGGTATCTCTCTTAGGATCCCTATTAGGATTCTCTCTGAATTCCTAAATATCCTGCAATGTCACAGTAAGTTCACTGTGAAAGCAGGGATGGGGAAGGGGGTTCCTTCATGCCTAAGTTGAGAACCATGATCTTAGTGCCTTTTTCCTTCATTAAATGGTTTATTTACAATAAATGTCTAAGTGTAAGAGTCAGAAATAGGGCACCTGTCTGTAATCTCAGCACTTTGAGTGGCTGAAGTGGGAAGATTGCAAGTTCAAGTCCAGCCAGGGCAATTTAGCAAGTTAAAACCATCTCAAAATTTAAAAATTTAGCCAGGTGTAGTGGCACATGCCTGTAATCCAAGCACTTAGGAGACTGAGGCAGGAGGGTCCCTGTGAGTTCGAGGCCAGCCTGGCCTACGTAGAGAGTTCAGAACCAGCCTGAACTATATATAGCGAGACCCTGTCTCCCCCACAAAAAAATTTTTTTAATTGCAAAAGGACTTGGGATATAGCTCTGTGTGAGAACCCTGTGTTCAGTCGCCAGTGCTGCAAAAATAAATAAATGGGTGGATGTCTGAGTTTAGGGTTACTCTATTGTACATAGAGGTTTGAAAATGAAACTGTTTCGTCTGGCTCTTGATAAAATTATATTTGCTTTTCTCTCTTTCCTTCCCCTGGTCTACAGCCATACCACCCTGAATCTTATCCTTCCCCTGAATCCACCTGATCTTATCCTTCCCCTTTCCTCTCTTTCTTGCTTCCTTTGGTCACTTCCTTCATTTCCATAAAATCTTTAAGTATCTGCTGTGTGCCTGGCTTTGCTCTTCTAAAAGGTTCCCAGTCATTCTCATGGAAGAAGAGTGGAAAGGCCTGACCTTTATAAAGCACACACTGAACCAGCATTATCTTATTTGATCTCCGTTGTAACTTTGGGTTGTAGTTGCTGTTATGATACCCAGTTTTAGACAGGGAAACAGACCTGGAGGTTGAGACCTTCTCCCAGGCCTCTGCTTGCAGATCCAGTCTGAGGTAAGGATGTCCATAGGGAGACACAGATGGAACTCATGAGATTTACTCCATGTTCTTACAGAAATGGCTGAGCGGCACAACACAAAGCAAGTCCTGAAACTCGCCCGGGACTTGGTGTACAAGGTGCAGACGCTGATCGAGAACAAGTAAACATGCTGTGCCCTGACCACACCGCCAGCTGCTGTCCTCCTGCCCCAGTCCTTTGTGCCAGCCCAGCCCAGTGCGGGCCTGGCACCTGCCTATGAACGTGGACTTCTGTGTAGAGAGAAGGGACCCTGACCTTGGCCATTGGGCTGGTGGGGTTAAGGAGTGGACCCTCCAGTTCAGCCTTACGTTTTCTGTTTGACCAAAGATCGCCGAAGTCTGGAGTTCTCCCTCACAGACTGGAAGTGGTAGGTGGGTGGAGGAAGTGTCTTCCTTCCCACGCTCCTCCTCTTTCTTCTGGGCTTCATCTTTTCTGATGAGACCAGGGGAGGTCACTCTTGAGGAACGGGTGTCAGAGAAGTCTGTGGGACTCCCCTTGTCCCCTGCAGAAGGCCTCTGGGCAAGTTTTAGAATCTGCCTGCAAGCCTGGCTTTAAGCAGGTCTATTCCCCTTCAGCACTGCTGACATTTGAAGCCAGCGAGTGGTTTGTGGTGGGGATGGTCCTGCGCACTGGGGGATGGTAAGCAGCTTCCCTGGCTTCTACCCACCAGATGCTGGTAGAACCTCCCCTTCCCTCCCTCAGGTTGTGACAACCTGGGATGTCTCCAGACAATGCAAGCCCACCTCTCGCCTCTGTCCTGCAGCCTCCCCAGTTTAGAAAATGCACACAGATTCCTTCATACATCTGTGCTGGACCCCAGGATCCCAGTGGCTATATTTGCTCATTTTTCCTCCTTTGACGCCAGGAAATACTTTTTTCTTCTTTTCAAGAAAAGCACCTTCTTGCTTTTAAAGTGGAACCTAGGAGATGTCTGTACGTATAAGATAGTCTAAGACACTTCATGGTCCTGCCGACCAGTGAGGCTGGGCCTCACTCTGAGGGAGGACCTCACTTCCTGACCACATAACAGCAGGCTCCAGGGTCTGGGGAGTTACATGTTTGTGGCTGCCCCTGGGCTTTTCTGTAAGCACCCTTGCTCACTCAGGACAAAGGAGAAAGAACTAGGCGGGGTCCACCAGGTAGTGTCGGCAGATGTTTTCCCTGGGAAACATCCGCTGCTCTGAGGCTGCTGCCATAGCTGGGTCTAGGAATTGTCCCCTTCATACCAGGGGCTACCAGTCCCCAGACAGACCTGAGTGAGCTAGTACACGCCCCCCTGGCCCACCAGGGAGCCGCCTGACCAGCTCCTGCTCAGAGAATGTCTGAGTGGGAGGCCAGCAGGAGGCAGGGAAGAAGCTCAGGTGGTCAGAGCATGGCCGCTGTGATTTGGAGAGGAAGCAGACGGGGAAAGCAGGTTGAAGCATTGGCAGAGGGCATCTTTCCGTCCTGGACTGGGCAGAAGCCCCACCCTGCCAGCTGCTCCTCCCACTGCCTCTGAACCCCAGCCTTGGCCCAAAGGGACAGAAAGGACTGCAAGACCTCTGTGGCCCTTGTTCCCCAGGAGAGCTCCAAGGGAGACTTGAAGCTGTGCAAGTCCTTGTGGGCAGGAAGGGAAGGGGACAGCTTCTGCTGCCACTAGAATCTCACCCCTGCCCCTGACCCCTACAACTTCCCAAGACAGGAGAAAGACCCGTCAGATAAGCCTTTATTCGCCACTCAGCTGTGGACTACAGAGGATGTTATTTTAGCACGACCAGGGCTCAGGCCCCCTGATTCTTATTTATTTTTGTAACAGACCAGTCTCAGAGTATAGCACAAGATCTCCTCTCTGCCTTCCTGTGTGCTGTTGAAAGTGTGTGTGGTTGTGGTTTGCAGTGAAGCGTATTTATTCCGTGTACTGTGCTTATGCAGACCTCTGTCCATTGTGTATGTCCTTGTGTCTTGGAATTGAGTGTGTGGGAGTCATTCTGTCTGTGGAGTGCCCTCTTTTTTCAGTGTTGTGAATGCTTGCTGAAGAATTGTGTCTATATAGAGAAAATAATATATGAGCAGAGAAAAATGAATCTGCCTTTTTATTTGAAAGAAAAATGTTTGCTTCTAAAGACTTGTGCCTTCCAACCGCTGCCCCATACCATACCCAAGTGGGGTCAGGATCTTATGATAGCTGTCTGACTTCTCCAGAGAAGTCAAGGTCAAGGCAGATGAGTCACTCCTCCTTGCATAAGGTAGCTGTTAGCACCAGCATTGCTGTGTAACAAACCACTCTCACTGTGGTTTAAAGTAGACATTCATTTCACGTATGATTCTGTGTCAAGAATCTGTACTGTCACTGGGAGGTTCTTTTGGCCTTGGCCAGTATTCTTCAGGATTCTGTGCTCCCCGACAGCCTGAGAGGCAATTCTCTGGTGTTTGGCTGGCTGTCGCCTAGGACACTGGGGAAAAATGGGTCAAGTATATCTTATCCTGCAGCAGGCTGGCTCAGGATTGTCTGCAGGGCCAAGATGGTGGATTCCAGGAGAGCAAGCAGAGGTGTGCAGCACTTCTGGAGACCATGTCTGCCACATTCTGTTAGTCGATGTCAAATTCAAAGGTGGAGAAATAAGACTCCAGTTCCTGATAGGAGGCTTTGAAAAGTGGCATTGAAAAGGAGCAGGGAGGCTGGGTATGGTGGTGCACACGTGTAATCCCAGGCTGAGGCAGGAGGATTGCTGAAAGTCTGAGGCCAGCCAGGAGGCAGGGACATACAGTCAGCCCTCCAGGGGCTCCACATCAGCAGATTCACCCAACCTCAGATACAGAATAAGTGGAAGAAAATTGCACCTGTACTGAACATGTGCAGCCTTTTTTTCCTTGTCATTGCCTAAAGAACACAGTGTGGCAGCTATTCTGATAGCACTTACATTGTATTAGGGATGATAAATATCTAGAAATTGGGCATGGTGATGCACACCTGTAATCCCAGCACTCTGGAGGCTGAGGCAGGAGGATTGCTGCAAGTTCGAGGCCAGCCTGGGCTATATAGTGAGTTCAAAGCTGAACTGCATAGGGAAACCCTGGCTTTTAAAAAAAAGTCACCTAGAGATGATTTGAAGTATAGGGGAGGATGCCCATAGGTTCTATGCAAATACTAGGCCATTTTATATATGAGATTTAAACATCCTCAGATTTTGGCATTCACAGGAGTCCTGGTGCCAATCTCCCATGGATACTGAGACCCTGTATTACATGAGATTATTTTTGCAGTCTGTATTACATTCTCCCAGTGCACAGCAAGGCTTCCCGGTTGGTCAGGCGTTTGACATTGATGGTTCCTCCCTCACCCACATTGTTTCCATAGGCCATTAGGTTATCTTCCCCGTGTGTGTCAAGTTCATTCTGTGCCCATTAATCTTTGTTTTTTGGTTTTTTCCTTTAGTACTGAGAATTGAACTCAGGGACCTTCACACTGAGCTATATCCTCAGCCCTTTTTATTTTTTATGTTGAGACAAAATCTCATTAAGTCACTAAGTTGCCCAGGCTGGGCTTGAACTTGGCATCCTCTGGCCTCAGCCGCTCGAAATGCTGGGTTTATAGGCGTGTGCCACCACCGCACCCAGCAGCTTGCGTGGATTAAAGACTCCTAGAGAGACGCTTGGATTGTGAGGGCACTAACCTAATAGGCTAACCCATTGATGAGATCATAGCTGAATGGGGTATTGGGGTCTGGTTGGAGGAAGTAGGTCATGAGGTGTGACCTCAGTGACCTTGTCCCCTGGCCCCTTTCCCCTGTATGGTCTTCTTTGTGCTCTCTGCAGCTAGCTACCATGAGGTGAGCCGCTTTGCCCTGCCACTCCCTTCTGCCCTGATTGTCTGCTGTGGAGCCAGTTGACCATGGACTGAAACTGAGAGTCCAGTAAACCTCTGCTCCTTTAAGTTGTGCATGTCAGGTACTTTGTCTTAGTAATGGAAAGCTGCATGATACAGTGGCTTGCCTTCAGGACCATGGTCATCAGGCAGTGAGGACCCCGAGGTTTTCCACCTCCTGGCAACCTCAAAGGTGGGCTGAATGAAACATGTGGTCCACCACTGCAGAAGCAAAGCTGGATTCATTCTAACACTCCAGCAAGCAACCATCAGAACTTCCGGTCTCTCTAGAAAAAGACCTCCTCCAGGTAAGACAGCAACACAGAGGAAGAGTTTGCAAGTGGCCTTGGGGAAGTTCTCAGCAGAGGGAAGCAGGAAGCCCCACAGCTGTGAGCAGGCAGGCCTTTGTACTTTTGCCAGCTCAGTCGGGGGTCTCTAGTTGTTCTGAGCTTCAAAGCATAAAGTCTGTTTCTGTTCTGACTGTCCTTTGGGTCACCAGTCTCGTTTCTGTGACTTCAGCCTCAGCTCTGTGCAAGAGGCTTTACCCCGGGAGGGCCACACTTGTCTGTGGCTGCCTAGCACTGCCAGCCCTGTGGCAGTTCATGCACAAATTCCTGGTTATTTGTGCTATTGCGGAGCATAACACTAATTTTGTTATAAAGGTGCAGAAAGGTGGGTCTGTGAGACCCATGTTTATTCTTTAGAATATTTCTATTGATGAATTAATTTCATGAGTTTTATTACAGTAAACAATGAGTACTTAGTAGAAAAAAAGTTGCAAAAATAAAGTAATAGGTTTTTAATATTTAGTGTTTATAAAAGAGCATCAAAATTTTCAACATCGACTTTTTTTTAGACAAAGACTAAAGAAAACACCACAAATAAATTCTTACATGAACTAAAATGAAACTACCAATAGCACTTTTAAGAAAAATTAATAAAAAATCCTTACTAAGTTGCCACATTTACAGCAGTCTGCACACATGACAACAGCATGTTCCATACATGCATATATCATTTAATACTGACAGCACATGTGTTTCACTTTCCTGGCCTTCCTGTAGGGGGAATCTGTGATGGAGTAAGGTGCTCGTCTCAGGGCTGGGAAGTGAAAGAGAAGAGGAAGGGACTGGGGTCCCACTTCTCCTTCCACTAAGCCCCACCTCCTCGACACAACAGCTGGGCGTGATAGTGCTCACCTGTAATCCCAGCACCCCCGGTAGGCTGAGGCAGGAGGATTACAAGTTCAAATCCAGCCTGAGCAATTTAGTAAATTAGCAAGAACCTGTCTCAAAATTTAAAAAAAATAACAGGAAGGGGTGTAACTCAGCGCCAAGGCCCTATGCTCACTCTCTGATACAAAGAAAAAAAAAAAAAAAAAAAAGTTTCCACCACTTCCCTGTAGTGCCATGCTGGAGACCAAGGCCTTAATATAGGCCTTTTAGAGACATTTTAGCTTCAAACTGTGTCACTGAAGAAGAAATACAGTAAGGACATAAGAGGGTTAAAGTCGCTGGCACTAAATGAGCCTTCTTCAGGATCTTAAAGGAGAATTGAAACACGAAGGATTTTCTCACTTATCCATCTCTGTCCACATGTTGGAGATCAGTGATTTAGGATCCCACATCTGCTCCTTGTGGTCATGTGGCCTTGGACAGGTGACTTTACCTGTGTCAGCCTTAGTGTTCTCTGTGAAATGGGATAATATAGCTTCCCAGGCCTCCCTCTTTTCTGGGAACCCTTTGCCTCAAGCATCACTGGAGGTGATTTCCTGGCTGGGAGCCCATTTTCTTTTGTTCCCACATCAACCTTCCTCAGGTGAGCCTTTGCAGGGCAGGATGACATGGCTGCAGAAGGGCAGCTCCAAGCCCCTGGGCCCTGTGATGGAGACACTGAGTCTGCCCCATGGACGGTCTTGGCAGCAGCAATATCCACCCTGACTGTGCAGTTTACATCAGACTCTGCTGAGTCAGAAGAGGGTAGCAGGTCTCTTCCTTTCTGCTTTAAAACCACTGAGCACACTCAGGACCAGTAGAGACTACAGGAGCATGGGTTGACCACTGTGGAAGAGCCTACTTGCTGCCCCCCTCACCACTAAGCCACTGTGGGCAGAGTGCAAATGACTGGGGTGGCCACCAGCTCCTGGGATTTTCCATCTCATCAGGGTGAGGCCTAGGATGACTTTGCTTTTTCCAGGTCTGTGAGAACAAGGATTTCCAGACTCTCTAGGTCCAAATCTCCTTGCAAATAATGAGCATCTCTTGCTTTGATGGGGAGAAAACAGTTGAGAAATATCCCTCAGTCTACTGCCAAATTAAGTCGAGTCTCTGCAAATGGATCTGCTTTATGGGCCAGAGAATCACTCCCTCTGATGTTACTGAATCAATTCAGAGGGAAAATTAAGGCCTGTGGGAGCATTGTAAGGTTATTAACAGAGAAGGCACATCTCAAGTGTGAGTGAGTGAGCTGTGGACTGGGTTTGGGCTCCTCATTGGTGGTACTTGTTTGCTGCTCTTTATACCTGACATTCAAAGGTCTTCCCATGAGAGGTTGATTTGCACTAAAGAGCTTCTTGTGCCACTGGGAATGTACCACAGGTCTCCAGGCCATTGGAATATGTGGCAGTGGCCCAGATTTTGTCTTACTTTATTCAAAAGCCAAGCATCATGGCACACACCTGTAATTCATATACTCTGGGAGGCTGAGGCAGGAGGAGTACAAGTTTGAGCCCAGTCTGGGAAACTTAGTTAAAAAAAAAAAAATTTAAAAGCACAGAATGAAGGCTGTGTATTCAATCCCCAGTAGAGCAAAGGCAGATAGCAACAGACACATATGTGTATCCATGTGTGGTACTTTCTCTGTGATCTATGTTTTATAATAGAATTGGTCCTGGGAGCTATGTACAGATGTTTTGGGGTGAATGAGGCCAGAAGAGTTTTATCAATGTAAGCTGGGAGGGTGGGGGCAGAGGGAGCAAATCCCAGCATTGCCTCCATCTGACAGATACGGGTCCAGCCAAAGCTCTGCTAGACAAGAATAAACAAATTTTTCCAAGAAAGTGAAGCACATATGACGAAAACATGAGCAAATAGAATGGAAAGGCAGATTGGGGAAGGAGCCACCTTAGATACTGTTTTTAAGGGGTTGGAATAGCAACTGTAACTGGTTGGCCCTTACAACTGTCAGTAGGGGTCAGTGTTTGGACCCTCTATTTATATCTAACTTTTATTACTGTGGTATTGTTTTTATACATTTTTTGATTATATTTTTCTGTTTAAGACCAAGTTAAAGCAAGACCTGTGTTAGTCAAAATTAACCTTTTGCTGTCTATCATGGTCAATTACTTTTGGAACCAGGTACAATGCCTCTCAGCTCCTCTCTTACTGTGAGCTGCCAGGATGGGTCACAGTATTGCTTGACTATGTTGGTTTCTGGGAAAGAGACTTCCCTCTTTGGTGACCCTCTTTTGGCACACTGTACATTTGTTTATTTCTGCCTCTGGGGTCCAGCAATATCCCTGCTCAGGAGGTTGGATGTCTCACCAAAGTTGTATGACCCTATAGAAAAGGTTCCCACATGTCCTGGGCCCTCATTGACCTTTGAGAGCCTGGGCCAAAATATTGACTATCCTCTTAGTCCAGGTACCTTTCTAGTTCTGGCCACTAAACTTCAGTTGTTGAACACCCAGGAGAAAAGATCAGTTACATCAGTATTGCAGTGGGAGCAGTAAGCTTAACTATTACAATCTCATCTGGATATCAAGCACTTTGAAATATAAAGTATGTCAGAAGACTTATTTCTTACCAATCACGGTGGTTTGAGAAGTTGAATCTCAGCAGAATTTTTTTGTTTTTGTTCTTCGATTTTTTGAGACAAGTTCTCTGTATGTAGTTCAGGCTGGCCTTGAACTCACTGTGTAACCCAGGCTGGCCCCAAATTCACAGTGATCCTCTGCCTCAGCCTCGAGTGCTGGGATTACAGGCATGGACCACCATGCCCCAGTCTTGCAGAATTTTAACAGACAACAATTATAGTTTTACACAGACAGTTTGAGATCCAGAGCCACACATAGTATTTCAACATGACAATCATGATATTATCTTTGAAATGCATCTTAGTGTAGAATAGCCTTTTTAGTTAATCATCTCCATCTAGTGCACAAGTTCTCACCTAATTTGTTATCCTTTAATAGAATGTCATTGGGAAAGCATGTGATATTGTCTGGTCTACTCAGTGCCTGAGCATCTCTAAGTATAGTGACACATATATAACATACACATCACTAAGCTTTAAAAAAAAAACCTATCATTTGACTGGTGATCTCATGCTGGCTTGATATGTACCTCTTATCACAAGTAGCTGGAGCAGAAGACAAAGGCAGATACAAGTCTAAAAGAAAAGGTTATCACCATAAAAAATCCTAGTTCTAGAATTTAGAAGCCCTAGTTTTACATCTTAGAAGTCATGAATACATTTAGTACACCATGAAATTATCAATAATGAGTGTCACAGCTACTATACAGAAACCTTTGTCTCAATTTAGTTTTGTACCAAGAACATTTTTTAATAAGCCTCATTTTACCCACAGAAAACTTAACCTTTTGATGATAACCAATGTAAACATGTTACAATAATATGTTTAGCAATGTTTATTGAGATGTGTCTGTCATAAACCTATGGAAATTATTGAGGTCCCATTAGTGCATAAAGACTGGAATAAATATTTTCAGGCAGCTACTTCTTTATTCATCAAGACGAGTCTTGTCCAGCAGTTTCCCCAAGTATAGGAGGCCCCCATTTAGTTAGCTTAACAAATTTTTTCAGATGACCTATGAGAACCAGATCATAACAATTAACACATTATTCTTGACTGATGAAAGACTTCCAAGTTATTGTACACAGACAACAATATGCATTTTATTTGTAAAACCAGCCTTTTCTTTCTTTCTTTCTTTCTTTTTTTTTTTTTTTGAGAAAGGGTCTTGCTATGTAGTCCAGGTGGTCTTGAACTGTCTTGAACTCATTATGTAGCCCAAGCTAGCCTCAAACTCATGGTGATCCTCCTGCCTCAGTCTCCCAAATGCTGAGATTAAAGGCATGCACCATCACACCCAGCTATAAAACCACTCTTGACATCATTTTGATTAGCTTGGGTAGAAGCATGCCCTTAACTCTAATGACACTTATCTATAAGCCAATTTAAATTGTAGACATAAATTTTTAAAAATCCAAAAGATAAGAAAATATGAAAATAGTTAAGCTCAAACAAAATAGCTGTAGATTTTGCAATCAGTCACAAAGTGAACAGAGAGATAGACAGGCACACATAAGATAATTTGTCAATGGACCAGAGTACACTCAGATGTATTTGGCCAAGTTGAATTAAAATAACCTTTTTGTAGTTCTTTGGGTGTGTAACTATAGACTAGTCAGAACTTTTTATAGCTCAATTAGCAGAGATGTAATAATAATCAGAAGGAATAAAACCTTTTACCTGTTTTTAAAACCGGCTCTAGGCTGATGGTTTATCTGATTGGAATATCCAGCTACACAGGCTTCTCACTGTTACTTTGATGGCCACAGTTGTTTGATAGCCACAGCAGGTAGCTAAAACTACTGTTTTGATAGCCACATGCAACTGTTCCCTCTAAAGGGACAAACTGTTAAAGATAATTTTAACTATTTCCAAGGGAGGTGTGCTCAGGCTGGGTTTGGGTGTAGGAAGAGACTAGGTGGCACTTTTTGGCACTAAGTATGTATTCCAAGAAGTAGGGGAAGAAGGCCTGTCAATGCTTTAATCTTCCCTGCTGCATCTACCTATGACAGTTTTTTCAGAATGGGCTTCTTTAGTTCTTTCTTCCTGGGAGGATTTTATTTGATGGTTTCTGGCATAAAGATGATTCTCTCGGTGTCACTGTAGAAGAATATGGCTCTTCTCTGGACCTTGGTCATGCAAGGCCACCCAATGATGGACAGGAGGCCAGCCAGGATGGCATTGAGGATGGCAGTCACATAGCCCCAGCCAAGCTGGCACTTCCCTCCATGGTACACAGAGGAGCTCTTGCAGACTTCTTTGGTAAAGGGGGAGGCCAGGCTGACTGGGAAAACCAAAAGGCCCACAGTGGTGATGATGGCTGGAGACAAAGAGAGAAAAGTCAGTGTGTAGTCAGAGGCACTGGGCTAATCTCATCACAGGACTCATCCACCCTGCGGTCCACCCTTCCACACATTCATCCATCCATCAACCATATCCCAATCAGGTCATTATTTTCATTGCTCTACCCACCTATCCATTTATCAGGTTAAAGACCCTTAGTTATTGCGGGTTGATCAGGCCTACAATCTTCCAAATGAGTAGACAGTGAAGGCTTAAATAAATGAGACTATTGAAATGATTTTAGGGCTCCAGGAGGATCCAGTTCTCTTACAAAATTTAAGATTGTCTGGGTTAAGACCCAGACTTCCCTGGGCAGGCTGTATTTATTAGGTTTTTAAGCAAAGGAGGAGGATACTGAAGAAAATGCAGGAATCTGGGCAGGATTTGGGAATCCCTTTAAGAACTTTTCCAAGTAATACTTTATGTTAATTTAGGAGAATTATGTTATCTCTAGGAAGGCCTTCACTGCAGGAGTGAGATGCCTGCAGCTATGGTTTCCTTTTAGTTAATTGGGGTTGGAACCAGAAGTCCTCAACTGTGTCCTTATCTTATCTTTTGAGGCCTCCTGGCTTCACCCACTATTACAGGCCTCAGTAGGAACCAATGACTCACAAGTAAACATGGAAAGCCAACTGGTTAATATAAGTCCTGTTCAGAGCTGCTTCATAGTGGTCTCCATCATCCATTCACCCATCCATCCATTTATCCATCTGCACACTTAAGCCATCTGCTCCTACCCACCCATCATCCCTGTCCTCCATCAACCATATTGCAGTCTATCCATTTTCTCCATCCATGCACCCAGCCATCTGTCCTTGCAGTATTATAGCCATCATTCCATCAATTTATCCACCCACACATTCATACACTCATCAACCCACCTATCCATCCATGCATTCATTCATCAAAACTGTTAGAGAGCCAGGCCTGGTGGCGCAGGCCTGTAATCCCAGCACTTGAGAGACTAAGGCAAGAGGATCACTGTGAGTTTGAGGCCAGCCTGGGTGCCACAGGGAGTTAAAAAAAAAAAAAACAAAAACATACTGAGTTCAAGGCCAGCCTAAACTACATAGTGAGACCCTGTCTCAAAAAAACATAAAAAAACTGTTAGAGGCAGCCAGGTATGGTGGCACACACCTGTAATCCCAGGACCCTGGGAGGCTGAACCAGGAAGATTTCAAGTTTAAGCCCAGCCCGAGCAATTTAGTAACTTAGAGTGGCCCTATCTCAATACAAAACATTTTGGAAAGGCTTGTAGATGTAGCTCAGTGGGTGCAAAGGCCTTGGGTTCAATCTCTAGTACTAAGAAAATAAACAAACTGTTAAGAGTTACATGCCTAGTTACTAGAGAAATGAAAATCAAATCTATTATGCTATACCATCCACACCTATTAGGATGGGTGGAAGAGATCGGAACTCTGGTGCACAGTTGGTAGTTATAGAAAATGGTGCAGCTGCTGTAGAAAAGTATGGTAGTTTCTCAAAACAGAAACCATTGCTGGGTGACATAGCCATTCCCCTTCTGGGTACATACCGAAAAGAATTAAAACCAGGCTCATCCACAAACAACCAGCATTCTTTACAGTAGCTAAAATATGGAAGCAACTGAGACATCTATCAACAGATAAGGAAAATATGATGTGGGGCTGGGCTGGGGATATAGCCAGTGGCATAAGCGCTTGCCTGGCAAGCACAAGGTCCTGAGTTTGATTCTTGGTACCAAAAAAAAAAAAAAAAAAAAAAAAAAAGATACAGACATTCAATGGGATAGTTTTAGTTTTCCAAACTGACTAAGGTATATATTTGTCATATGTAGCCTGTTGTTTTGACATCTGTATACAGCTTTGGGAAAATAAGGAAATGCTGACACATGTCATAACCTGGATGAACCTTGAGGACATTATGCTCACTGAAATATGCTGGTTGCAAGAGCACACAAATATATGATTCCACTCATCTGAAGTAAGTTGTCAAATCCACAGTGACAAGAGGAACGGTGGTTGCCAGGGGCAAAGGGGAGAGAAGGATGGCGAGTTACTGTTTCCGGGGTACAGAGGTTCAAGCTTACAAGTGAAAAGAGTTCTGTAGGTGGTGATGATTACATAACATTATGAATGTATTGAATACCACTGAATTATACCCTTAACATTGTTAAAACATCCAGGTGTGGTGGCACATGCCTGTAATCCCAGCACTCGGGAGGGAGGCTGAGGCAGGAGGATCATTGGGAGTTCAAGACCAGTCTAGGCTACAAAGTGAGCTCAAGGCCAGCCTGAACTGCACAGTGAGACCCTGTCTCAAAAAGACCAAAAAAAAAAAAATTGTTAAGACAAATTTATTTGTAATTTACCATGTTAAAAATTTGTTAAAGTATTCCCATGTTGCAGTTCACTGACACTTTGTGTGTATGTTTGCGTGTGTGTGAATGGGGACTGAACCCAGGGTCTTCACACTAAGCCACATCCCAGTCCTTACTTATTTTTTACTTTGAGGCAGGGTTTCAATTAAGTCACTAAGTTGCCCACCCTGGGCTCAAACTTTCAATCCTCCTGTCTCAGCTTCCCAGAGAGTTGAGACTACAGGCATGTGCCACTATGTCAGGGGAAAAAAAGTACAAGTATGGAAGATATATGAAAAATGATAAACCAAAAGCAAAAGAAGGGCTGGGAGTGTATCTCAATGGTAGAGCATTCCCTGGTTCAATCCTCAGCATCGAAAAATAAAAACCAGTTGGGGGCTCTGCGCTGGGCACTAGTGATACTAAAGAAATGAGCCCCCACCCCTGCCTCTGAGGCGCCCCCACTGCAGAGCCCAGCCACATGGGCCGCCCACAGCCACCTGAGTACCAGGCCCTCCGTCCTCCACCTCTGCCCCTGAAGGTCCCAGTGCCGCAGTCCGCTCTTGACTGACTCTTCCTGCCCTCCACAGCCACCTTGAGTGGTGCCCCCTCCAGGAAGCCCAGGGAGCCGCAGAGTCCCCTGCCGTCCTGTACTCACTCACCCCTGTAAGCTCAAACACCGGGTGAGTTGTGCTGTGGCTGAGTGTGGCCCCCGGGGCCCGTGCACTGACACCGGAGCCCCAGAGTGAGGTACTGAGAGGGCTAGAGCTCTGACTCTGGTGCTCAGAGGTGGGGCCTCTGGAGGTGATGAGGGTGGATGAGGTCCTCAGGCCGCGGCCCCATGAGTGAACCCTGGCGGCTTTGTAAGGAGAGCGAGAACTCAGAAGATGCTTGTCTCTCGCCATGTGATGCCCCGGGCTTGGGACTCTGCCTGCCCAAAGGCCGTCACCAGTCTGGCTTGGGGGCGTGTGTTTATAATCCCAGCACTCTTTGGAGGCTGAGGCAGGAGGCTCGCAAGTTCAAGCCCATTGAACCCAGCAATTGGTGAGTAATTTAGCAATTTAGCAAGACCCCATCTCCAAATTAAAAAGAAAAAATTATATATATGAGCTGTCCGGGGATATAGCTCAGCATGAAGGCCCTGGGTTTAATCGCCAGCACCACAAAACAAAACAAAACAACACCAGATGCAGCCCTTTTACCTGGATGTCCAGAGCTATGAACTAAATGGACCTCTTTCCTTTCTACGGAGCCTCAGCTGTTTCATTATAGTAATGCAAAACAGACCAAGATACATTGTCACAAAGCAATACCCCACAGGAACCTGCCGGAAATGCTGTGAGCCAGCCCAGGACAAGGGCTGGTACTTCATCCAGTGACTGAAAAATATCTGGGGGCATCTGTGTAGCAATAAGCTGGGTGCTACTCCTATGGCGCAGATGGCCGTGTTCCTGCCCCCACCCCACCCTACCCCCGCTGGCCTGGCGATGAGGAAAGGCGAGGCCACCGAGGTGCAGAAGAAGCGCTG
The DNA here is from genome assembly GCF_000276665.1 of Chinchilla lanigera. Classification (NCBI taxonomy): domain Eukaryota; kingdom Metazoa; phylum Chordata; class Mammalia; order Rodentia; family Chinchillidae; genus Chinchilla; species Chinchilla lanigera. The sequence continues at coordinate 246,667 of NW_004955455.1, read as the reverse complement.
TTTCAGGGGAATGAGTAGGTGCCGTGAGGCGGGAGGGCAGGTGAGGGAGGGAAGCTGGGGAGAGACAACCCCCTTGGCCAGAGGTGGGGCAGCCCTCACTGAGGCAGCCACGCCTGCGCAGAGACTTTCAGTAGCAGGGACTAGGCGCGGGACTCTGCGGGAGGGAACTGCCGGCTGAGGGAGCCGGCCAGCGGGGCAAGGGGGCTGAACGAGGCTGCCGAGGGTGGGGCTGAGTCAGGGCGCCTCAGAGGCCAGGGTAGAGTGTGGATTTCAGTCTGTGCGGTGGAAGCAGTGGAGGGTGCGGAAGCCGGTTGGCCCAGCGATCTGATTTCATTTCCGCAGGACCTGTTTGTCCGGTAGGAAGCACACAGAAGGGGAGGGTTGAGAGGTTAGAGGTGAGCGGTGGGAGGGAATTCATGGCGTGGGGGTTGCAATCCAGGCTGGAGCTGGTGCCTACAGAGGCTGTGCGTGAATGAGACAAGGGGGACCCTTCTCAGCAGGGCTAGCCATGCGTGCTCACAGCTTGGCAGGTGGAGCACGGGTTTGTTGTTCCCAGCTCTTGGCCAGGCTTGCCTGTGCAGCGTACAACCAACCCGACTGTGTAGGGAAGCCTGGTAAAGACAGCGCAAAGTCGGATGGGCGAGAAACCAGGGGTAGGGATGAGTAGAATGGGTGCCATCTCCCCTCCCCCCAACATCCCAGGTTCCTCTCTGAGATCTGATGTGGAGGGCCAGACTCTGTTCACAGCTTCATCCATTCATCCATCCATTCCACAGATGTGTCCAGAGCGCTTACCCGCTGCTGCCTGCATCCCCGGTGCTAGGCCACTGCCTCTGCTTGGGCACAGCCCGTTGGGGCCCAGGGCCCAGGACAGGAGGAGGACTGCGCTGGAGGCCAACAGGAGCCAGCCCCCCAGGAGCATCGAAGCAGAGACCTGCCGGGGATGGGAGGAGGGGGATGGGCAAGCGTGCTCCCTGCCTCTGCCTGCTGCCTGGCGCCGAGTCCCCGAAGCGTCCCCAGTTGAGTCATTTACTTCAGGACACGCAGCTAATTAAATGCTAGAGCCAGAATTAACATCCAGATGCCCACCTTCACTAAGTACCGGCTAAGTGTCCCCAGCATCAGGAGAGCACCTAGTGATACTGTGACATCCTTTGTGATCAGCTTTGAAAGCTGAATAATCTTCCTCAGGGGTGCCCGACTAAGCACCCAATTGTTGATCCTCCCCATTGTTGATTTTTAATTGTAATGGGGATTTTAACACCTTAGCTTTCATTTTCAAACCTAGCTGTGCTTACAGGTGGCCAGGGGAGCGTGTGCAGATTGTACAAAGAAGCACCTGGGGTGATCATAGATTTGCCTGTTGATTACGGGGATTTTCCAGCAGATGGCAGTGTGGTGTCTGGAAGAAGAAAAGCCCTTCCTTAATTCCTACACAGGTGCTATCTGGGCTGGGGGCTGCCTTTTGGAATTACCCTGAGAGTTTGCTAAAATACACATCGTCAGACCCCACCCCATATCTGCAGAGCCAGAGGTGTGGGTGGAGCTTGAATTTGGCATTTTTCCAAAGCTCCACAGGTATTTCCAAACCCATGTGCTCAGTTCTCGGGAGACTAGGGGTTTGTCCATAGGCACTGGGACACTGAGGATAGGAAAAGACCCTCAAATCCCACCAAGGGAGCCAGCGTCTCTGTCCCCAGGGGCCAGTGGCTGAAGGGCACAGCTCTCACCCTCCAGGCAGCATCAGGCATGTCCTCCAGGGACCAGAAAGTCGTGCAGCTCTGGTTCCAGTTGTCGCCCGGAGGCCAGGAGCAGTAGGTGAGGACACCGAAGGAGAAGGTGGGCGTCATGAACCAGGCAGGGGAGATGAGGCTGAGGGCCGAGAGGCAGGTCAGGGAGAGTCCCAGGGCTGCCCACACGCCGCCCACCATGAGGGCCAGGACCTGGAGGTCAAGGGCAAGATTAGTGGTGGAAAAGGCAGGACAAGGTGTCCCCAGCCAGGGTCAGAGCCCAGGGCATCAACCCCCTTCTGCCTGGCGATGCCAGGGAGGAGCCAACAGCTACAGCAAGGCGAGGGAGTTCCCAAGGCCAGGAAACTGTGTCCATGCTCAGACCTTTGAATGCTACCTACTCCTCCCGCACAGCAGACCATCATCAGCGGTCTGTGCAGGGCCTCTCATGTTTCATTCATTCATTTTTTTGTTCATTCATTCTCTGCCTAGCAACCCTCCTTTGTGCAAAAAAGGCTGCTTCTCCCACACACACGTGCTGGCTTTCCAGCAGCCACCCTCCCCATTAGCTAACTCCTCCCACTCACTAACCATTATGAATTGTTTGATGTGTAGCATTGGTTTTTGTTTCATTTCTGCAGCACTGGGGTTTGAACCCTGGACCTTTGCCAATTTTTTTTTTTTTTTTTTTTTTTTTTGAGACAGGGTCACTCTCAAATTTGTGATACTCCTGTCTCATCTTCCCAAGCAACTGGGATTACAGGCAATGCACCACTACATCCAGTGTGCTATATATCATTGTGCTTGGGGGTGTTATTGCAAAACTGTATATGCGTGTATTTTTCACTGATGTGAATGATATTATTTTGTGTGCTGCATTCTGCTTCCTACTTCGGGCACTAAGCATCATGCTTTTAGGATTGATTGATGTTGCTGTAGGTACATCTCATCTGTCTTCAGTAGGGTTCTCTACATGGCAGACCCCAAAGGCCCCGCCTCCTAATACCATCACCTGGGCATTAGACTTTCACAGTATGAATTTGCAGTCTACAGCAAGAGCCTACCAAGAGCCCAGTCCAGTGTGCAGGGAGCGGCGCGAGGAGGAGATGCCGCTGTAGCTGCGGGCTCCTTCGTTCTGCGGACCACGCAGGGGCCTCGCTGCCGGGAAGCTGTGGCCCGCGGCTCCACGCGGGCGGGCTCAGATTTCTTTACCCCCAGAAAGAAAAACTCGACGCCTTGCATCCTGGCAGTTCGTTTAGGAGTCTGAAATTAGGTATTTCTTTCAAATTTGGACATGGCTAATAGAGGAACAACAAGACTTAATGGGCCAAATACTGGAAATAAAATATGCCAGTTCAAACTAGTACTTCTGGGAGAATCTGCCGTTGGCAAATCAAGCCTAGTGCTTTGTTTCATGAAAGGCCAGTTCATGAATTTCAAGAGAGTACCACTGGGGCTGCTTTTCTAACCCAGACTGTGTACCTTGATGACACAACAGTAAAGTCTGAAATATGGGATACAGCTGGTCAAGAAAGATACCATAGCCTAGCACCAATGTCCTACAGAGGACCACAGGCAGCCATAGTTGTATATGATACCACAAATGAGGAATCTTTTGTAAGAGCAAAAAACTGGGTCAAAGAACTCCAGAAGCAAGCAAGTCCTAACATTGTAATAGCTTTATCAGGAAACAAGGCTGATATAGCAAACAAAAGAGCTGTAGATTTCCAGGAAGCACAGTCCTATGCAGATGACAACAGTTTATTATTCATGGAAACATCAGCTAAAACACCAGTGAATGTAAATGAAATATTCATGGCAATAGCTAAAAAGTTGCCAAAGAATGAACCACAGAATCCAGGAGCAAATTCTGCTAGTGGAAGAGGAGTAGACCTACACAACCAACCAGAAATCAGTGATGTAACTAAATCTCCAATATGAGTGAGCTGGAATCTTCTGCTTCCTGAATGTTAGTAACAGTGGAATTGGAGTATTTAACCAGGCCAGTATGACTCCCAAAAACCAAGAGACTTATAATAGAGTCAAATTTCTAATACAAAATTATTTTAAGTGTTTTGAATTTGATTTTAATAATATGCATGTGTCCCTCTAATGTTTCAGCAATAGAAAGAGAAAATGAGATCTGTGTGTAATTCTTTCACTGGAAAGTTGGAGGTAATCATTTCTTATCATTAGAAATAAAGACAAATGACTATCTGGACCCACAGTTAACCATCCAGTTTCTCCAGACTGGGACAGTAGTCATGGGTGAAAAAATTAGAAATTATTAATTTGGCCTTTCTGAAAAGCATTTTTAGAAGGATATAAATATATTTATGCTTAGCTACGGTATTCAGGCAACCTTTCTTCTCTTATCTAAGGTGTGACATGCCACATTTTAGTAAGTTAACCACAAGAAAACAGTCTCACATTTCCAGGAAGAAAAGGAGTACTAATAGCATCTAAGTTATAGCCCCTCTTACTATTTTTCTAAATGGGGTAAAGAAGTCAGATGTACCCCCACCTTGTTTAGCAATATGAAAACTGAGAAATGCATTTTAATGAATAATGTTCCCTTCATGTGAGCTCTTCAAAAAAAGAAGCAAACCAAGTATCTGAGTTTTTTGTTTTTTGTTTTTTTTTTTCAATCACTGCAGGCCATTACATAGGTCTTGTTTGGGGCAGGGAAAAGGCTTCTGTTCCCTTTGGACATAATACAATCAGTGCACTAAAATTATGTACATTCAAACTTGATTGTTTTAAATTTTATCTTCAGCTGTACTGTAAATAGGGTACTGCATTGTAGCCTCCATGTACGTTTATTATTTGTCTGTAATATTTAAGAGTTGCTTAAAAGTATACAAAATGTACAGATACTACAACAGCTAACTCTTCCCCTCACCCTTGGCAAGAAGGGGCTTCTATTCCTATGTGGCTAGAACCGTAATAAGAAATGTATCTGTAATTTGTAACATAAATATTACAATGTTAGTAACATTTATCTTGCAGCCTTGTTTCCCAAAGTCCACTTTATTTTGATAAGTTCCCTATATTGCACTAATTTCTAGGTATTTTCATTATTGAAATCTACCATGTGTCAGATGATTTAATCTATTTAAGTGTCGAACTCTTAGCAGACCTCTTGTACGTTTTACAGTAATTCAGAATTAGCAACGAAAACAGTTCACCAGTGTTTAGTTTTATATTGAGGTGCTCAGGTTGGAATAAAGTGATAAAAAAGAAAAAAAAAAGAGCCTACCAAGAGTGCATGAATGTGATTAGGTTATCCTTATACCTGTTTTATTTTGGGGTGGCTTTTTTTTTTTTTTTTGGCATTGTTTTAGTGTGTAATAGAATACCCAAGGTTGGGTAATTTATACGGGACAGAAGTGTGTTAGCTCATAGTTCTGGAGGTGGGAAGTCCCAGAGCACGGAATCAGGGCCTCACCTGGCACAGGGCATCACCTGGCGAGACCGAGCAAGTGCTCCAGCTTGGGTCTCCATTCCTCTTCCTGTAAAGCCACTCGTGTGTCTTGGGGAACCCACATTCATGACTTCATTTACCCTTTGTAGTCTTCCAAAAGCTCACCTCTAAAAACCATCAGCATAAGTCAATTAAGTTTCCAACCCAGGAACTACTGAGGGACACAGTCAGGCCACACCAGGATGCTAGCGGTTTAAAGCCAAGTCTTTTCCAAGTGATCACAGAGGTGTTTGGATGACTCGGTTGATGCTTGAAGCTGGGCTAATAGCCTGCTCTGTCCCTGATGGCCGGAAGGGAATCAAGGAGAGCAAGCGTTCTCACCGGCACTCAGAGTAGGAAGCAGTGAACTGCCAACCAAGCCGAGGGCGCGGGCATAGGCTTCCCAGGGCCATTGCTGACGACCTCAGGCTTCACTTTGGCAACTGAAGCGCAGGTAGAACTTTCAAGGTGGCAGGTATCCTGGGCTTGGGGGATGATGAGCCAGCCTACCATTTCCCAGCTGTGGGACCCGGGCAAGTGAACTGATTGCTCTGGGTCTCAGTTTCTCCGTCTGTATAAGAAGATCATAAATGCCAGGGGTCAGGTAAGTTGGGCTCAATCACTGAGCAGGGGAATGTGGTAGAAAGCAGTACAGGGGCCTGGATCTCCCCTTCCCTGACATGTGAGCTTGGGGACACCCGAGGTCTCTGGAAACTGAGGGTGGAGGCTGCTGTGTCACCGTGGAAGGGGTAAAATGCATCTATGTTGCAAGTGGCAGGGCAGAGATGAGCCCAGGGAGGGTCATGTTGCTTTTTACTCTGGAATTAGAAAAACCTGCCTGGCTGCTTGCCAGAAAGTGAGATTCAGTCCACTGGGTGAGGGAGGACCCCACCACCACCACCACACACACACACCCAAATCAGCCTCTCCCAGGAGTATAATTCCAGCCAGGAAGCTGAGGGGAGCTAGGTCCACTGACACCGGTGATTTCACCTGTCTGGCTGCACCAGGGGCTTTCTGGGTGTTTCTGACCTTGAATGGAATTCTGTTCTCCAGATAATGCTCAATGTCACCTGGGAAAATCACACTGACTGACCAAGTGCCCAGAAACCTAAATGAGGCATTATAACCCGAAACCACATCCAGCCGGACTCCAACGAGCTGGAATCCAGCCAGGAAAGCTTGAAATGGACTGAATACTTTTCTCCTTGGACTCCACACTTAACTTTTTCTTCCTTTGTTCTTTTTTCTTCAATACTAGGGTTTGAAACCAAGGCCTTGGCACTGAGCTATGTTCCTAGCCCTTTACTCATTTTTTAACATTGTGAGGCAGGGTCTTAGTAAGTAGTCACTAAGTTGTTCCAGCTGGACTCAAACTTGTGATCCTCCTGCCTCAGCCTCCCAGAGGGTTGGGATTCCAGGCATATCCCACCATGCCTAGATCAGGCTTAACTTTTAATAGCAGTCACTATTTCTTGAACATGCGCCAAGCTCCTTTCTAAAGCTTGCCCTGTCTCATTTCATGTAAATCTCATGGCCACCTGATGAAATAAGTGTTGTTCTCATCAGTCCCATTGTATAGGTGACAAAATTGAGGCTCAGAAAGTGACTACGAAGCTGGGACTTCAACTTAGGGACTCAGCCTCCTAACCTTCAGTCCTAAGCCCAAAGTGATTTAAGGGTTAAGGTCCAAATACACCAGGGGCTTCCCAGGGCATGGTCAAGTCTCCCAAAACTCTGGCCAGGGAATAAATGAAGCCAGGGGAGTTAAGTCAACTCCAAAAGAATCTCAGGAGGAGAACTGGGGTTGGGAGTTCAGAGGCAGCTCTTAGGATTTGATATATCAAGCTAAGCATCCCCCCCCTCCGCAATGCCGGTTTCCATGTCCTCAACTGTAATGTGTTTATTATCATTTATTCATTCAACTTTTATGTGCCCAGCCCAAAGTCATCCCTGCCCTCTGCCCCCAGAGTCTAGTAGTGAATACAACATACTCCCTTTTTTCAAGGAGCTTCGAGTTCTGTAGGCACAACAGACAAGCAAGATATAATAATATGGTGTGTATTTCCATCCATCTGTCCACCCATCCACTTGTCCATTCACACATCCATCTGTCCACCCATCCATCCATTCATCCAACTGTACTTATTAAACATCTACTACGTCCCATGAGCTAATCTAGGTGCTAAGGATTCGACACTGAGGAAAACAGATCACCTGCCCTCCTGGGGAGGAGAGACAGTAAGGAATGAGTGTGTAATACCTGAGACGGACATGAATAAGCAAGTACCTTAGAGAGAAACGAAGCATTGAAGGCAGATGCCAGGTGCCCAGGGATGGTCGTGGAAAACCCTCTGAGAAGTGAACTTTGAACAGAGGGCTGAAGAAGGTGAAGCAGAGTCATGTGGACACCTGGGGGAGGAAAATTCCAGGAAGACAGAGGGGCAGGAGCAAAGGTCCTGCAGTGAGTGTGTGCGTGGCACAAGGGGCTCATGTGACAGAGAGGGAAGAGGGCAGTGAGCATGGTGGGCTTGCCGGCAGTGACAAGTGTCAGCTTTTAATTCAGAGTGATGGGGAGTCAGGAGACAGTCTTGAGTGGGGTAGAGCATGACTCTTCTGTTATTTTGGGGTTTTTTTTGTTTGTTTTTTGTCTTTGTGAGGCAGGGTCTCACCGTGTAGTTCAGGCTGGCCTTGAGCTCACTTTGTAGCCCAAGCTGGTCTCGAACTCACAACGATCTTCCTGCTTCGGCCTCCCGAGTTCTGGGATTACAGGCGTGTGCCACCACGCCCAGTGCAGCTCTTATGTTTTTAATGCCCCTCCAGCTGCTGGGTGGTGACTGGGGAAAGGGAAGGCAAGGGAGGGGCAGTGAGAAGTGAGTCCCGGGCAGGCAAGACCTGGGAGTCAGGCAGGCAGAGGGAGGTCAAAGAGTGCTCAGATTCTGCATCTACTCTGAAGGCAAAATGTCAGACTGGACTTGCGGGTGGAGCAGTCCCGGGGATGAGAGGAAGACAGGAGGCAAAGGTGCCCCCGTGGCTTGTGAGCTGGGTGCCTGGAGCAGTGGAGATGACACTGGGTGAGACCGATAACCCGCAGGAAAGATGAGCAGAGGATGCTGCGAGGGAAGCTGCAGCTCCTGGATGAACACATGTGCGCAGGCCCAGCTCCGCCCCCAGGCAGTGCAGGAGGCGTGCGCAGAGGAAGGGCCTCAGCCTGGGGTGCCCTAAGGTCCAAACTGAGTTCTGAGGATGGCCAGCTGGGCCCGGGGGAGGCTTTTCACCTGCATTCCTTGTCTCACTCTCCCAGCCCCTCAGCCAGGCAAGTCCAAGTTCTGGATCTATTCCAAGCAGGTTGGCTGTGTCATCTGGGAAAAATTGTACAACAGCTCTGAGCCTCAGTTTCCCTGTTTCAAAAAAAAAAAAAAAGGCCATGCCTTGGACTAGTGGGACTTAACCTTTTGAAAATATGATTTAAAGTTATGGATGTAGCTGGGGGTGCTGGCATATGGCTATAACCCCAGCACTCTAGGAAGCTGAGGCAGGAGGATTGCTAATTTAAGCTCAGCCTGGGCAATTTAGTGACTTAGAAAGATCCTATCTCAAAAGGGGAAAAAAAAAGAGCTGAGTATGTAGCTCAGTGCAAAGGCCCTCGGTTCAATCCCCAGTATGAAAGAGAGAGAGAAAAAATTGCCCCATGCAAGCCTGAACACACACACACACATACACACACAGATATGACAGCAGGAGTGCTGGGCCCCTGAGGCCCATTCTGTCCCCTGGACCATGGCTGGGTCCTCCCCCCGGTTTCTCTGCCTCACCTCGATAGCTCTTCCCTCCTGGAGCAGCACACTTCAGGTGAAAACCCTCCTGCACAGCTCTCCTGTTTAAGCTTATGCTTCCGGCACAAGTCTGTGATCCCTAGAAGGTCTCTTTCCCTTTGAGGGAAATGTGCAGGTTGGGGAACAAAGCCCAGGCACGTGACAGATCTGTTTTCCTTCTCTGTTCCTTAAACCAACAGCCTTGAGCTGCAGGTGGCTCAGTGGGCTGGGCCAAGAGGGAAAAACCAGTCCCAGATGGGGATGGAGTAAGAAGGGCAGGGTGTTTCCTGGGTAGGGAAGGCGTAAAGAGGGAGTAACTGGCCTAGCATTATACACAGGTGCAGGAAACCTGGCCACTGTGGTCTCTTTCTGCCCTCCTAATTCTACTGCAGGGAGCTGCAGTAGAATTATGTATTTTCCTGTATTTCTCCCAGGGCCTTCCTATGAGCTGTGAGCTTCCCAGAATGAGGCACTGTCTTAAGTATCTTTATCCTGAGCATCGAGCACCTGACTTGGCAGAGTGTGTGCTTCTACTGTAGCAACTTTTGCTCTTCATAACAGAGGGGCAACTCATACTGGCTCAAGTAGACATGACAGTGTATTGGCTCCCATAACTGGATCTCCCTCCTTCTCTTCTCTCCCCTTCTCCTGTTCTCTCTGCTGAGTTCTCTCAGGCTGATTCTAACAGTGCCTCTGATAGCCCCCAAGCTCACGTTCTCAGACTGAGCAAGCCCAAAGTAAAGAAAGCTCTTTTACTCTGTTGTTCCATATTTGCAACAAGAGTTACACTGATTCAGTCTCACTGAACAAGATGCATTCTCATTGGACAAACTTAGGTCACATGTCCAACTGTGAGCCAGTCACTGTGGCCAAGGAGACAGGCTGCTCTAATTGGCCGGATCTACTTCGTGTATCTTGGGGTTGGGGCTAAGGTTTGAACTCGGGGTTAGAGCAGGAATGTCATGAGGTCCATGCACCTAGAACCCCTTGGACTGAGGGTGAAGGGTGGGTTTCCAGGAATAAAACTGAGGTGCTGTGTGCAGAGGAGGGATGGACCCATTGCTGGTGAGAATACGAGTGTCAGCCCAGTGCTCAGGAAACACTGGCACTGCTAGAAGCAGGGGGGTCCAAGATAGATGTAGAAAACCTGAGTGAAGCTGGAAACACAGGCTCAGGTCCCTGTTCTACCACCTGCCCACAGTGTGACCTTCGTTACAGCACCACTGCCTCTCTGGGCCTTAGTTTCTCCACCTCTAAAATGGGAGCATCTGAAGTAGCTGGTTGCCAGGGATGCCCCAACTCTGTTTGTTTTTTTAAAACAGGATCTCCTCAGGCTAGCCTACTATGTAGCCCAGGTTGGGCTTGAACTCGTGGCAATCTTCCGATCTCATAGGTACTCATAGGTGTGCACCACCACACCCAGCTTCAATTTTTTTTTTTTTTTGTCTTTTTGAGACAGGGTCTCGATATGCAGTTCAGGCCAGCCTTGACCTCACTTTGTAGCCCAGGTTGGTCTCGAACTCACAACGATCCCCCTGGCTCAGCCTCCCTAGTTCTGGGATTACAGGCACGTGCCACACGCCCAGTGCCAGGTTCATTTATTAATTAATTTTTTTTCTTTCAATCAACATTTGCTGAAAGGCTTTGGGGGAACCTGGTTCCCACTCCTGAGGTATAGACCCGCATCAGCTTTGATGATGCACCTTTTTCAGGTATGGTCCTTCCAGGCCATCCGCAGTGTTGGCCACTGTCCAGCATCCACTGCCTCCCACTGCAGGGACGTGGCCTGTGTCATACTCATGGCTTCCAACACCCGTAGCTGCTGCCCAAGCTGACCTGGCCCGAGCCTTTTAGGGCAGCAGCTTTGGGTCCTTCTTTGCTCTCTCAGGTGAGGTTTTGAGCAGGAAGGGCTTCCCTGTGGCTGCCTGCGACACAGTGGCCCAATCCAGATGCAAGGAACAACTGGGTCTGACCATGACCAGTGCAGACACGAGGCAGGAGGTGCCGAAGATGACATCCTTGCCCTTGTGCCTAAAGTGATCACCTTCCTGTGGCTTCTCTGGAGACACCCTGAGTGAAGGAACTCCCAGCTGGGTTTTCTTGAGACTCTGTGGCCAGCCCTGTAGGGCATGTCTTGTATTTGCTCTCTCTTCTTCCCTGCTTTCAAGTCCCTTGCTGGGCTGAGATTATATTCCCAGTGAAGCATTAATTACTACGGAAGAGTTGTCTCTGGCTCTGTTTTCTAGGGGAGCCAGACTGAGCTACTTGCTGTGTGACCATAAGCAATTTACCTCACCTCTCTGAGTTTTAGATTTTTCATCTGTAAAAAAGGAGAAAATAATAGATCATCTCTCATAGGAGTGTTGTGGCATTTAATAAGACAGCAAGGCCAAATACTTGGCTTACTAAATGATAGTTTCATTAGTACTATTATTGTCAGCCAGGCACTGGGTCAGATCATATGAAAACATTTATTCAACACTGAATTCCTTGAAGGTTTACTGAGTGTGAGCTCTGCTTGGTGCTGTGCGAGTCTCTGCTCTCAGGGGACTCAGTCTAGCAGTTGGACAGGGAGGAAATGGGTATCTGTACCAGGTGACCCCTGAATAGCAGGACTTCTGCATCTCCTCCCGCCCAGCTGGTAGTCAGGGAGGGCTTCTGGGAGGAAGTGATGTTAAAGTTAAGACCCAAGGGACATGTAGTCATTACCCAGATGGTAGCCAGGCAGAGGGTGGAGTATCCCTCGCTGGGGCTGGCCTGAATAAAGGTCAGGTATTGAGGGGAAACATGTCAAAGAACACGCTGGTTCTCACTCTCAAGAAGCAGGTAGAGTTGGATGTAATCCCAGCACTCAGGAGGCAGAGGCAGGAGGATTGTTGCAAGTTTGAGACCAGCCTGGGCTACATAGCAAGACCAAATAAAAAGAAGAAAGAAAGAAAGAAAGAAAGAAAGGAAGGAAGGAAGGAAGGAAGGAAGGAAGGAAGGAAGGAAGGAAGGAAGAAAGAAAGAAAGAAAGAAAGAAGAAAGAAAGAAAGAAAGAAAGAGAAAGAAAGAAGAAAGAAAGAAAGAAAAAGAAAGGAAAGAAAGAAAGAGAGAGAGAGAGAGAGAGAGAGAGAGAGAGAGAGAGAAAGAAAGAGGTAAATTACAAGACATAATGGATAAAAATTCCACCCCCAGGAATGACGAGAGTCTGCGGGGTCCAGAGCTACAGTATCCAGTCCAGTAGCCATGGCCCCATGGGGTTATTTATATTTAAATCAATTAACACTAAATACAATGTGAAATCCAGTCCCTCAGCTTCCCGGCCACATCTTCGGTGTTCAGTGGTCACCTGAGCCAGAAATGCTGCTACTCAGAGCTGCCAGACAGGCGGGCCACATGCAGCCTGATCTGGACAGTCTTCCTGCAGGAGGAGGCAGAAGAAGGCAGGGATAGTTCTTGGAAAGTCCCTGGGTGGCGCTGTCCTGTAACCTCAGGAGCAGAAAGCCTGGGAGTAGTGGTGGGGGTGTCCATTCTGGGACCAGTGCTGAACCTGACATCTCTTTGGGGCAGGGTACAGTCTTCCGGTGTGAGCTGCCTGGCAGCTTCTCACCTGGGCAGGAGGATACAGGAATGAAGGCAAGCCAGCCAGCGAGGCAAGGCTGAGCCAGGAAGTCCCGCCCCTCTGGGGCCAGAAGTACGCTGGGAGTTGTAGTTTGGAACTTCTGGACTTGCCCCCATCCCCCTCCTCAAAGGTTGACAGCCCTTGAACAGTAGCCACCCAGCAGAATGCGGTCACCACTGGGGTCACATCGGGGTTAGGGGGTCTCCGAAGAGGGTGGTGTCAAGAGAGGATGGAGGTGAGGTAGCAGCGACAAGATTAAACTGGCTGGGGAGCTGAGAAACATGGAGAATTCTGTTAAACAGACTCTCTGCCTTGCATTCTGGTTCTCGGGGAGGTTTCTGTGAGCGGGAGGAGAGGTGGCTGCCAAGGGTTGGCCTTCATCCATTCAGCCTGTAGAGAGCACTATGGTGTGCCCAGCCCTGCACAGGCCCTGGGGACCAGGCGTGAGTATGGCCTATCCAGGAGGCTCTCTACAAGCATGAGCCGATAATCATCTGCTGCTCCCCATGTAATATACTGCTTAAACGTGGATTTTGAAAAATGTCAACTTTTTTTTCCCAGTACTGGGGATTGAATCCAGGACCCTTAGCACTGAACTACATACTCAGCCCTCTCCCACCCTTTATTTTTTCAGCGAGACAATGTCTCACTAAGTTTCCCAGGCTGGACTCAAATGTGTGCTCCTCCTGCCTCAGCTTCCCTAAGTACTGGCATTTTATAGGCATGCGACGCCATGCCTGGTGAGTTTAACTTTCATTGCAATCATGCAGCGTTTCCTGCCTCAGACCCCACTCCGTGGGAAGAGGGGTTCTATGTGAAGTCACAGAAATTTGTCCTGTTGATGATTGTGCTCATGAGGTCCAGATGCCCAAGAATAGCTAAGGCTTGGCCTCGCTACTCTCCATTTCTGGCTTCTGTCACTGTGAGCGAGTCCCTGGGGCAGCCTCGGCAGCTCCCTAATGTAACGGGGTCCCGATGGTGATCCCGATGGTGATCCCACAGAAATTGCTGTGGTAAGGGTCAAGTGGGCTGCCCTTCTTACATGCACCAACCTCGCCAGGACGAGGCAGAAGAGTGCCCTGACAGTCCTCCGGAAGCCACGCCACATGGTGTTCCTGTCTTTGTCTCTTCAACTTTATTGTGGTCTAATTTACAGTAAAGGCACAAGTGATGTCTGGTCCTTCAGTTATTCATTCTCTGTCATTTCCCTTAGGAGCGCACATCATGAATGTAATCCAGTTTCTCGTGCAATTGTTTAAATTTTTGTTTAAATTCTATATATATATATATTTAAATTATACATACATAAATTTATATATATGAATAAGAATGACTGAACAGGCATTCCTCCTCCAGGGGCAACTTCCTGCGAGTCTCTCAAATTGTCCACAAGTCTCTAGATTCGCACGCCCCCTCCCACACCACCCGAAGGCAGCGGGTTTCCTGCATAGCGCGCGCCCCCAAAGAGCTGGGTGCAGCCGCCCAGCCCGCCACGAGGGGCGCGAGAGACCTCGCTGGCTCCAGCGTTCCAAAGGATTCCCTGTACCCGCCCTAGCGGAGCGCCCGCGGGATTCCGGGCTGCCCGAGGCCCTGCGGGCACGGACACCGCGGCGAGTCGGTGCACATCGCAGGGCACCCAGGCCAGGGTCTGGAGGTCCGGGGATGCGGGAGAGGTTGTGAACCACGTTCCAAGCCGGACGCGCAGGGCCAATACGAGGGCGGGCCGGACGCCCAGGGCGAACTCGCAACCTCTGACCCGTCGGTGGTCTCCGGGACAGGCGGGCGGGCAGGGTGCCGCGGCAGCGCTCCGCCCTGGGGCCTCCGCGCACGCGCCGCC